>NW_020537324.1:48491812-48521403 GCF_003426905.1 Ctenocephalides felis | reverse complement strand
AAAATTATCGTTGTTATATTTGTATAGTAGTAAATAAACACTGCGAAACAATTCCTATTGATCAGAACAATCTGGCATGCTTCACTTTCCTCAAAAAGTAACTATGTTTTTCTACAATGATTTCAACAAAAGAGTTTATTGCTAATCCCGGCTAAAGTTTTTAGGGACAATTGCTTTTTCGTAAAATAGTGGCGCTAGGAGAACTTATCTCATTCCAGGATGACGCAGTGAGAGTCCAGAGCATAACAACTTGGTTAAGGGAAGGTTTTCATGATCCGGATGAATCGATTTCGTACAAATCGAATGTGATGCCAAATATATATACCATATATTTGGCTATCAGAACTAGAAAGTTTATAAAAAAACTAAACATATATAAACATTTTCTGATAAACCATTGTAAACTTTTTATACATATCACATGAACACATTATATTTTATATTTTTCTTACTTTCATTATCTCAAAGATGTAAGAAAAATATTAATATAGGTTTTATTTTTTTTATCGAGCATTGCGTTATAAAAAAGCGGTTATATTATATCAGTTTTTCATATTTTTAATGAAAAGTTAAGTTAAATGAAATGCTTAGCGCTTTGGCGATATTGTAACCAGTAAAGTACATCCGAGGTGTAATTATTGCTAGTTGTAAAACATTTTTAATGATGTATGTATATTGATTTTTTCAACAAACCTTTTGTTTTCTTTTCAGATTTTAAGCCAATTTAGTTTGTAACAATAAAACCAATCAAACAAATTCTCTCTCAAATATACTTGGCCACTTTTTTTGTTGTTATTCAACAACAAAGATTCTATGAGCTGTCGATATGAAATATTTAACTAACCACATCGGGTTTTTTATAGATGGCAATCGAAACGGTTGTATCATCTCTAAGTGATCAGTTTTTATTATGTTAGAAACATATTGCTATATTAGCTATATATATTTTCAAGTTAAAGCTGTTGTCGCTACTGATTGACATCAGGCTGCTCGAAGAGGGATGTAAACTGGGACCTCTGATTTTAATCCCATTGCTCCAACCACTTACGTACACCTAATTTATATATTTTTAAATTGCATAAAAATCATCAATCACTACAAGTGAAAATATTAGATAATTTTTTATTTAATGATTAGATGAAGACCTGTTCAAACTTTAATTCAATTACTAATTAAAATGAATTCTTAATATTTAGGCTAATAAAATTAACAATATTTATTCGATGTTAAATTTTAATTTATTAGCTAGTATTTGTCAACTAATTAAGAAAATATTCTCAGTTTTACTCAATGAAAACATTCATAATTTATGAAGAATTGTAATTATAAATATATTTTTATAATTGTTGAATAATAATAAAATTATGATAAAAATAATTATATTATTTTATAGAAAAATGGGGTTTATTAAGTTAAGTTATCAAAAAATAGCAAAGCAGTTTTATAATTCTTGCGGTCATGTGTCCATTTCCTAACCCGTGCACAATGACATTGTTGTATTGGCAACCTTATAATGGACCCGTGCAGTTCATTAAAACCCTCTTTGGCATTGTCGGCCCAGCATGAAATGACATGATGTTTTGTGCTTTTATGACATTGTTGAAAGAGGAACAGTTTTTTGTGCAACGGTAACACAATTTATTGTTGCTCGGGTATCGTGTTTGTTCTTCGAGGAGAAAAGAGAGAGATATTTCACATATTTCATATTTCATATGCGGATCACAAACTGTTGTAGTTAATAATCTCTTCGCTCCACTTATCGTTGTTTTACCATATGTGTATAATTTTATGTTACGTAGATACATAATGTTTTCAACATTATCTGATTTAGATAGGTGTGCTACTTAGTGTTCAGATTTTCGATTGTTAAAATTAGACCCTGAAATTAATTTGTAATGCCATTAATTATTATTGAATCCAATTTCAATTAAATTTATTGAATGACGTAATCACTTCATTAGTTGTCCAGAACTAGTGGAAATTATCCAAAACATGCTAAAACAATGCATTATGATTGACCTTTAAATATAATTAATATTGACGTTGGTAATAACAATTATTAGTATTAAATAAATTATTTATGGAATCCGTTGCGAAAACTGTGTAGGCGGCAGCATAACTGCAATGAGGTAGAGGAGGGCACAAGGATCCAATTTGACATTATGTAATTATACTAACTCTAAGCCAAACGAACTACATCCCAACACATAACACGTATCAAACAAACAACTATCGCACTATGTTTAGTAAAACTAAATCATCTGTCTATAAAATAGGACACTCAGTACAATAATTATTATGATAAATCTTATTAAATATTATTAGTATCATTTCTCACAAAAATAGCAGTGTTCGCAATTGCCATTATATGACATATGACATTTAATCAATCAGGAGTGTTCCACGATTGTCGGCAACGCTCGGTCAGCCAGTGACGTCAAAGTCCCCTTTTATCTGCATACACTTTATGAAATGGAAGACATATGAGGACTAGCAGTCCCATGTAGTGTAAAGTTTTTGAATATAATGTAACCTTGGTCTGGTATTTGGTCAGAAATATTCATCAGCAGAGTTGGAATAATTTATTATTCCAATGATTTTACATTTTTATTTACTATTTTTTTTACTATTATTTAATGTTTAAACCTTTGCCAGGTTAAATGTTTTTACCCGCAGACCTTTAAGCCTCGCTGTACCCGATAAATAATCAATGAATGCAAAATATGAAGTTTTGATATTTTAAATCTATTTTTTTATTTCTGAGGCAGCGCGGAGCTTTAATATTTTGTCTTATGCAATAGAATTATTTACACAATACGATGGTAACGTTTTATTAATACAATGTATTAACATCATTTTCGACAGGTCAAACGCAAAAAATTATTCACAATTAGTATTTTAGTGATTTTCTTATTTAATATTATACGGTAATAATTAATTTATTGTCACATAATATAACCAAATAATGATTTTTTATATTTAAAAAATCTACAAATGAATTGTTCATACCTAATAAAACTGTGAAAGAAGTCAAAAAAATTGTCACCAGAATTTTGAACAAAATCGATGAATTTTGAATCAAATTTGATATATTTAGCGATGTTTATTGAATAAAAAAATCGAAGCACAGAACTGTTAAATCACTTGTAATATAATTTCTTTGTTATGCAGAAAATATCGGTAACTCAAAATAGTTCAGCCCCCTTTTGTTTAATAACAAAATATTTTTACAGAAATACATGCTCATAAGTCCATTAATTCGTGTATAGAAAAATCCGTATCCAAATATAAATTGTATAGGCTTTGCACGTGGCAGATACGCGTAGGCAGGCGTATAAATTTTCCTGTGTGTAGCAAAGCGAAGGGGTGCGTATTGCGTTGAATATTTCATACAGACTGAGGGATAAGTGGACATATCAGGGTCGCGTATCAAATCATCCCCGGTAACTGGGTAACCTGGCCCGATACTATTAGTAAAATACTTTTTTTTTACTTTGAATAACTTTGAGATTAAGCTAGTAGTTGGTATATATGTGACAATAAACAAAACTGTGCAGGTCGTCAATTTTGACAGGTAATATAAAATTGCTAAATTCTATCATAAAATTTCGGTTTGCGTTATTATTATCGATTTTTTTTTTAAATCTTATATAATTTATTTCGTTTCAGATTTATCAATATTTGGTAACGTGGATCAAGTTTTGTGATTGCTATATTATATAAATAGTTATTTTGATTATTGTAAAAAAATCACATCTGAGGTTTGTTGAAACAACACCTTGGACTGCATGTAGTGTCTATACAAGTTTGTAAGCCTATACAGATTCAAGTGAATAAGCTTGGGTGGAATGTATAGTTTACAACGTGTGGGGCAACATGTAAATTGTGTTATAGGAGACACTATATCTCTTATTTGTGTTATGATATTAGTTACAGATTACGTTAATTTATGATATTTTTTTTTTTTTTGTTCCTTATAAATTACAATCCATCTAAATAGAAAGACGTTGAGTAATTAGTTTGACAAATAACATAGAATTTTAAAAGGAAAATCCAGTGGTTCAACTTTTATTAATGTACTAAATTATATTTTAATTAAATTTTGGTATAGATAAAAAATTATATCACAAGAGAAATCATATATGTTGTTTGTATTAATTATATTTTGCGTTGATGTATGAAAAGATTACTTACGTTAGAAACAAGGTTATTTTCTTGAAAATGAGTAAAGAATAAATTATCAAAGGTATTATTAGCTAAGGTCGTTTTTTGTCGTTACTACTCCGGTAAATGTTACAAGTAGCCCCAAATATAGGTTAAGTTGCAATACCGCGTTTTTTTATATAAATTAATAAATTGAAGAAACAAAAATAGCTGACTAAATATAATGCTTATAAATATAGAATGAAATAGATATATTGTAGATAATAGATGTATTGTATTTCGTAGAAATATAATATATCTTTATTATTAATTAAAAAAACAGTTACAATAAGTCCCTCGCTTTCCTATAACTTTTTTTAAAAAATAAACTGCACACTATTATATTATGAACGTCAAATTTCCATTACCATTTTTGTTTTCAATTTTCTTAATAGAAGGACTTTTTCCGTTTGATTTTTGGGATACACCGCCAGTCGTTATCTATATTTGATCAAAATCCGCCAGATTTCTTCGGCTTCGTTGTACATGTTTGCACCTTGATGAATAAGCCAAATTGGTAAATACCTGGATGCACTAAAACAAGTTTATAGGGTTTGTTTTGAGTTTTATGTAGAATATTGATGTTTCTTCTTCTGGAGCAACCAGAATTTTTATATTCACATAACACAACCAATATGCGGCAAGTCTTTTCTGTTCTTAATGTAAGCATCAATCTACCATGACTTCTGATTGTTGATTGGCGTTCTCAAAAAAAATTGAAATGGTGCAGATGATTCTAAAGACAACTTGATGCAACCGTTAAAATGTTTTGCTAATGTGTAGTTATTATCAAAAACGTTCAAAATTATGAACTAAGTTTAACTCCTATCGCCTATTTACCATTATCTTTTAAAACTTAGAAATTCTCGTTCATTTTAAAATTCCCAAACACTCGAAGGATTTAGGATTGGTTAGTTTATATCAGAAAAATGTATGAGCAGAAATATTTGAAAAACAATTTATGCGGCTAAGGTCTTTTTAGATATACCCGTTTGCTAAAATAAATATACATTATACTGATTTGCAAATTAACTATGCAACAACACTACCAGGTCAATTTAAAAAAGAAATTCAACAATTAAATATGTCAACTCTTAAAATCCCTGACAATAATCAGAATATAAAATCAGAAATAAATAATTATTTTCCTTATAGTTTCACTTGTTCATTTCAGGATAGGTGTAAAAATTACTATATAATAATGAAAAAAAAACTGATGCGATGCAACAACTTTATAGCAAAAGTTAAAGCATTTTTAATAATTTATTTGATTTTGAACTGATTTATCTGAATTTATAATAAATTTAATGATATTTATATTGAATGAATTTATTCATAACATTCAGATATTTGTAGAGTAACATTTGTAGAGCTAATACAAATAGTGATTAGTGTTTAATAAAATTAGTAATTTTTAGTCAAATTAATAAATAAATTCACCATGTGTAGAATGCAGAATAAAATGCGCGAGGTATCAAATTTAATACATATATGGAGCTATAGATAATAATAGTTATAGCTTAAGCTCATAGAAAATAATTATTTAATGCTAACACGGTGCGTATTGTGTATTGATAGTGAGTGAAATTAGAATGAATTTTTTCGAATAAAATTATATCATATGCTTGAGGTTAATGGTTAAAACTAACGCCTTTTATGCAGAAGGTTTCAGATTCGGTATCACCCTTGAACAGTCTGATGTCAAGTGGTAGTAGCATCGAAATTTACGTAGAATTGTAGATAAAAATATGTTGCTAAGTGAAAGCTAAGCTTTTTCCTAACATTGTTAAATCAAATTAAAAATCTAATAATAACATATATTAAATAGAGAAAGGTCAACCCTTGAGTTGCCCTTAGAGTTGGGTAATTCTAGAGTTAGTTATATAGAGTGAATATGGAGTGGAGTTGTATCAGAGATTTTGTCACATCCGACTTCTCTGACATTTATTGGTTTTGTTTAAATCATTATTCTGTTGGGATTTATTCAAACATGAAATGTCTGGCCGTATGATTGCCTAGTGGACCCTCTACAGCAAATCAATTACCCTGATGTTTCATTATATTGATAATAAATCATTGTCACAATTTCGCCTTGCTATTTGAGTTTTGTATGCATATTGAAATGCATAAAATAGTAATAATGCGAACAAAAATGTTTGAAGTGTTTGTAAATAATTTTCAAACGCCTAAAAAATCCTTAAATATACGAACAACAAGCTATAGAACACATTTGAGTTTTGCATTCAAAGTTTCAAATTTGTCGGAGTCGTCGGAGCTGTTAAGCGTTAAATCCAATCTGATCAGGCTTCGGATATAATAAGTCCAGAATACAAACTATTGTACCTACATAAAGTCAAACACTAGATCAGAGGTTGACAATTAAAACCATTGACAGGGACTTTGGTATTGCTTATATAGAAAAACAGAATCTCTATAATTTTCAACTAATATTTGCATAATTTCGAATATTTCTACAACGCTTCTTTCTGAAACCAAACAAACTACGGATATCCTTCCAATCATTCTAATTAACTCGTTATTAATTATATTATTTCGCAAAGCTCCTAATTTAATATTATACGTTTACACCTTATCGTATTCCTCCATCTACGTGTGCAACCATTACGTGTGTGTTTTTTTCCAATTCATCCGGCATTTTCCCACCGGCACCCCCGATGTCGATGTCGATGTCTGCTGACAGCGGCAACCACTCATCGATTCGGGGACGTCCGATGTCGGACGTGGGCCAATTTCCGGTCCGTCATTACGACTTCGACTTCCCGCGAAACCGAAAACAACAATGGACAAAAAAAAGGTTTTTGTATCTACATGTGAAATGAAATATCCGTATAGGTGTAATCGATATGGTTTGGGGAAAAGTAATTATTTCAATGGTATTAATTGATTTTTTTTAACTATCCGAAGGAGAAATTTATGTTTTGACTAGAAAATCGGATTTGGCCATTTTGTGTTTTTTGACGTTTTAACTTATTTTGATTTGCTTGACATCACAATTATGTGAGTGTGTTTGTAATGCTAATTTTTGACATTTCGTGGTCGTTTTGCCAAAAACGCCTAAACAAATTTCAACCATTTAAAAGACATTCGATGAGATTCGATAAAAACTCTCGTAGGTTGGTTTTGCGAGATGACAGGCATAGCTGTTAATTAAATTTAGCAGCAAAATTCTAAAAAAATTGTTCACGTTTGCAAAATATTGTGAAAACTTAATAAAAATATCATTTTTGGAAAAGATCGGCCGGGTAATTTCTTTAACACTTTAACACTTTTTCTCAAATTATAAAGAAACGGCTCGGCAGATCACAAAACTGACAAACGATAGTCCTCATTGAGATACATCAAATCGCTTTTAAATTTCTGAAATTGGTTCAGGCGTTTTTGAGAAAACGTCGATCAAAGGTCTAATTTTGACAAATGCTAAAAAACGATACTAATTTTTGTAAACTTTGAACAATTTTTAAAATTGAACGACTTGTCGTAGGGCCGTAATATTTTAGTATGATGTATAAGACTATAGTATCTACCGTCAAAAAAAAATCATGAAAATCGTCAAAAAATTTTTTTATAACACTTTATTACAAGAAAACGGCCTGGCTGATCTTTACCAAAAACTAATCAGCACAATTCCCAACCAATATCTTTCGAACGGTTTTTGAATTTTCAAAATCGATTCAGAACTCCGGGCTAAAACGTGGACGAAAACATTTTCACTTTTCTGCTATTTACAAAGAAACGGCTTGGCTGATCGTCGCGCAAAGTTGATAAACGCTAGTCCGTTAGTTTTTGAGAAAACGTCGATTTACGGCAAATCTCTGTTTACATACACACACACATACATTTTTCGAATTTGGTCTCATTCGATTCAGAATGGCTGCGTCAAGAAAACATAAAATTATCGAATCGGATTTTTTTATGAAAACATAAACTTCTCGTTCAGGAAGTTAAAAAAATACTTTATATTATATGTTTCACTGTTCTAATGACAAGCGATGACTATTTAAATTGTCACGACATATATATCAAATATTGAATATTGTTATATACATATATAGAATTTATTTCATTTTTATTATATTGTAAACATAATTATTTGAAATTGATTATCATCTAAAAATGAACCACCACGTTTATGATATTTTAGTTCAATTTACTCTCAGAAATGCCAGACGGTGCCTAATCATGAACAAATTCTGTTTTCAAACTCCACTATATTATCTAGGGTAGGGCGGGGCTAGTTGAGCAAATTTTTACTTAAACGGATGTAGCTCCTCAATGAAAAGTCTCAATAAATTGCTATACGACTTATTGGATTTGTTGTTTATCGCATAACAAAAGTGTTAATACTTGTTTTTGGTAATAAGTAAAATTTAAAAGCTACAGCTGTTTGAATGCAAAAAGTCAAGTATGCTCAATGTACCCCATAGGTGGGGCAAGTTGAGCACTAAGAAAGTATAATGAAATTATAGGTTCAATGTCTATTAGTGATGAAATAAAATAAGTTTTTAATAACCAGTTCTATATTTATAGTCTTTATTGACAGAGGAAACAAAACTTATAGTAATTTGCTTTGAATAATTAACGATTAATTAACTTAGGAATTATTTTACCATTATATTCAGTATTTTTGTTTAAAATCATTATTTTTTTATATCATTACTCATAGACTTAGCTTAAATCTTAAAAATATTAATTAATTTCTGGAAGTTAATGGTAATTGTCTTAGTGACAGAACAAGTTTAGCAACTATGCTCAACTAGCCCCAACTCGGAATTTCAAAATAAAAGTGAGTTTATAAAGAAACGTGAGAATTATACTCAGAATCTCTGTGCATATTAAAAGTACTATAATTATATGGAAGAATAAAATTTACCTGGTTAAAAATAAATAATATTTGACTAAACTAGACGAAAACTCGTGATGAATTATTTTTTTACTATTTGATCTCAAAATATGTGAGCCTCACTAATTTGTCCAGCGACTACTAGCGATCGCGGGATGTCTATTTCTCCCAAACCTCTATCTTTCCGCCATATAATGCCTAAACGGACGGTGAATAGTTTTCGAGATATTTCGATTGCTCAACTTGCCCCTATGCTCAACTAGCCCCGCCCTACCCTACATCTCGAGTCGTTCATCGGCTAGCAAATATCAATGAATTTATTGGCTAAGCATTCAATTCATTCATTGTCCGAATCAAGAAATTGAGATAAGCCAGTTAAAAGTTAAAACCTCCATCGGGCTAATCGTAATTAAATATGAGATTACTTTGTTGACCTTAATTGCATTAGCGGCGCGCTCGCTTATTGTTATTGCCGCTGCATTTGTTTTACAAAGAAAGCTAGTGGTTATGTTTCGGAAGATTTTAAATTGATCAGAAACACAATACTAAAGTAGTGTTATTAACTTCCCGTAGGGCAAGTTATAGTAATCGCAAAAAAATCGAAAATGAAAATTTTTATATATCTTTACGTTTCAGAGGTTTCTGAACATTTTGGCATACCTTAGAAAAAATGGATGTATGTGTGTGTGTGTGTGTGTGTGTATGTATGTATGTATGTATGTATGTGCGTGTGTGTATGTATGTGCGCATACAAATTTTCGTCGACGATTTCGGGAACACGGATCAACCGATTTGATTAATTCAAAAAACATTCGATTCGTATTGATAAGGAGACGTGCTGACTAGTTTTTGGCGAAGGCAGGTCTAGCCGTTCCGAAGATACGGGGCAAAAAGTGCCGAAAACGGTAACTCAGTTTTTAAGAGAACGGAGCGTCCGATTTGAATAATTCAAAAAACATTTCACTTGTATTGACAAGATGAAAAATCGATAAAATTTTCATGAAGGTAGGTTTAGCGGTTTCGGAGATATGGAAGAAAAAGTAAAAAAATGAGCCATTTGGCAGTCAAAAATGATCATTAGACATATGCACATCAAATTATCAGATATTTTATAGAGATTTTAACAATAAGTATACATTTTGTTAACATTTCTATGGGTTCCGTACCAATGCTTATGCGTTAAACAGCGACGCGGCGCTTACGCGCTTTATATTTTGTCCCTATGCAGTTAAAGCAGTACGATTGCTTTGAAAAAAAGTTCAGAACTTCTACAATATGTCAAAATAAAGAAAAAAAAAATTTTTTTCAAAAAAAAAAAAAATTAAAAAAAAATGTTTTTTTCAAAAAAAATTTTTGACAAAAAAGTTATTTTTTGTCCAATTTATAGTTTCTCAAAAATCTTATTCTTTCAAAGTAATTTTTTTTCAAAAATGTTAATTGTTTTTAAAAAAATAATAATTTTTGGTACGGGAAGTTCCAGCAATTTGCCTTAAGGCACGATGCCTTAATTGCCTTAAGACAGAATTCCACTTACAGCTAGTTTAGTAAAAATTTAATATTTAAGACTACTGTTCTATGAGCAATTGGGCTATTCTTAATACTACATCGGTTTTATAGATCCAATTCAAACAATTGTATCATCTCTTTGTGATAAATTTTATTATTACAATTTCTGTAATAGGGCGAATACTTTTTATTGATACAGCAATGGCAAATGAAGAACATTTTCACTTGTAAACATTTTGCTATCTATACTTTCAAGTGAAAACTGATGTCAACGCAACTAAGTAACGCAAAATTTTTCAGCTTTCATATAATGATTTTTAATAAAAGGATATAACTAGAAAATAAATGAGTCCATAAGTCATTGAGTGAAACTATCCACCCATATGTGCACTACTGAATTGCAATAAATAAAATTTCTACAAATACCATAATGTATAAAGAAAAATCAAAAACAAATGATTCGAACTTATTTGTTTCTAAAGCTTGAACATGTGATACGAAATAAATTACAAAAAAAACGGCCATCTGGTAATTAAAAAAGTATATTTATTATGTGCATATCAATTTATCGGATTATTAGAGAGATTTACAAAATGCATAATTTTTGTTACTAAATTTTTAAGTTTTGTTTGTTACATAGTTTTCCGTCATATAGTCAAAAAATTTAAAAGATTAGTGTTTTGATTAAAGAAGATTTTTGCTGAATTGTAAGTTTAATTTAATAAATAAATGAATAAAATATATTTGCAATCATAAAAATAATTTTGTTTCAATTATTCAAAGCGTTATTCTTGATAATTAAAATGGATTTAAAGTTCAAATTGAATATTTTGTTTTTTCTGGGATTTTGATAAAACTTTGCATAGAGTTGACAGTACTTTTCATAATTAAATCACTTTTCTTAGGCCTATAATATTTTAAACTGGTCGGTTTCACTATAAACCCCATACAAAGCTTCATCAAACTTCCAGAAGAGTAAGTATGAGGTCTCCTTTTTAGATAAATTTAAAAAATTAAACAACAATTAGAACGTTAAAAAAACTAAGATTTTACCTAACTAAGCCACTATTTAAGAAGACAACCCGTTTGTTGGCCTATCTCTTGTTGATAAATTTTATTATTAGAATTTCTGTAATAATGAATTTTTTTATTGATGCAGCAATAAGGAAGAAGAACTCAATTCACTTACGATTAGAAGCAAATTGCAATCTCTATTTTTAAGTGAAAACCTATAAAAATCATGTGCAAAACTAATTTAGTACTAAGTGATATCGAGCTGTTTAGGGTGAGTATCAAACCTAGAACTTCTGAATCAAATTTCATAGCTCCAACAATTAATCGATGGACAGTCACTCTGCAAATATGATAATGATATTCAGTCGTCTTTGATTTGGCATTAGGTCAAACTTGCAGACGTGGAAACAATTCACCTTGCAGGCAAGATTTGCCTTGACACTCTCAAAACATTATATTCTGAATGAAACCGATCTGAATAAATTTTTAACTCATTTTTCTTCTAAATCATTATCCAGCTATTCGACTATTTGCTTATTGTACATGAAAGATAAGCATCAGTGGGGCGATCACGAACTGTCACTGTTTTGATATAACAATTAGGACGATTGTGATGAATTGCTATCTGCTTTGGAAAGTCCTCTGATGAATGCAGATGCACTCCCATTCGTCTGGTTCGCGTGATGGCATTTAAAACGATAGAAACAGGCGAGAAAGTCTTATTTATTTTTGCGGAAAAACTCAAAAGGAATATCGTGGCGATTCTTTGACACCTGACAGGAGATTTAATATAGAAATAATAATAAAATTTTAATTATAGTAATGATAAGACATGATGATTAAAGGCGGAATATGAGAGAATTATTTTAATTAATTATGTACTTATTACTATAATTTTGTGGTGTTGAGATGGTAAAATCGATTAAGAATTTTTTTAAAAATATGTGTCGAGTGTATCCGTAGTAAATTATGTTAATATGATCAATTGATCATTCAGTTAAGTGTAATTAATATGGCCTTAAAGATTCCTTATTAATAATTTTACATTATTCAATTTGCATAGTCTCTATAATATTTAACGTTTCTCGTCGGTTAACAAAAATTGGAACAATATTAAACATAAGGCTTTAAATGTTCTATCAGAACTTATAATTATTGTTTCTATATTTAAAAAATACGAAATTTTGCCAGAACACCTTAAAATTGCGTAAGAAGTTGTGATTTGAATTAACTAACTACATTGGTTTTACTAAAAATAAGATTATAGTGCCGGATTTCCACCTTGTGTCCCGGTTTTTTCTAAAAGCAATATTCATACTGGATTTAGATCTCTTAATCCGGATTGTCTCGGTTTTTCGAAAATTAATAGAACTAGTGGGGTGTATAGCACCGTGTCTTAAGGCAAATTGCTGGAACTTCCCGTACCGTAACAAAATGTTCGAGGAATATTGAATGTTTTCAAATAGATTATTATAAATATTGTAACATTGTGTAACTGAATTGCAAAGTTGAAATTATTTGTTTAAA
Organism: Ctenocephalides felis; assembly: GCF_003426905.1. NCBI lineage: Eukaryota > Metazoa > Arthropoda > Insecta > Siphonaptera > Pulicidae > Ctenocephalides > Ctenocephalides felis. The sequence continues at coordinate 48,508,292 of NW_020537324.1, read as the reverse complement.
GTATATTCGAGCTTTAGTCAGAATTAAAAATAAAATCGAAAAAAAAAATTATGAAACAAAAATTTTGTTATTTCAAAAACAATTATTTTGTTCAAACAAGCTGAAAGTTCTTTGAATCATTCAAATCGAACGCTTAGTTCTCTCAAAAACTGTCATTTTTGGCACATTTAGCTCTGTATCTTCGAAATGGCTGGGCCTGCCTTTGCCAAAAACTAATAACCACTTCTCCCAATCATTACTAATGGAATGTTTTTCAGATCATTCAAATCGGATGCTCCGTTCTCTCAAAAACTCGATTTCTATTTTCTAAGATTCTAAGTTAAAAATTAACAAAAATTATGAAAACAAAAGAATAGGTCCTGTTATTTTCAAATTAATTATGAAGTTATTTGAATATAATTTTATACAAGTCTCAAAAGAGAAAAAAATCATATAGATCGAGAAATGTAAGATATACAATATAACACCTTAGTTTAAACAAAGTATTACATATAATCTAATAATAAAGTTCTTACTAAAAGTCCGCAATTCTGATTAAAAAATAGATTTATATCAAAAACTGTTTTTTTTATTATTGTTTTTTTATTATTGTATCCTTAAATAGAATTTATGATTTTAGTGCCCTCGTCTCAGATTAGAATAACTAAAAATTTTCGTCCCGGTTTCGACTTAAAAAAATCATCTAGGTTTTACAGATGGCAATGCAAACAGTTGTTTTATCTCTAAGTGATGAATTTTTATTTTGACAATTTCAATATTAGTGATGAATATTTTGAAGGGCAAATTGGTCGATAAAATCTTCACAATTTAAACATTGAAGTATGTACATCTTATTCAGTGCTTAGAATAGCTAGTTAATTCGACTCAAAAATATAAAGAAATTATTCTTTTAAATTAAAGTTAATTGGAGTAAATTTTTCCAAAATCTATTGATCAATTGAGTTTGTTTTCAAAAAGGCATGGATAATTTGAAAATATTTTTTATTTTTTAGAAAAACTACATAAATTTATTGATTCCCGAAAATAAAAGAATATTATCGTTTTAAATCTTTATGTGAATAAATAAACTATTTTAATAGTTAGTTGTCACTTAAATTTACAAAATTATAATACACAAAATTTTAATTTGATACATAATGCAAAAATTATATTTCTTGAAATGAAAATTGCCATTAAAAAGAAGAATTAGTTAATTATATTGGCAAGATTTTTTTCCCATTTTCCAAATTTTGCTGCCCTAAGCACTAGCTCAGACTATCCCTACTAAATCCATCAGTGATTACAAGAACAGATTTATTTGGAATTCAAAAAATTCTAAATTTTCTAATAACTTTAAAATAACTCAATAAATTGTACAGCTTAATTATTTTGCTTATAAAATCCATTTTATAAGTAAGTAAATTTTATAAATAAGTATAAGATCCATAAAATATAGTAAATTGATTGGTTAATTTTATCAATCTATTTGTTTATGAAATGGAAAGTTCCTAACGTTTCACAATGCCGTACAATAGTAATCATTAACAATACAATGAGCTTTGATAATTTTGAAACAACCGATTTTTCTGTAAACTCCATTATGAGCGTATATGAAGACAATAAATCTAAATATCCACGTCCAAATAGAATACTGACATAAGATTTATGCAAACACTCCGCTAGGCCATCAAACCACCCCACAAAGCCCATAAATCTATAAGAATACTTTTTAAACTTTCTGCTTTTAATTTCGCCAACGAACTCTCAATGCGAAAGAAACAGTTTGTCATCGCCAGATTTTAAAATGTCAACATAAATATTAATCACTGAAAATATATTATGGGGTGTGGTTGCATGGCAGTACATGGATATATTTCCATATGTGTGTATTTATAGATAATTCAAAGGTGGTTGATTTAAAAAAAATAATTTGATCATTATCTCATTCATTATTTAATGATTATTTTGTGTCATCGTGTTCTGTTTTGTTGCATTCAAATAACAATCAATACTTCTGGCCCTTTAAAAAATATTGCGTACATAGGATAGAGCGGGACCTAAAGCTTTTCGGGTAAAAAGGTCCACTATCGATATCCCAAAAACAAGTAAAGTTAGAAATTTCTCAACAACAATATTTGATAGTAGAGGGCGATAGATGTGTAACAAGCCATCAAGTTGATTCTTACGATTTCGCTACCATGAGATAAACGGTAATGGAAAAATCGTAATAGAAATAGAATTTTTTTCCGTTGTTAGTTTTGTTGTTGTTGTTTAGTTTACTACACCTTTATATAATTTTTAACTATGCGCTATTTAATTGTTTTATAAGTTGTATTGTTAATTTTCAGTTAAATTCAACATTTTTTCTATATAACCTCTATAAGAGCTTATACGTAATTGGGGTAAAAAGAACTAACTGAACCTTTATCTTGGCAAAAGTATAAACTATAAAAAACAGTAAATAAAAAAGTAAATTATTTTAAATAAAGCAATTTTACATGAGATAGCGCTCGCCTGTAGGTAAGCGGTTAAGAGCGGCGGGACTTGTTTCAGAAGTCCCGGGTTCGATACCCATTTCGAGCAGCCTGTTGTCAGTTGTTGACAATGATTTTTACTTGGACATATAGATAGCAATATGTTTCCAAGTGAAAATAGCCCTCACCCGGCATTGCTGCACCATTAAAAATACTCGCCCTATTACAGAAATTGTAATAATAATATAACATACAAAGTGACAACTGATTGGGTTGCCATCTGTCAAACAGACTAGTAAAAAATCAGCACAACAGCTTATAGCACTATTAGGTCCTATAGAATATATATAAAAAAACATGAGATAACTGAATAATTTATTCTAATTCTACTATGGTAAATACATGTTTCTGACGAAATACTAGACCAAAGTTATTTACAATGTTATCTTTGTAAAAATGTACCTTTAATTTATATTTTTCATTGCTTGAATGATACAGATATGATTTTGTAAAATCCCTTTAAAATGAAAAATACGACATTGTACCTGTTTGCTTCCATTTTACGCCGCTTTTGGGGTAAAAAGGACCAGGTTACAATATTTTGAAAACCAGCAAAAAACACATTTCTACAATGATGACATACCTGAGGAGTTTCACTCAACATAGTCAAATAGTTGTTTGTTGTTTGATATGTATTATTTGTCGTGATATAATTGGCTTAGTATTTACAATATAATTGGTCAAAGTTAAATTGGTCCTTTGTGCCCCACCCTGTCCCATATAATTTGTTTAAATGTAATTATTTCATTACAATTTTTGGTATGTACATATGCTCAATGTATTTAGCATTGAAAAAACATGACACGTGTAACAGTTCCATTATAATTTTGTTAATAGTATTACACAATATTTTTAAAACTTGCCTTATAAAATTTACAAGACTTCAGGTAAAAATAGACCTTCTCTGCCATTAAAATTAATATATGATCAGTATTGAATAAATTTCATAATGAAAATCTAAAAAAAACAAATTAGGCCAAACAGTATATGTGTAATATTGCAAAAAATAAATAATAGGATTTTTCAGAACTATTTGACTTATACCAACTTTGGCATAATATGATAATATAAAATAATATATAATAGATTCATCATCGGAATTGAATAAATATATCTAAATAAAATAAAAATCTCTGGTTTCCTAAAAAAATTATCAATGTCATTTTTTCACAATCATATCTAAATAACTACATGTGAATTAGTAAGAAGTTATTCGGTTTAAAGAAAGCTGAGAGTGAACACAACAATTCTATGGAAATCGAACACAGGCACAAAACGCTAATACGTAGATAATTAATCGCCAAACATTAGTTCTCAAATTGAAAACAATATTTTTTCGTTGGATCTTGTGCCATCGGAAAGAGCTGACAATGATTAGTCCAATTAGAAACAATTCACGCCGTGTCTTCGAGCATGTGTCTTAACGACGAAAATTTTACAGAGATAATTGAGTCATGTCGTATGGACAGAAATAGACATTTATATTTACAGTTTCATTTAAGTGACTAATGGATACTGATGTTCTTATCGAACGAAATATTCCAAAACTGGTTAGAAGTGAGAAATATAAATCGGCATTGATTCAATCAGCTCTGTTGATTTCACGTATCGTATTTAGGGATGGGAATATTTACATTCTATCAGACAATATCGAAATATCGACGTGGATTAAAATAATTATGTCTTGTTATTTGACTGCCCTTACAATAATTTTAACATACATACAAACTTTCTCAAATAGGTTCTAGAACATAGATGAAAACTGTAAAAACATAAAAATTGCAAACTTATAAAATTTAAAAAATTATCGCCGTACTTAAATTCAAAGAATTGATGATATTATCATATATAAAGATGAGTTAGAATATTAAACATTAGCAAAGATCAAACGTGTAACAAATTTGCATCTTCAATTAAATAATAGGGCGGAGCACAAAGGTCCATTTTGACTTTAGGACAAATGAACTACTTCATAACACATAACACGTGTCAAATAAAAACTATCCTACTATGTTCAGTAATCCCTAATTATAGGGATGTGTTTTTAAACTTTTAAACTTTTAAACTATTTTTCTAAACTTCGTCATCTGATCATTTTATACTCCATCGGCGGGATAAAATGGGACAGCCAGGAGGTGAACTGGTCTTATTGTTATTAATGAATAATAGTTACAATATTCAACCACTGCAAAACACAAATTTTATGAGCATATTTTATACAAAAATAATACCGGATATAACCTCGATTTAGAATTTTATAGAGAAATATTTATCACCAGAATTGCAATAACAATTAGTTTAATTTATTTCTGGTAAAATTGCTTTTTTAACTAAATTACCTTCCAATTTACTATTTTTTATTGTTCACTTCTTTGCCAGTGTAAAGATTTAGTTGGTCATTTTCACCCGAGTCACATGTAAGCTATCAAAAACGTTGTATAAAAACATCTGTTGAATCTAATTTAAAATGAACATTACTCTCTTATAGAACATTTAAATTACGTATACTTGAAAATTTTATTAAGATCTCGTAAACTAATCGAAAGTGTTCACAATCAAAAAAACTAACAACAAAAGCAAATACTTTTGTTATAAATTTTCAAACATGGACATTTATCTCTAGATAGCAACGTTACTTCATTTGAGACGATGGCTGATTGCGTATCTTTTTCCCTCTACTTTCAAATATTGTTGTTATAAAATTCCTTACTTTACTTGTTTTCGAAATATTAGTGATGGACCTTTTAACCCGCAGATCTTTAAGCCTTACTCTACTCTACATCATTTACATTTTGAAAATATTAACAATGCAATCACAAAATCCAATATTAAACATTAAATAATTAAATAATATCAGTATTATGATAATACTTACTTAACTAGTTTATATTAAACATAAACCACTACAATTTAAAGTTATATTAGAAATGAATTACAAACAACTGCAGATGATGAATAATTGTGGATTATTCTTTAGAAATATATATTAATAATATGTTTAAAAATATTTGTGGCTTATTTACTTTTGAAGCTGTTTTCAATTCATTTTTTAATATGAAGAGCTTCAATTGTAATTATTTTGATATTTTTGTATAGAAGGAAAAAACTGAAAAATCCACCAAATTATATATTTGGTAAATTATATATTATATTTTTTTTCAGAAAAATTTAATGTGAAAAGCTTATCCTTATATTCCAAAATTATAATGACACTTATACTAATGAATATCATTTGTTGAATATTTTTGATCGTTTAATTGTTCAAGATAGATATAATATTTCTTTTTTTGCATAATTTCAGATTACCATAAATTAATATGAAATTGATTTTAAGAAAATATCATTTGAAATAACAAAGTAATAAAAGTACGTCCATCCCAACAAAAGTAGAAATAGTGGGGTGTATGGCATCGTACCTTAAGGCGAATTGCTGGAACTTCCGGTGCCGTAACGAAAAATGTTCGAGGAATATTGAATGTTTTCAAATAGATTATTATAAATATTGTAACATTGTCTAATATTTTTAAGAATTATATAAACTGAATTGCAAAGTTAGAAATTATTTGTTTAAAGTATTTTTTCTGAGGTATGCCAAAATGTTCAAAAACCTTCAAAACGTCGAGAAATGTAAAAATTTTCAATTTTGATTTTTGGACGATTACAATAACTTACCCTACGGGAAGATAAATATTGCAAACACAAAGTTTCAGTAATCTATATTATTCATTATTATATAACAATACCTTCAGTTAGTCTAAAATCTAATCATATTGTGGGAGTTGTAATGATTATGACAATATACTAAATTAGAAACTCCCAACATAAAAAATATATCAAATTTATTGACTATAAAAATATTACGATAACAAAAATATACATGACATGTCCCATTGTTTTTTACAAATCATCGCCAGCCTGCTTGATCTCCCCACAATATTAAATATCGCTGAAATATTGCCTGGGTAACTAAAATATTTTGTAGCTAAATATATTTTTTAAATTAAAGTTGACATAGTGCAGTGGTAAACAATGATTAGCAATCAATTTCGATATCAGTATCGATATTATTGAAAATTTCCCATCCTCAATCGCACTTATCCAAGATCTTTCTTTTTGAAGATTAATGCTAGCAAGTCTAATGATTATGTATACATATTTTTTTCTCCGTAGTCATCGTTTTATTGTGAAGCCAACATGCCATTAGGGACTCTTAACGTTGACATCTTCCGCTATCGTACAACAAATGACATATTAATTTATCAGAAATGCCTCGAACTGATGCGATGTAAGCACGCGATGCTTTTTCTAGCCAGATTTAAAGTTTTTATTTTTGATTTTCTACAAATCGTTTTGTTAAATTCGAGTTGTATGTAATTATTTAATTAAAACTTATTAATCAAATTAAACAAGTTGTTATTATAATTTACAACATGAGCAAGTGCAATTAGTTGATGAATTTGAATATAACATGAGATAATATAATATATCAATTAGAATTTTTTTTCCATGTGAGAACTTTTATAAAATTGCTTAATTCATATCTCACACTTCTTAAATAGTATGACACGAAATAAATTAGTGATATTTTTATTTACTATTTAATATTTCTTTGAAGGTTCATAATAAGGAATATAGGGAGTCCAAGAATTTAAAGTTAGACACGTAGTGAAAAGATTGATCATAACCATAATGAAAAAAATTCAAAAAAAATTATCCGATTTAATTAAAAAATCACCAGCGTTAAGTAAAACCTAGATGGTCAACTGTATTTTTCGGTTTTTGCTCATTGTGGTTAAGTTTTCTCATTTTCATTCATTCTTATTAACTCATTTTAACATCAGTTCATTTGAACATTGGAAACTTAGCACTAAATTTAACATAACATTTCTAACATTTGTAAAACCACAGTAAAAATAATTATGAAATTGTCCCAAGTTTATCAAGTTTTTAAGACTATTTGTTGAACTTTTAAGTTTAAAGTTTAAATTTTTGAAATTTGTCATCTTTGAAGAACTCTCCTTCCAAAAAATGCTCCTAAAGTGCCTTGGAGAGAGTCAGTATTAGTAGACAATGACATGCATTAGTAAAGATCGGTTTATTTTTAGGTTTTAGTATTTTTGGTGTTTTTTTAGTATGAAACGTAATCCTGATTTAAATTGCAAATTTTTAATATATGGTAAGGCGGGACACAAGGTCTAATTTGAATTTGAGCAATTATTTGAAAACCAGACCAAATATATTACAACAAATAACACGTCTTATTTATTAACATATCAAACAAGCAACTACCTGACTATATTCAGTGAAACTCCCAGCAAATTCATCATTGTAGAAATGTGTTTTTTTACTGTTTTTTTTTTTCATTTATCACCTAGCTCTTTTATCGTCGTAGTGGGAGTAAAATGGGACGGCCAAATAGCCACTGTATTATTTTTAAATTAAAAGAGTTTTTACGAAATAATATTGGATACATTTTTTACAAAGATAACACTGTATATAACCTTGATCTAGTATATCATCGTCAGCAGAGTTGTATTAATTATTGATCTAATTTATTTCTTGTAAAATTGCTTTTTTCAACTGAATTTTTATTTACTGTCGTTTAATTGTTTACACATTTGCCATAAAAAGGTTCAGATGATCCTTTTTACCCGAACCAGATGTAAGCTTTCATAAAGATTATATAATAACTTATGTTGAATATAAGTTAAAATGACCAATACATCTTATAAAAAAATAAATAACGTATACATAAAAATAATATTAAGGTACCGTAAACTAAACAGTGCTCACAACCAAAAAACTAACAACAAGAAAAATTCTTTTGATAAGTTAAAATAAGTCAAAATGATCAATACATCATATAAAATAATTAAATAACGAATACTTAAAAATAATAATAAGGTCTCGTAAACTAAACGACAGTGCTCACAAACAAAAAACTAACAACAAGAGAAAATACTAGTGATATGGATTTTTAAAAATGGCCGTTTAGCTCTTGATTGCGATGTCGTAAGAATTAAGGTGGTGGCTGATTATACATCTTTTCCCTTTTCTTTTAAATATTATAGTTAAAAAAATTTAACTTCACTTGTTTTTAACTTCCCGTAGGGCAAGTTATAGTAATCGCAAGAAAATCGAAAATGAAAATTTTTATATATCTTTACGTTTCAGAGGTTTCTGAACAATTTGGCATACCTTAGAAAAAATGAATGTATGTGTGTGTGTGTGTATGTATATATGTATGTACGTGTGTGTATGTATGTGCGGATACAAATTTTCGTCGACGATTTCGGGAACACGGATCAACCGATTTGAATAATTCAAAAAACATTCGATTCGTATTGATAAGGAGACGTGCTGATTAGTTTTTGGCGAAGGCAGGTCTAGCCGTTCCGAAGATACGGGGCAAAAAGTGTCAAAAACCGATTTGAATAATTCAAAAAACATTTTACTTGTATTGACAAGATGTAGAATTGATCAAATTTTCATGAAGACAGGTCTAGCGGTTTTGGAGATCTAATGAAAAAAGTAAAAAAAATGCCATTCGGCGGTTAAAAATGATCATTAGACATAAGCACATCAAATTATCAGATATTTTATAGAGATTTTAACAATAAGTATAATTTTTTTTTTACATTTCTATGGGTTCCGTACCAATCCTTATGAGTTAGACGGCGGCGCGGCACTTGCGAGCTTTGACATTTCATCTCTATGCAGTTCAAGCAGTGAACGATCGCTTTGAAAAAAAGTTCAGAATTTTCAAAATATGTCAAAATGAAGAAAACATTTTTTTTCAAAAAAAGTATTTTTTTGCTAAATTTATAGTTTCTCAAAAATCTATTTTTTTCGAAGTAAAATTTTTTCAAAAATGTTAATCGTTTTTAAAAAAATAATAATTTTTGGTACGGGAAGTTCCAACAATTTGGCTTAAGGCACAATGCCCTAATTGCCTTAAGACAGAATTTCACTTACAGCTAGTTGAAATATTGATGATGGTGAACCCTATGCATGTTCTCAGAATTTCTAGTTACGTAGCTCTCACTAAAAACGTCAACATTTCAAAGTTTAAACTGATTTTTTAAAAAGACAAATAACAATGCAGTAGAAGATTTTGTGTCAAAATAAACATTGTGCGGCATATGCAGCAAAAAATCCGACAGATAATCCATTGTCATTGTTGGCGTTTAAATTCGGACCTATATATCGCAACCCAAAAGCGTATTAAAATTCACGGAGCCCGCGCTAGCCAGCTGATGCGACATATGCCGGAATCTGTGCTCCGTGAAGGACCGTTCGAGTTCGGATGGAGGGTTTGCACAACTCACTCAGACGTGCCAAATGTTTTAATGGATTCCTTCGTTAAACACATGAAATTATTATTTATTCCATTTATAATACACATTAATGTTCTGGATACATTATGAAGTTTTAGCGTGGAGAATCAAAAGGAAACAGTGATAGATTTAAAAACAAAGAAGCGGTGTGTGAAAAGTTACGATATAATGCGCTCCTGAATTTTTGAACTTTAAAATGTATAAGCAAATGAAAAATGTAATTCTCAATTTATATGAATAGAACTATCCAATATTAGACATTTCAGTAACTTAATATGATAGGGCGGGACACAAAGGTTAAATTTGACCTTCAGTAATTATGCTGTTTAAACCAAAAAAATTGCAACACAACACATAATATGTATCAAACAAACAACTATCGAACTATGTTCAATAATATACCCAGTTCCCTAATTATGAAAATATGCTTTTTTACTATTTTTCTAAAAATTTTCATCTATCCTTCTTTACCCCATAGGCGGGGTAGAGAACAGCAAGGGCGCAAATAAATTCATTGTCTATATTTCAATTTTGAAGAGATTTCACAAAATAATAGTTTTAACTAATGCAAACTTTAAATTTCATGAGCACATTTTTATCAAAGATAACATTATATAACCATGATCTGGTATTCGTCAGCAGAGTTGGAATGACTATCAATTTAATTTTCTTTTGTACATTCACTTACTATTTTTTATACAAGTTCAATTTGTTCTTTTTACTCCAACCACATGTGAGCTTTATAGAGGTTATATTAAATACAATTGAATCATGCTCAAAAATATTACACATCTTATAAAACAATTAAATAACTAATACTTGCTTGTGATAACATAAACTGAGTTCAAACTAACTAGTGGTGTACAGCATTGTGCCTTAAGGCAAATTGCTGAAACGAAATGTTTTCAAATATTGTATTATAAATACTGTAACATTCTCTAATATTTATAAAAATTATATAAACATAATTGCAAAGTTAAAATTATTTATTTATAGTATATAAGTGAGCCTTAGAACTTTAACCAGAATCTCAATTATTAACGATAGACAAAAAAAAATTCAAATTTTGAATTTTTTTTCCAAAAGCAATTGTTTCGGAGAAAGCAGAAAGTTTTTGAATTATTTAAATTGGACGCTTAGTTTTCCCAAAAACTGCCATTTTTTGCACATTTAGCTCCGTATTTTCGAAATGGCAGGATACCTGCCTTTGCACAAAAACTAATCATCACTTCTCCCATTACAAATTACAAATGTTTTTTGAATCATTCAAATCGGATACTTCGTTTTTTCAAAACCTCGATTTCTATTTTCTATTTAACTTTGCTCCAAATCTCTGTAACTGCTGGACCTGCCTTTGCCAAAAATAATCGGCACATCTCCTTAGAACTAGAAATCTAATGTTTTTTGAACCATTTAAAATGGTTGATCCGTACGCCCGAAAACGTAGTCGTAAAATTGCAGACATACAAAACACACATACACATCATTTTTTTCTCTGAACAAAATGTTCAAAAACCTGTAAAACGTGAAGACATACAAAAATTTTCATGGCCATTACTATAAATTAACCTACGGAAAGTTAAAAAAAACTACCAACAAAAAAATTTTTTAATAATCATGTTATACATAGCCGTTTATCTCTTGATAGCTTGACATCATTAGAATTAAATCTTATCCATAGATAAACAAGTATAACTGATCACACATGTTTTGCTTTCTAATTCAAATATAGTTAAAAAATATTATATGTACTGTACTCGTTTTTAAGGTAATGGTGAGGGTCCTTTTTATTCATGGACCTTTAAGCCCAGCTCTATTTTAATATTAAATTTAAAGTTTAGGCAAAATTTGTTTTTTAAATTTATAAATCAATATTGTTTGTTCTATTTGCACTTTTCAGCACAATCAAAGGCTCTTTCACAAAGCATTGCAAATTTCTTAGAAAAAACAAATTTTCGAACTTTTACCACAATTTATTTACCGCACAACAATTACGTTTCAAAAAAGGAACGAAGGAAGTTCGATGCTTTTAAGAAAACTGATCTCTCTCCAGATCACCCCACATGGCCTGTTCATGACACAATGACTTGGCCGCTTTCGTTCTCTCAACAATGCGTTTGCTCCGACTTCATTAAACTGAAACGTAGATCACTGGCGCCACAATGAATGTCCACTTTTGGTGCCGTCGTAGCAAAGTTCTAATCATTTCTTGCTTTTAAATCAATTCCGTTTTTTCAATACGATAAATGTCCTCGAACAAATGCAGTTGCTGTCATCGTAATTGATTAAAACTCTAGTAGTATGTGGCATCGTGCCTCAAAGCAAATTGCTAAAACTTCCCATACCGTAAAATGTTGAATTTTTTTTAAACTCTTAATATTTTTTGTTAATTATGGATTTGTAAAGCGGATACATCAATTTTTTCTGCAATGCAAAAATTTTCATTTTCGATACTTTTGCGATTACTATAACTTACCCTACGGGAACTTCATTATCAGGAATAATTTTAGTTAACTCATTAGCAGCAGCTGATTAATAATATTATTGTTATTGTTATTATTAACTTGCCAAAGTTTATATTTTTGCCAAAAAATCCGATTTGGCAATTTCATATTCTTTTGATGTTCCAAGTAATTTTGAAACGTTTGAGCAAATTTAGAACAGATACGTATGCGTAAGTTAACTAAAATTTGACCTCTCGTCGGCGTGTTCCCAAAAACGTTAGAACCCTAATCAAAATTTAAAAGCCATTCGAAGAAACTTGAAAGACTCGTTTTCGTTAGTTATGTGAAATGAGTCTTTATATTGCCAGAAAAGTGCAAAAATTTTGGTCCACGTTTCTGCAAAAAAATCCTGATCCGACAAAAATTCAAAAAACATTCGAAAGATATGTTTTGGGAATCGCGCCGATTACTTCTCATAAAGATAGGTCGTGTCTTTGTAAGTAAACATCAATACATTTTTTAGCGTTTTTAATGCAACTAAGCGATAGAGTTTATGAGTTAAAATAGCATCCAAGAATATTAGAGATTTACGGTAAGTGGTTATAAAGTGATTATAGTGTTATAAAAATCCATTAATGTTTGAATAATGAACTGCGCTTTTAGAACATACATTTGCATGTTTTGAATTTGTGCTCTATATTTAATATAATAACAGTCATATTATAAGTCAGCTTAAAAGATATGAATTGGAATTTGCATTTATTTGTTTTTGGTGAAGCTAAATCTTTGTTTTTATTGAATGAATGTCAAAATGCCACTTACACTTAGTTTTTTGTTATTGTTGTGTTATGGCTTGTGTAGCAGCACAGTAAATCTAGAACTCAAACACAAAAATGACCCATTAATCGAAAATTCGCGAGTATGTCATAAGTAGGGTTCTTACAAAAACCGACATTTCACAAAACCGGTTTTCGAATTTTATATAAAAAATTCATTTTTGTTCGAATATTCTGAAATAATGAGAAAATTATTGGCATATTTAGTGTGATTTAAAGCAGTTTTCTACTGAATTTATTTTATGTTCAATTTTATGAACAAATTGATTTTAATTTTAATTAGTAGAGCAAAGTATTAATAGTTGATCTGGATTAAATAACTTTGAAAATGAATATTCGTTATTCATGAATTATTTTTACATATGAGAATATAAATATTTTTATGATAGTGAAAGAAAAGGGTTCGAATTAATAAAAATGATACATTTAAAAAATAGCTTTTAATTTTTAATTAAATATAAAAAGGTACATATTGACACATACTTGTTTATGTCTATTTTAGTTCTAAAAACGTGTTTATTCTATTCCGAACAATTTTAATTAACTAATTTCAAATTTTGCTTTTTTGTTTGAGGCTTCTAAGGCTAAAAACTCTTTAAGTTTGAGTAGAGCAATTCACTCCTTCAACAAGAAGTCACATTGATCTAAATTAATATAAACATTTGATAAAAAATCTAAATTTATATATACATTAGACAAAAAATAACACAGAACTTTCTGGGAACTATAACAGACTGATATGATTCCAAATTTTATCAAACCGATATGATTCCAAGAATCAAAACGCTTGCTTTCATCTTGTATATTTGTCATTTTTCATTTATACAGTAAAAACCGATTTTTTCCACTGAAAAACCGGTTTACGAATTTCATAATTTTCGTCAAAAAACGGTTTTTGAAAACCGACAAATCCTAGTCATAAGTAATTAATTTTAATCAATAAACATAATCCTAAATGCAGAATGAAGTGTTATAAATAAATCTGAAATTAAAAAACAAATCTAATTATTATAAGAATTGTAAACATAATTAAACATCATTCTTCAATTTTTCAGACTAGCGAAGCATTACATATGTTGCTAAGATTTAATGGATTTTTTATTGTCAGAAGAATTTCAAGATCTATTTAGCAAGCTTTAATCAAACAATCTCAATATCGCAACCATTTTTCTTCAAGTTATCATTGCATTACATGTTAATACTAGTGCTAAGTTTAAGTTCGTTTTAGTGTTGTATTTTACTGTATACTGTTTACTGTATACTGTAATTCAATTAAGATAATTTATCTTCTGTAATGATTACATTTAATCCTGTATCCGAAATATATATTATAAGAAATAAATATCAATATATTAGAAATATGTAAGAAATATGATATGAAATGCTAATGACACATAAGGCATATGTCACCATCATAAGTTATTTTGATCAAACACCAAAACTATTCAATCAAATCCAAGTTATATCCATCATATCCTCCTCCTTTGTATCAGCATCTGTTTAAGATATCTAATCAAACATCAATCTGATGCAATTTTGTCGACGCAATGGAAACGCATAAGTTTCTATATTACTTGCTGCAGTTCACGGCGGTCTCCTTTAATATTAATATCCAGTAGATCAGATTTTTTCTATTGAGATATTGTATAGGATTTGATATTATAGTTTCTAATGACCTATCGGCACTTGATACAATTCTTCTTATTGAGGCGCGGTGACTGTGCATGATTATGTATTCACCATTGATCCATTTGGACAATTCTATAGGAATAAAATTACAGATTCTGGAGGGATCAGTTAGACTGTTTAGTAGCAAAATAATACAACAAAAAGTTTCCAAACTAAGAAGCACCAAGAAGACCTTTATGTGGGTAGTAGAAGAAGTAAATTAATAAATTTTGTTTAATTCAAATTGCAGTAAATTTATGAACTTGTTTCAAATAGCATTTTGCATTAAGATAAGTCTCATATTTTTTTAAACATTTGAATAATTGAATAATTCAATAAGAAATCAATATTTAATTTAAGCGATTTATAAATATACGAAGTTGCTGTAGAATGTTCTGATATTAGAAAATATTGTAAAGTGTTCAACTTAGTACAAAACGTCAAAGTCATTTTCAACAAATAGTTTAAATGATGAAAATCAATTAACAAAGAATAAGTGTAATGGTTACGAATATCTACGATTCATTTAATTTGCCAATTCCAATTAAATTAAATTATTTGACAATGCCAATTACGAATAAACAGGATCATCGATCTTTACTCAAAACTAATCAGCCCGATTCTCAAGAGATATCTTTCAAGCATTTTTTGAATTTTTAATGTTGATTCAGATAAAATTTATTGTTTCGTGGAAATGACGATAAATTTTTGAACTTATCTGCTAATTATAAAGAAATGGCTCGTCCGATCGTTTCAAAATAAAACCAAATCGAGCACGTATTAAGTTTGATCCAATAGTTTTCAAAGTTTAACCGCTTATGAGAAAACGTCGATAAATTGTCTAATTTTGGCAAACCTGAATACACGCACTTACATTGCCTCAAACTATTTTTCAATTTTCATGTCAAACGATTCATAATAACTTGTGACGTCGAGAAAACATAAAATTAGCACATCAGTTATTTGGAGAAAACATAAACTTACTCTTTTGGAAATTTTGAAAGAAGTGTTTATGGAATAATAATAATTGTTGAACTAACAATTGCCAAATGATAATTTATTTATTATATTAAACTAAATTTTTAGTTTTATAATTCCGATTAATATTTTTGAAAATGGGGGCATTAGCGCGTAGGTTCGCAATCAGACGTATCGCGGGTCAATTTCCGTCATAGACAACCTTGATATAGAGCTTTTTTTACTTAAAATGTAGATCCTAAGTATATTTCCAAGTGAAAATAGTAGTGAATATACATACATATATACAATCTTATTAGATAGATTCTAATAATGAAGTAATCAAATATGTGTGTAAATATGATCACCATTGGCTTACCATCTAAACTAAGGAGAAGTTCCAGCCCAGAAGCTTATAGACTGTCAGGTTCTGATAATATTAAAAACGTTGTGCCTTAAGGCAAATTGCTGAAACTTCCTGCACCGTAATTAAAAATCTTGGTACAGAACCAAAAAAAGTTTACACAAAATGTGTACACATTTAATAAAATTTCTATAAAGTAACTGATAATTTATGACAGTTTTCTAACTTATTTTTGTTGACCTGCCTTCCCAAAAATTTTAATCAGTTCTTTTATCTTGTTTTTGAATTATTAAAATCGGACTCTTTCGTTTTCTTAAAAACTGAGACACCGTTTTTTTTGCACTTTTTGCCTCGTATCTTC
>NW_020537324.1:48443728-48491712 GCF_003426905.1 Ctenocephalides felis | reverse complement strand
CAAAAACAAAATATTGTGACATTCATAATACTGAGAAATATTAAATTTATTAAATTTGCAAATAACTTGCAGGAATTTTATGATTTTGGTCTAAAAATTTGAATAGAAACATTCCTGTGTGAGTACGTAATAGAGAAATATTCCCCTACGGGGGAATTAATAACTTTTACTTGAAAATGTCAAAAATTTTAAATACGGATACCGATCAGATGGATTTAGAATGCTCCCCAGTCAAACCGAAAAAGGTCTATACGAGTGCTAACAAGTATAAGAGGTCTAATACAGATATTGTTGAAGAAGATTCTTTACATCAGAAAAATGACTCAATTTCCCTAAATGAATTTAATCAAGAAGCAACCACCAGTAAGGATTCAGAATGGTTTGAAGTAAGAAACAAAAAATTCAAAAGAAATTTAAATGAAGAATCAACATGCAAAAAAACATCTTCAAATTCGAACTACTGGCTAAACCCAACTCCCACAAGCAATATATATGAAGTTTTAGCTAATCCTAATACCGAAGACTCGAGTGATAAATGCAGCCCAGTTAACAGACCGCCGCCAATTTTTATACATGAGGTACGTGATATCAAACCATTAGCTCAACTCTTAGAATGTGAAGCAAAAAATCTTTATCAAATAAAAGTTATTGACGAAACTAGGGTTAGAGTTAATCTTGATAATGCTAAACTTTACAATAAAATTCTCAAACTTCTGAAAGAGAGGGGTACTCAAATGCATTCTTTCCAGGAGAAATGTAAAAGAACGTTCAAAATAGTGGTTAAAAACCTACATTTCAGCACGGATACAGATATGCTCAAAAATGAAATACAACAGTTAGGTCACAAAGTCGTTCGTATTGAGAACATTAAAAGCAGAATCTCAAAATTCCCTCTGAACATGTTTTTAATTGAGCTTGAACAACAGCCTAATAATAAAGATTTTTATAAAATTGATTTTTATATAAAACTAAAGTAGAAATAGAGGCAAAGAGGATCTCTAGAGAAATTGTTCAGTGCACTCGCTGCCAAAGGTATGGTCATACCAGAAATTATTGCCACCGCACCCCCAGATGCGTTAAATGCGCTCAAGATCACTTGACAGAAAAATGCAAGTGGGAAAAAAAGGTCGACCAAGTGAAGTGTGTCCTTTGTAATGAAAATCACCCTGCTAACTATAAAGGCTGTCACGTCTATAAAGAATATATTGAAAAAAAAAACACTTCATTACGTCAGAAAACAAGTAATGTGCAAAATTTAAAACCAAATGCTACTTTAAGACCGGGCGTAACTTACTCCAATATTACTAGAAACAACACAACTTTACCTACTGACTCAACGAACTCAATAAACAATAGTAACTCTGAAAACAATACTAACAATAAATGTAATGACTTAACAGAACTTAAAAACATGATTAAAATATTGACAGAACAAATGGGCATAATGCTTAATTTACTAACAACAATTTTATCTAATAAAAAATAATTATGTCTATGCAACTAACAATTTGCATATGGAACTCGAACGGCTTGAGCAATCATGTCCATGAACTCAAACAATTTTTAACTACCAATGACGTAGACATTATGCTAATTTCCGAGACGCATTTTACCGAGACAAATCACAATATTCGTTTTCCTAATTATCACACATATACCACAAATCACCCGGACGACAGACCTCACGGTGGCACTGCCATTATCATAAAGTCAAACATAAGACATTACGAGACAGAACCTTTTCATACTGACTACATACAATCGACAAATGTTTTAATTGACCTAATGACTCACAAAATTACAGTATCGGCAATCTATTGTCCGCCAAGGCACATTATTACTGAAAATCAGTTTACAACTTTTTTACCAGCCTTGGAAATTTGTTTATTGCGGGAGGTGATTATAACGCAAAGCACACATTTTGGGGATCTAGACTAATAACACCTAGAGGCCGTCAATTGTATAATACAATAAATAATAATAATCTTCGGACATTTTCTACGGGTGAGCCCACATACTGGCCAACTGATTTGAACAAAATTCCAGACCTCCTCGATTTTTTTGTAGCCAAAAATATTAAAAACGAGAGTGTTGAAATAATTTCAAGTCTGGATCTCAGTTCTGATCATTCACCAGTAATTCTTAAATACTCCACTAATACTCCAACCAAAGTCATGAGTTCGCTTACAAACAAATTTACCGATTGGCTTCTTTTCCAAGAATACATCGAAGACACCATTAACTGTAATATTCCATTAAAAAGTGAGAATGATTTGAATATCGGTATCAACAACTTCACAAATACATTAATTGCAGCAGCTAAAATATCGACTCCTATTCTAAATCACAATCACAGTCACTCTGTGCCCATAGATATTAAAAAAATCATTGCACAGAAAAGGAAATTAAGAAGAATTTGGCAAATAACTAGATCACCGGAAGATAAAAGAAAATTTAACAGTGCATGCAGAGACCTGAAAAATTTAATAATAAATTATAAAAATGTTTCTTTTGAAAACTACTTACATAATCTTTCTGCAAGTAGTGAAACAAATTATTCTCTTTGGAAAGCAACCAAAAAATTGAAAAGACCAATTGTACCAATTCCTCCTTTAAGAAAAACAGACGGTTCATGGGCAAGAAGTCCAGAAGAAAAAACTAATGCATTCGCCGAACACCTGCGCCTCACATTTCAGCCATTTTCACGTAAATGCAACTCTAATGATGAACAATTCATTTATGATTTTCTTCAGGATTCACCGTCGCTAGTGACTCATGATGTTAATCGTTTTACTGCGGCTGAAGTAACCCAAGAAATTGCAAAAGCAAATTCTAGAAAATCACCTGGACCAGACCGGATTTCTATTAAAATGCTTAAAGAACTTCCAAGAAAAGCTATTAGAATGCTCACAATAATATATAACTCTATACTGAGAATGAAAACTTTTCCGCAGTCTTGGAAAAGAGCTAAAATAATCCTTATAGTGAAACCAGGTAAAGACCCTTATCTATTATCTTCCTACCGGCCGATAAGTTTATTGTCTTGCATATCGAAAATATTTGAAAAGCTAATTCTTCAACGGATTAAAATAATCCTACAAGAACAAAGTTTTATTCCGAACCATCAATTTGGGTTTCGCGACAAACATTCAACAATTGAGCAAGTTCACAGAATAATAAACGTAATTAACAATGCGCTGCATAATAAAGAGTACTGTTCTGCGGCTTTTTTGGATCTCAAGCAGGCATTTGACAAAGTATGGCATACCGGATTAATGTATAAAGTTAAAAGATGTTTACCAGATTCTTTATTCCTATTAATAAAATCCTATTTACAAAATAGAAACTTTTTTGTCAGCATCGCCGATACGGACTCAAATATTACCGAAATTAATTCTGGAGTGCCTCAAGGGAGTGTCCTCGCCCCAACACTATTTTTAATTTTTACAGCTGATTTTCCAACTTCAACTGACACGAGTTTAGCCACATTTGCTGATGATACGTGCATCATCGCCACAAACAAAGATCCGACTGCAGCTTCCAACAGCCTTCAGCACCATCTCAGCTTAGCTGAGAAATGGTTTTCGTTGTGGAGGATAGAAGTAAATAGCACAAAATCAGTCCATATAACTTTCACGCTTCGCACCCAAACTTGCCCAGCAGTTGTACTCAACGATGAAATTATTCCGTCCAAAGAATCAATAAAGTATCTCGGCATTCACTTAGATAGGAAACTCAACTGGAAAGTACACATAAAGAACAAAAAACAACAAATAGATCTAATCTTCAAAAATTATTATTGGCTCTTAAACAGAAAATCAGAATTATCAACTTACAACAAATTACTTATATATAAGGCTGTGATCAAACCCGTGTGGACCTACGGATTACAACTTTGGGGTACTGCTAAAAAGAGCAATTTAAACATAATACAACGAGCACAAAACAAATTCCTGCGGCAAATATTAAACGCTCCTCACTACACGCCAACATGGATTCTCCACAAAGACACGGGTATACCTACAATTCAAGAACATATATCAATGTTTGCCTGTAATTATAAGAATAGAATTGACGCACATCCAAACCAACTAGCATGCAACTTATACCAGGAAGGCCAGCCGACCAGGCTCAAAAGGAAAATACCTCGAGATTTATTATAGTTTATTTTTATATTTATATTTTTTTTTTCTCTATATTTGTCTTTAGTTTTTTCTTTTTTATATATTAACTATAGTAGATACACCACTGGGCGTATGTGCTAATTTGTAAACAACCAATTGTAAACACTTGTCAGCATTCTCTGCTAAATATAATTATTTTTATAGATTGCAGAATAAAAATAAAATAAAAAAAAAAAAAAAAAAAAAAAAAATCATAAAAATATCATGTAATGAAAATAATTTCGTATAATAAAAAATAATATTCAGATAGCATACAAGAAATATAAAGGTTTGAATCCAAAAAAAAAACTATGGAAAAGAATATTTTTTGTAGAATATTTCATGGATACATGGACGTTTAATTCCAGATATCTACGTCGTAAGAATTAATGTGATGGCAGGTTGCACATTTTTTGCCTTCTACTTCAAATGTAGTTTTTAAAAATTATTCCCTCATTTTTTGAGATAATAGTGGTGCAGCTGTTTGTTACCGGACCTTTAAGACCGCTAGACCCCATTGAAAATTATATATCGAGTGGTAAATGAATACTATATGGCATATAGTATATGCAATAGTTTGCTGTAATATTAAAATTATTGTAAAACTTTTTTTAACTTTTGTTAACACATTGATTTACTTTGATCAATAGAAAAATGTTCTTCAAATTCGATTATGCTCATCCATCCCTAGTCAACTCATTTACTTATTCGACAAATGTTGCTTCGAAAACATGTCTAGAGAAACTAAAGATATGTCAAACACCTTATGCCCATAAACGTCCGTCGCGGCACCTTATATTTCATGCAAATCTATCATAAATGCGAATGTTCTCCGACACCGACGTACATTGCGCTTTCAAATCATTACAATTTCTTATTTATACATTAAAACTGCTGATGTAGTTAATCTAAGTGCATCTTAGTAAACATAATGCTTGTACACACTTACTTTCAAAATATATTATATGACATAACTATGAACTTTTTTTTCTTATACGGTCTAAATTATTTGCATAAAAGTGTATGAAATATTTGTGCACAAATTTAATGGGAACATTGACCACTTTGGAAGAATAGTTCCAGTTCCAGAATAGATTTAATAATACTTATAAAAAGAAGATATTCATTATTAACGCGCATATAGATTAAACAAATTCAGAATGCTGTATTCAGAAATAAAACTGAAACATAACTATATTATTATAGATCATTATGATTATTGGTAAATTAATCATAGCAAAAAGTTAAATTTTTGTATTGACTCTAACTATTACCTTAAACAAAATTAGTTAAGCTCGGATTATTTTCATTGATGTATTATATACTAACATTATACTAGACAATGTCGAAAAGAATAAAATGTGATATTACTAAATTAGAATTAAAAAAATCACATGCACATAATAGAGAAACAAAGGCCAATTTGGCTTTCAGTCAAAATTTTAACTTATATTGTGTAAGCAAAATGAACCTGGTAGTTCAATAAAATCTCTAATTAATTCCTAATCATAGAGATAAGTTTTAACTATTTTTCTAAAATTGAATAGGCAAAAAGAAAAGAAAAATCAAGATTTTTGTTATTTTAGCAGGTTTTAATATGAATTATATCACAATAAAAATATGTTTTCATATATGGTAATATTTTTCTTTTTATTATATTTAATTTTATTATCATTTTTATATTATTAGCATACTTTTCTATCTCGCATCACTGTCTTCCGTCTCGGCCTACTTACTAAGTACGCGTACGCCAGTCCTTGGATCACTGCGGGCTATCACATTTTTAGCCCTTCTTCTACTTTAAATATTGTTGTTGAAAAATGTCTAACTTTACATGTTTTTGAGATACAGGTCCTTGCGGGACTTTTTTACTCGCAGACCGCTCTATCTTATATCGATTTGACAATCGTAAATTAAAATTAAAGTAAATTTTGGCCATTGTGTTTAAATGATAGTGATTGCAACGCCCTACTTATAACTAGAATTTTTCTCATGGCTGATTTACTTACATGCTCTTCCTTGATCGTTTTAAGATATGTACTTGCTTTCTGAATCTATACTTATATCAATAAGACATAAGCAATCATATTTAAGAACTCCGTGTAATCGACTAATGTGCTTTCGAACGCTTTTCTAAACAATATGCAGTGGTTCGGAATATGCCACCGTTACATGTTACATACATATCATGTATCACAATTTATATGTCCGGCCGAATGATTTCACTCTTCCTCATTGCGTGAGACAGTTTGTCGCCCTTAGGCTAATGTAGCATCGCTGAATATGGCAGTAGGCGGAATGGCGCTGTCTCTCTATGGTCCGCACTGGCCAGAT
The DNA here is from genome assembly GCF_003426905.1 of Ctenocephalides felis. Lineage (NCBI taxonomy): Eukaryota > Metazoa > Arthropoda > Insecta > Siphonaptera > Pulicidae > Ctenocephalides > Ctenocephalides felis. Next base: position 48,485,215 of record NW_020537324.1, on the reverse strand, counting down.
AGACATAGCACTGAAGTAAATTTTCGAAACTTTTTTGTGCACTAGCATTTTGTTATTTGTTCACTTTGAAGCTTTTTTTCAATTACGAAGAATATAGAACCAATTTGACTTTCAGTAATTATTTGTGTAAGCCAAATGAACTACATCACAATACATAACACATATAAAACAAACAACTATCAAACTATGTTCAGTAAAATTCACAATTAATTCTTAATTATTGGAATATGTTAATTAAAGATTTTTCTAAAATTTGTCAATAGGCTCATTTTATCTATAGCACTGTGGGTAAAAAGAAACAACTAGAGGATAAGCAAATCCCATTTTAAAACTTTTTACGACTTTTTTCTCAGTCATCAACCAATTCATAGTACAAATTTCATGGAAACATTTTCTACAAAGATAACAGTGTATATAACCATGATCTGAAATTTCGTCAAAATATTAATCACCAAAGTTCGATTAACTATTATATTAATATAAATTATTTATTGTAAAATTGCTATTTTAACTTTAGTTTACTTTTTAATTTTTTTATTGTTTTTACTCCTTTGCCTGTGTAAACTTTAGTTGATCCTTTTCCCCACTCTACTAGCATGTAAGTTTTTATAAAAGTTATATAAAAGAATGTTGAAACTTAAAAATACTAATACATCTTATAAAACATTTTAATAAGGTATATTTAAAAATTATATACGGGAGAAAACTCCACCAACGAAGCTAAAAAATATACTTTTGTTAGGAATATTGATTCATTGCCGTTTATATCCTGATATAAACGGCGCTTTCATAAGAATTAAGGTAAAAAGTGGTTAGACATCCTTTATCTTCTACATTGAAATATTATCATTATAAAAATATACTTTACTTGTTTTTGATATACCTAATAGTGATGAACCTTTTTACCCGCGGACCTTAGCCTCATTCTACCCAACATGAACTTGAATTTTGCAATATAAATATGTTTATATTTATGTTCTGTTTTTTTTGTCTAATTGTTTCAATATCTATCAACATAAGCATCATCTAATTGTTAATAAAGTAAAAAAAAATAGTATCCTAAGTCTTGGGAGGGAATTATTTACAGTGTGATAGTACAAAATGGAAAAAATAGGTTTCTTTAATAAACTTATTAATAGAATTTATTAATGTATAAATAATAAAATAAAATATAATATCATTATGATTCGCGTCATTCTCAATTTTCATATAAAATTTTTATAGATATGGAACTGAGAATATTACACGTTTCTAAAAATACTCTTATCAAGATCATTTTCAATACGTATTACTCACCAGTAGACAATTCGGTTAATAGATCAGAAAGATTTGCGGTAGTTTTTCAATAGTAACTTATTTTAGGAATAATTTATAATAAATTATAAAATATCCGATAATTTGATGTAGATATGTCTAATGATCCTTTTAGACCGCCAAATATCATTTTTTTAATTTCCCGAAGAAGTTTATGTTTTCATCAAAAAATCCGAATTGCTAATTTTATGTTTTCTCGACGTTTCAAGCCATTCTGAATCGAATGAGACCAACTTTGGAAAAAGTATGTGTGTGTGCGTGTATGTGAACAGATTTTTTGCCGTAAATCGACGTTTTCTCGAAAACGTCTGGACCGATTTCAAAAATTTAAAAGCCGCTCGATGTATCTCGATGAGGACTATTGTTTGTTAATTTTTTGCAACGATCGGCCAAGCCGTTTCTTTATAAATCGCAGAAAAGTGAAAAATTTTTCGTCTACGTTTAAGCCCGCAATTCTGAATCGATTTCAAAAATTCAAAAACCGTTCGAAAGAATAATAGGTTGGGAATCGTGCTGATTAGTTTTTGGTAGAGATCGGCCGGGCCGTTTTCTTGTAATAAAGTTAAAAAAAAAAGAAATCGACGATTTTTATGATTATTTTTTTGACGGTAGATACCATAGTCTTCTAGATCATTACGGCCCTACGACAGATGGTTTAGCTTTCAAAATTCGTCAATGTTTGCAAAAATTGGTATCGTTTTTTGACATTTGTCAAAATTAGACCTTTGATCGACGTTTTCTCAAAAATGCCTGAACCGATTTCAGAAATTTAAAAGCCATTTGATGTATTTCGGCGAGGACTATCGTTTGTTAGTTTTGGGCAACGATCTGCCAAGCCGTTTCTTTGTAATTTGAAAAAAAGTGTTAAACTTTTCGTCCACTTTTAAGCTCATCCTACCGAACCGATTTTAAAAAATCAAAACTGCTCGAACGATATTAGTTGGGAATGATACTGATTAGTTTTAGGTGAAAATCTGCCTAGCCGTTTTCTTGTAATTAACTGTTGAAAAAAAAATTAAGCCGATTTTCATGGAATTTTTTTTAGCGATATATACCATGGTCTTATAGAATTTACTGAAATATTACGGCCTTACGACTAATAGTTTGATTTTAAAAATTCATCAAAGTTTGAGAAAATGAGTAGTTCTTTTGACATTTGTTAAAATTAAATTTAGACTATTTACTTGGTATAATGATAGAGTACTTGGTCTTGAACATAATAAACCATTAAAGTCCTGGAAACTGGTTCAATTAAAAATTATTGATTTCTGAAAATTTACTCTTAGAAAATACTCCCAGTTAATCTGTTTGTTTGTTTTCAATTATGTGTAATAAATCCACTCGGAATACTTTTAATCACTCTTAAATTAAATTAGTTTTTATTGATTAAGTCGATTATTTACTCATATCGGGAAGTTCATGTAAAAGCCTCAAGGCTAAATACCAAACCAACTAAACCAAACTAGTTACTTTTTTCTCTGTACCATCGAAACCACTGATCCTGCCTTTCCCAAAGTTTATACAATTTTTTTATTTTGTCAATTCAAGTAAAATGTTTTTGAATCATTCTAGTAGAGCGCTTTGTTACCTGAATGGAATTACCATTTTTGGCACTTTTTGCCACATATCTTGGAAACGGCTGGACCTGTCATTGCCGAAAACTAATCAGCACGTCTCCTCATCAGTAGAAATCAAATGCTTTTTGAATCATTCAAACCGGTTAATCTATGCGCCCGAAGTAGCCACTAGGCAAATCTGCTATTGATAAGGAAAAGCATTGCAAGCTATGCATGCCTCGCGCTGCTACAATGCAAACTTTAATTAATTTTAATAATTAAAACCGCTTTTCATAGGCCTCTAATATTTTACCACGGTCAGTTTGGTCATCAAATCTACCATTGCGCCAAGTTTCATCAAAATCCGAGACGAGCAACGCGCGGGTTCTCCTTATTAGATGACAGTATATTCTATTTAACTTTTTAATCGACATATACTCCGAATTATCAACTCCTTAACTAAATCAACATCTCTGCGAACATCTTGCAACATCCTAACCCGTAATCCGATCACCCCCCGTGGCTCGCGAGTGCGTGGGTGTCGCAAATTCTGGAACGCGAGGCATAGCGGTCTGATTGTTTCGTTACGTAGATGCAGGGACGAACTTTCTCTAGAAACAGACAGGCCCCAAGGACTTCCTTCAATCATTTAATGAAATGCACGACGGATAATACACAATAACAACTATTACTAATCGTATAATGCAGTTAATAAAATTTTATACTAATGAATAGGTATGTCAAGTAGAATTACGATGTTTCTAAATATATCTATTACTTATTTCGGTCGAGTTTGTAACTACCTATAAATATAGGTAAACGAAATATCGTAAAATTAATGTATTTCTCAAGTTTAGTTCCAACGCTATTGTTGGTTTGGAGATAATTACGTGTTATCTAATAATGAGCTTACAAAATATTAAGTTCGTCAATAAATACCTTGTGGTTTGGATGTAACTGATAAATAAACAGTAAAATACATCTAATATTTGAATAAATTTGTAGTTTTTTCAACTGCTTATTAACTGGCTGCCTGGAGCGGAAATTGAGCCTTAAACCTTATTGTTGCAAGGTCAAAGTTTTTTTTAACAATCCATGAAAAAGCCCTATAAAGTAGATTTAGTTTTTCCGATTTTTTTGGTATTGATTTATGTTGTAAAACTTTTTTTTGTTTTTTTTTTCTCCTCGAAAAATATTGAAAGGGGCAGAGGCTATCGCTTTTACTCTTTCTCCGAAAAAAAAGATCGATCACAGATTTTTATGATTTTGAATCAACATAAATTAGCTAAATACTTAATTGTCATGCTGCATGTTTCATTTGCTTGCTGACTTTATTATATGACAAACTAAATATTTAAACATTTGTTTTTCACACAATGTTTAGAAAACAAGTAAATATATTTACCTGTAGGTAATAATAAACAAACAAAATAAACATAATAAACAATAATAAACATAATTATCACATAATCAACAAACAAAAACTGAAAAATGCTTAATATTTTTATCTGAATGAGTAGAGGAATAGGGTCCGCCACCATTATCTCCAAACCAAGTAAAGTTAAGATTTTTTTAATAACAATAGTTGAAAGTGATGAGATGTGTAACCAGCCATCGCCCTAAATTGGACGGCCACATAATTAATTTTGTAACAAAGTACTTTTTTACTTTCTTTTTAGGGACGGTTATTTAGTTTACGATATCCTGAATATTGGGAATATCCTAAAATCGTGGTTGGGGCAAAAAGGACCACCAAGACATAAATACTTTACACTGTCAAAGTGTAAACAACAAGGAAATAATGAATAAAATTATAAAAAAGTTAAAAAAGCAAATTTTACAAAATATAAATAAAATTAATAATGAATACTCCTCTGGCAAAGATCTACACGAATATCCAGTGGTTTTATTTTATATTTCAAACAAAAGTTGTATTCAATTTATTTGTATTAATTACATTTCAATATACATTGAGTCTGATTATAATAAATTTAAGATAAATACATACCAAAACAAGACTCATGATTGTAAGAGTTGGTAAAGTTTTTTGTTTATTATGTTAAAAATACATATTTATTTTATGGTCTTTTATCTTATTAATTAACCTTATAATTAAACTGCATTGCCTTAATTAAATAATGTAGCTATTATTAGAATTGAAAATATAATGGTGTTTTTTTGTCTCGTTGGTGCCTCTTTTAATCTCATTTATGATGTAAAAATGAAAGAGGAAACAAATTTCTGAAAAATAGCAAAAAAAACAATTTTACAATGGCGAATAGCTGGGAATTTTACTGAAAATGGCTAGATATAGTTGGTTGTTTGATATGTGTTATTTGTTTTGATATAGTTGGTTTTCACAGTGTTCTTGCTAAAAGTCAAATTGCACCTACCCTATGTCGAATTTTTTATGAGTTTCATATAGAACTTTTCAAATATTTAAATTTAAATATTTAAATTTTCTTTAAATAAACGCTAAGTAGGGTAGAGCGGGGCTAGTTGAGCATAGGGGCAAGTTGAGCAATCAAAATATCTCGAAAACTATTCACCGTTCGTTTAGGCATTATATGGCGGAAAGATAGAGGTTTGGGAGAAATAAACATCCCGCGATCGCTAGTGGCCGCTGGACAAATGAGTGAGGCTCACGGGCGATTTGTTTATTTTGAGACCAAAAAGTAAAAACGTAATTCATCACGAGTTTTCGTCTGGTTTAGTCAAATATTATTTATTTTTAATCAGGTAAATGTTATTTTTCAATATAATTATAGTACTTTTAATATGCACAGAGATTCTGGCTATATTTCTCACGGTTTTTTTATAAACTCACTTTTATTTTGAAATTCCGAGTTGGGGTTAGTTGAGGATAGTTGCTAAACTTGTTCTATATAAGACAATTACCATTAACTTCCAGAAATTGATTATTATTTTAAGATTTAAGTTAAGTCTATGAGTAATAATATAAAGAAATAATGATTTTAAACAAAAATACTGAATATAATGGTAAAATAATTCCTACGATACGATATTGTTCTGTTGATTCTACTTTTCGTTAATTATTCAAAGCAAATTACTATAAGTTTTGTTTTCTCTGTCAATAAAGACTATAAATATAGAACTGGTTATTAAAAACTTATTTTATTTCATCACTAATCGACATTGAACCTATGATTTCATTATACTTTCTTAGTGCTCAACTTGCCTCACCTATGGGGTACATTGAGCATACTTGACTTTTTGTATTTAAACAGCTGTAGCTTTTAAATTTTACTTATTACCAAAAAATAGTATTAACACTTTTGTTAAGCGATAAACAACATATCCATTAAGCCGTATAGCAATTTATTGAGACTTTTCATTGAGGTGCTACATCCGTTTAAGTAAAAATTTGCTCAACTAGCCCGCCCTACCCTACCATTTTTAGATGATAAATACTATTTAAAAGATTTAAATTGTTTATATATATATATATATATATTTAAATATTATATAAATGTATATAATATCTAAAAGACTTCAGTATTTTCTGCATTTAGTTCATTTATAGACTCATATCACAACTCAGGAATGTAATTTTGAAAATACTTGGTAAGCAAACGCCATAAATCATAATTTGCTTTTCATAAGTGATTAGAAAACCGCATTAGCGTAAAAATGCTTGTGAATGCGCATCAGGTTAAAAATATCGATTTCGCACACTTTCCATATTAGAGAGTGCCGCCGCCGCGGTCTCATTATCGGTATCCGAAAAAAGAGCATACTCGTATTAACTTTTCGCATATTTTCTGCTTAAGCATTGTCGCCGAATGATGCATGTGATAATCTCATGCTTTCCCCTTAATAGGCCATAACTGGAACACCCCATAATTCATACAGAGAATGGAATAATGTACGCTAATGGCTGAAATCTGCATAAAATTAAGACGTAACACTGAACCGGAGTGCGAAGACCGTCGCGGCCGCGGGCTTTCAATTGATTCATATCGCTCTGTTGTTTCCTGTATTATTTACGCGGTTATTGTTATGAAGACAGCCTCATGTGTTGTGCAATTGGGTTAAAAGTAATTCAAACTGAATTATAACGCCTATAAATTCTGATAACATCAACAATATGAATTATTTTATACGAGTACGCGCACACGGTCCAGCGGTTTTATTTATGCCTACCGTTGCTTCTTCTCAAATATACCTCATTATACATGTCGTTAATTGAATATGAAATTACTTTTATGGCTTTATTTGCTTTCAAAAAATAATTATGCAGAAATGTGTAAATTGTTTTCGAAAAAAACTTGGTAACATATTTTTACAGTACATTCATTCAATTAATTTTTAAGGTCTTATCCGTGCATTATGCCTGTCTTTTTTTTAATAAATATTGATACTATTGATAATAAATAAATTAGTTTATGGCAAAGGCAGGTCTAGCCGTTCACAAGATACGGGGCAATAGAGCCAAAAAGAATCGAGTTTTTGAGAGAGCGGAGCGTCCAATTTGAATAATTCAAAAAAAATATTTTATTTGTATTGAGAAAATGATGTACCGTTTAAATTTTTGCAAAAGCAGGTTTAGGGGTTTCAGAGATCGAGTAAAAATGTAAAGAAAAACCATCTGGAAGTTAAAAATAATTATTAGACATGAGCACATTAAATCAACAGATATTTTAATAATAACTATGAATTTTGTTTATATTTCTATGGTTTGCGGCGCTTACGTGCTCCGATATTTTTTCTCTAAAACAGGCACGCAGCACGACTGCTTTAAAAAAGTTGTCAAACAATGTATGAAAAAAAGTTTGAAAAATTAACAAAAAAATTCTGTTTTTTTTTCAAAAATTTCAAAATTGTCAAAAACTTCATTTTCTTCAGTTTTCAAAAAAAATTAAAGTTTTTAAAAAAATATAATTTTCGGTACGGGAAGTTCCAGTTATTTGCCATGCACGACATTTTTCAAAAATGTGCTTTCGGCACGATTAAGTCGTTTTGCTTTATTGGTCATCTATGAATGAGTTTTCTTTAGTTATTCTTAGAGTACCAAGTCGATCACATTATTAGAATTATAGCTAAAATAAGATAATGTATTAAAAAAATGACGAAAGTAGTTATAATATTAAGTCTCTATCTGCTATGCATGGGCGAGAGAACTGTTACAATTACAAACACTTTTTGTTTTTCAATTTGAACACAAACTTAATTGTACTAAATTATTTTTTCTTTATATTTGGCAAAATTCATAAAACACTCTTTATCAAAACGGTACTAGTATGAAAATTTTGCATAGGTACTAGGGTACAGGTTTTCAAAGCTCGCGTTTCAGCATAAAAATTAAAAAGATTTGCTGAATTTTTAACTTCCCAAAGGAAAAGTTTATGTTTTTATAAAAAAATCCGAATTGCTAATTTTATGTTTTCTCGACGTCAAGCCATTCTCAGTCGAATTAGACCAAATTTGAAAAAAGTATGTTCGTGTGTGTGTGTGTGTACGTATATAAATTATTTTAGGTAAATCGACATTTGCTCAAAACACCTGAACCGATTTCAGAAATTTAAAAGCCATTTGATGTATCTCAATGAGGACAATCGTTTGTCAGTTTTGTGCGACGATCTGCCGAGACGTTTCTTTATAATTTGGGAAAAAGTTTTGAACTTTTTGTCCACATTTAAACTCATACTACCGAATCGATTTTAAAGAATCATAAACTGCTCGAATCATATTAATTGGGAATGAAACTGATTAGTTTTAGGTTTAAATCTACCGAGCCGTTTCCTTGTAATTAACTGTTGAATAAAAAATGTAGGCCAATTTTTATGAAACTTTTTTTGGCGATATATATCATGATCTTATATAACTTACTGAAATATTACGGTCTTACGACAAGTAGTTTAATTTTAAAAATTCATCAAAGTTTGATAAAATGAGTAGTTTTTTTTTTGACGTTTGTTAAAACTAAAATTAGACGATTAATTAGACATAACGATAGAGAACTTGGTCTTAATGAACATACTAAACCATTAAAGTCCTACGGAAACTGGTTCAATTATAAAAATTGTTGATTTTTTAAGATTTGCTCTTAGAAAATACTCCGAGTTAACGTGTTCGTTCGTTTTCATTTATTTGTGATGAATCCACTCGGATTACTTTTAATCACTCATAAATCAATTTATTTTTTATTGATAAAAAAATAAAAATCATACTATTGCCGTAGACGTCTTACAACTGAGTCAGAAATATATCCACAACTCACTTACTTTTACTAATTTTATTATTATTTTCTTTTCACATAGTCTCTAAAAGTCTAAACCTACTATTGCAAACCATTGTTTAGTCATCAAATTAGATCAATTGAACATTACCAAATCTTGTAATTCATAATTATCAGACAATGTAAAATCTAAGATGGTGCTACGACTTCAGCAACATTATTCTATATCCACGCTAAAATCATATCATACTAAATGGAACAAATTAATTCTTATTTCGATTATTGTGTAAAAACTTATAATCAATTATTACTCGTGTATTGTTTACAATCTGTCAATGAAAATTATCCAATTAAATTGTTTCTGAGCATTATCTATTTCTATGATTAATCATTTGTTTCGTTTAGGGCGTGAGACATTGATAGTATATATCATATAAATAATTTGTAAATCTCGAAAGCCGTCAAGTCAGCGATAGGCGTAGATACGGCTTGGTCAATCATGAGAATGGTAATTATTGCATAGCCGAAGGTGTGTCCGAGCCGGCATTAGATTCGTTTAAATAACATCGTTAAGTATTAACTTATCTCTATTGGTTTACTCACCGTTCCCATGTAATATTGAACATTCTTCAGTTTTGCATTTTCTATCAAAGTGAATCAGTGTCCACACATATATTACTCTACCGGCTCGCAAAATATGCTAAATGACCTCAGGTGACTGCGAGAGCGCTGATGTGGCACTAATGGTTATTGGAAAGGATTTAATCAAAGTTGATCATAAATGGTTTTCTTTTTATATTGAGGGTAAGCTGAGTAATCCAATGTAGTCCATTATGATATTCTTGACTGTGTTGCGTAATTTACGAGATATGTGGATAATGATTAGAAATATTTTAAACTAATTATCTTAATCGTTTCACACATGTGATTTTTATACCAACTTGATTTTAATTGTGGTTTTAAATATTTGTATATAATATAGTGGAAGTTGAATGGTTCAAAAAACATTCGATTCCTATTGATAAGGAGAGGTGCTGAAATGAAAGGCAGGTCCAGCCGATACGGAGATAAAGAGCAAAGAGTGCAGAAAATAAAAAACGAGTTTTTGTGAGAACGGATCCGATTTGAATAATCTAAACAACATTCATTTACTAATGATTGGGAGAAGTGGTTATTAGTTTTTTTGGCAAAAGCAGGCCCAGCCATTTCGAAGATACAGAGCTAAATATACAAAAAATGGGAGTTTTTGAGAGAAATAAGCATCCGAATTAACAGATTCAAAAAGCTTGTGCTGATAAAAGAATTGCTTTTGGAAGAAAAAAAATTGTCAATTTTTTTTTTGTATATCGAAAATAATTCAGGTTTCAATTTTAATTCTAGCTAAAGTTTTAAATCTTACTTATATACTTTAAATAAATATTTTTGGCTATGTGATTTAGTCAAGTTACAGTGATCGCAAAAAAATCGAAAATGAAAATTTATCTTTTTATTTTCAAAGGCTTCTGAATATTTTAGGCTTAAGGCTTAAGGCTTAGAAAGAATTGGATGTACGTGCGTGTGTGTGTGCGGATACAAATTTTTGTGGACAATTTTGGGAACACTGATCAATCGATTTGAATAATTCAATAAACATTCGATTCGTATAGATAAGGTGCTGATTAGTTTTTAACGAAGGCAGGTCTAGCCGTTCTGTAGATACGGAGCAAATGGTGCCAAAAACGGTAACCCAGTTTTTAAGAAAACGGAGCGTCCGATTTTAATAATTCAAAAAAGATTTTACTTGTATTGAGAACATAAAGAATTGGGTAAATTCTTGGGAAGGCAGGTCCAGCGGTTATGGACTCTCAATAAAAATAAATTTAAAAAATGCCATTTTGCGGTCAAAAGTGTTCATTGGACATATGTACTTCAAATTATCAGATATTTTATAGAGATTTTAATGAGTACACATTGTGTGTTAATTTTTTCCAGGTAAGTTCCAGCAATTTTCCTTAAGGCACAATGCTATGCGCTCTACTAGTTTAAAATCGCTTCAGGATTTTAAAAGTATATGAAAGTTTTTGCATTTTTTGTCAAAAATATTTTTTTAAATATATTTTCCATCTTATATACCAGGGGTCGGCAAGCTTTTACCTGTAGTGTGCCAAGCCACTCTACCAATATGTTTTAGAGTGCCGCCTTAATTTTGAAATATATAGTTAGGTTCTGGGGGAGAAGAAATATAACCAAATTTATCTTTTAAACATATTTGTTAACAAATAACATGAATTTCTAATATAAACAGTGCCCAATTACCCCAAAGGCCCGTGAGACCCGGGCCTAGGGCGGCATAATTTAGGGGGCGGCAAATTTTTCAAAATGTAAAAATTTTAAACTCGATCAAATGACACGACAATTCATTTTAAGGATAGATCCTGAAATTTTTTTCTGTAAATTTAGAGATCATTTTCGATAAAATAGAACGTAATACGTATTCTAATCAAATTTATTATTCGTGGGTTCCGCATTGATATTTTCTTGATGTATCATATTATCAACTTTAGGAAGGCTAAGTTATAATAATCCTAAAAAATCGTAAATAAAATTGTTTATATATCTCTACGCTTCAAGTTCTCCTGAACATTTTGACATGCCTTAGAAAAAATGGATGTATGCATGTGTTTATGCGGTTGCAATTTTTTCCCAATTGGCATTCGGAAAGACGTGCTGATTAGTTTTTTGCAAAGACAGTTTCGAAATAGGTTCAGGTTTTTTATAAATAAATTATTAATTATTACAAATTTTGTCTTCATTATTTTGAATCATTTCGTACCAAGATTTTTAATTTTCAAAGTTTACTTCTTAGATAGTTTAAATGTCCTTTGCAAAGATCAATCGCCATGAATGATTCAAAAAATATTCGCTTGGCTTTGACTGAGAGGCGTACTGTTTATGCAGGCAGGTTTATCATTTTTGGAGATACGGAGCGCAGAAGGTGCAAAAGTGGTCATGAAGGTTTTGAGAGTACAGATCATTCGATTGGAATGACTCAAAAAATATTTTGTTCGTGGTATTTTAGTGATATGAAGAAATGATTAGTTTTCCGAAAAGGCAAGTCCACTGGTTTCAAAATTTTGAGAAAATTAAAATATCAAAAATTTTCAAATAATCGAATTATTTTAGAATTAAAAAAAAACTCGAAATTTTTGAATATCTCGGTTCTATTTATCGAGTTTAGTCCAATGTCTTTTTAATTTGTGAAATCAGTTCAGGCGTTTTTAAAAACTAAATTGTGATTTATCACATCACAAAAGCGCCTTTTACAAATTTTGACTATGAATCTTTTTTCAATTTTAAAAATCGGTTTCTGGCTTTATTCCAAAAACGTAATATTTTTGCTTTTTTATGCTAATTTCAAACAACCGGCAGGTCCGGCAGGTTTTTACCAAAAACTAATGAATACGATTTCCAACCAAGATTTTTCGAATGGTTTTTGAATTTTTAAAATCGACTTAAAATTGTGGGCTAAAACTTTGACGATTTTTTTCTCTCTTTTACTAATTACAAAAGAAGCTTGGTCGACCGTTAAACCTGCCTTCCCAAAAATTTAGGTAATTATTCATTCCTTTAGTACAAGTAAATTTTTTTTTAATTATTCGGAAACCAGCCTCTCGGTTCTTTCAAAAAACTGAATTGCAATTTTTGCACTTTTGTTCTGTATTTTCCGAACGGCTAAACCTGTCTTAGCAAAAAAAAAAACTAATCAGAACTTTCTTATCTATGAGAATGAAACATACATACATACACACACATCAATTTTTTTAAGGTATGCCAAAATGTTTAGAAATGTCTGAAACGTAAAAATATGCAAAAAATTTTATTTTCGATCTTTTGCGATTACTATAACTTACGAGTACTTTACGCAGTTAAAAGTTGTATTTAAGTAATTTAGAATAAAATTATAGTTTAATTAAGAAAGTAAAAAATTGTCTATTAAAAGGGCGCCGTTTCAGATAGGGCGGCAGAAAGATTAATCCGCCACTGAATATAAACTAAACAACTATAATGCGAACCTTGTGTCTGCACATTTTTCCTTAACATTTCAATATCTGTGGTTTAATTTGTAACTTTTTATTTCAACAAGATACTGAATGTTTAGTTGTTAAACGATTTCTTTGTGAACTCAAAATATGTTTCTTGTGAGAAAAAATTTGTTCAGAGATATTGGAACCAAAAGCTGAAAGGAGAGCGCATACAATTTTCTTTAAACAATTAAATCTTTTCCGGCAATGCCATTCAACAATTTAATATAGCTGTCGATTTTTCCATAGAGTCATCAAAAAAAATTATAAACTGTATTATTTGAAATAATAGATTTTAGAATACTTGTAATAGTAGTGTGAATGATTTTTGAATTCTTGCAACTGCTACATTTCCTATTTTTGATAGTAAATTCATCACTAAAACGTGACTTTTTTGTACATTTAGTTAAATTAGATATAATTTTCATGGTAAAATGCCATTATATTTATTTTTCGGATATTTGAAGAAATTTGTCAGTGTAAAGCTTCTGTCCTTGTGCTTTCCTGAAAATCTTTTGAAATTTTTATAGTTTTTGGATGTAATAAACGCAGGATTGAATTTTATTCGGAATTTTTTTATTTTTTTTTAATTATGATGGGGCAAAAGGACCAACTGAACCTTTACCCTGGCAGAGGTAAGTAATATATAAAGAAGTAAATTAAGTTAAAGGAAGCAGACAAGAGATAAATTAAATTAATAGCTATATACGGTGCAGTGTTTGTAGAAATCATCTCTTCTCCCAATCATTACAAATTTAATGTTTTTTAGATTATTCAAATCGGATACTCCGTTTTCTGAAAAACTCGATTGGTATTTTCTGTATTCTTTGCTCCGCATCTCCGTATCAATAGGAATCGAATGTTTTTTGAACCCTTCAATCGGTAGATCCGTGCGCCCAAAAACGTGGACGAAAAAATGAGGATATACAAAACACACACACATTCATTTTTTTAGGGAAGCCAAAATGTTCAGAAACCTTCAAAACGTGAAGATATACTAAAATTTTCATTTCTTGCCAAATTTCTTCAATTTGGAAATAAATGGTAATTTTCGATATTAAGTTAATCATCAATTAACTTCAAATTTGACCTTTGTACTACTTTCTAAATTCACTTTATCGTTTAATAATTTTTAACGATACATTCCTCATAATTGACACATTGTTATTTGTAATATTTTTTTCTTAATCACAATGATATGCAAACATGTGAAATAGTTTGTACTCTTTAATGCATCAATACCGATCGGAATACTATTATTGCTCTAAAAGAATGTAGTAGCTCATTGTATTTAATTGTAAAATAATTTTAAAATATTTTGTTTAGATTACCACTAAATTTAATTATAGACTTACCTAATTCTTTAAATACATATTATTAAAAATAAATTTTTAGCTTTTGTTCACAAGTTCTAATCTAGTAATTAGTAAATTGGATCTGAGCTCTTTTTGGTTTCATTGTGGAGTCTGAAACGAATTAAACGCCGGCGCTACCTGACACAAGATTTATTCGATGTTAATAACAGGTCTGAAATAGTCAAAGGCAGCAATTTTAAAACCATTACGGTAAATGCTACAGTTCTCATTTAAGATGTATGTTACAAAAATATTTCAAAAAGCACGCCATCATCAGATAATCGATAAATATTTTTTAATAATCGTCATATTAAAAAATATAAAAGAATTTATTAGTAGACGTACAAAAGACAATAATAGCCAACACATATAAACATATACAAAATTAGTTTATAACTCATGAGTCATGAGTTTCTATCATTTTATTTGGTTAATATAAATAAAAGTTTTAGATTATTCGTGTATGCTTGAGATTAAATTTATAGAAATTGAAAAAATATGTTGGATACTTAGGTTCAAAAATGTTTCACCTGGTTCTTTTTACCCCATGAGCGGGGTAAAATGAACTTATTTTGCAAAATAATAGCTTCTTCAATCAACAAATCATATAAATTTAAAGATTTATATTTATTTAAAGATAACACTACATCTTATTTAAAGATAACACTAAAACCTTGAGCTGGCATTTCGTCAGAAATATTCATCTTTGAAGTTGGAATAACTGTTTATTCAATTTACCTCTTGTAAAAATGCTTTCTTTAGCAATTTACTTTCTATTTTCTATATTTTATTGTTTACAAATTTGCCAGGGTAGAGGTTTAATTGGTCCTTTTTACGTCACCTACGTGTAAGCTTCTATCGAGATCATTTAGAAATAAACTGCTCAATCTAACTTAAAACCAACAATACATCTTATGAAACAATTAAAAAACGTGTTCTTAAAAATTAAATTAAAGTTTCGTAAACTAATAACAACGAAACAAACAACAATGGAAGAAAAGACTTTTGTCATGGATTTTCAAACATTTACGTTTTTTATCTTCCGATAGAACCTTATAAAAACCAAGGTGATGGTTGGTTATATATTTTTTCCCTATACTTTCAAATATTGTTGTTGAAAGCTACTTAACTGTCATGATTTTTGAGGTATCGGTGGTGGATTTTTTTACCCGTAGATCTTTTAGCCCCGTTCTACCCTATATCTCAATTTTAGATTTATTAATAATCTAAAATTAGTAATCGCTGCTTCTTAGACACTAAAAACTATAAATAGGGTAAAAAGGTGCTACTAAATAATCAGTATAATATTTTTAACATTTATCATAAAATAACAAGTATTTTTAATTTAAATGTTTACTTGCGCTGTTAATCATAAAAGTCGCAATCAGCTGCACGCATGTTTTCTACAAGATATAATGATAGATTTATCAATTATATGTATTTATATTTTCCATCAACGATATAAATTAGTTCAAAAAACCTTAAATTGCGAACATTTTGTCTTACAATTAATTGCATAAACTTCCCGATGTATTTAAAAAATCCATGAAACTTCAGACGTAGTCCATTACATTACTATTCATTACATTATTATTCATAAAAAATTAACAATGAAAAAATAATTTAAACCGCAATAAATTAAATTCCTTAAATTTATTATGAAGAAAGAGCCCAGGCAATTTTTCCAAATGACATCTTTCAAACAGTTTCAATCTTTCGAATTTTCAAAATCTGTTCCGGAATTTTGGATCCATAGTGAACGAAAAACTTGGCACTTTTTTGCTAATTATAAAGAGTTGGCTGATGGTTTAGCAAAATTAACTTTGAATGAATTTTAAAAATTATTTAAGGCCCATTAAGCCGTTTTTCAACTTTCAGAAATGTCCAAAAACGGCTCATATAGAAACACACTCAACCTTACATACACACACATAAATACTTTCTTCAAATTTGATCTCATTCGATTGAGAATGACTTGAAATGTCTAAGAATACATAAAATTAGCAACTCGGCTTTTCTTGCGAAAACATAAAGTTTCATCGGAAAAATAAATATGTATAACTTATATAATATTATCACTATACCACAAAATTCAACAAACCGTGGACTAGTGGCTATTAGGAAAATCAATACCGATGAAAAATTTCAATACCGGTATTTCGGTAATATTTCATTTTAAAACCAGAATACCGGTAAATTACGGGTATTTTTATTATCTTAAACAAACGTAAACAAAATTGTAAGTAACTAGTACAAATATAAAAAAATGTATATACAATTACAACTATGTTCAACTAAACAATAAAAACAATGAAATAAAACAATTAGTTTATTTTTTTAAATATTAATTTAACAAAATTATATCCAATTTGATTCATTCTCATTCATTATTATCACTATCCGAGTAAATTGAGTACTTTTCACCAAAAACAAACTTATGAGTAAGAAAGACCAAAAACTCATAAAAGATCATATTACACTATTATAATAAACTGTATTGTCTGTGTTCGATGTATTACATTAGCATATTCTCCAATATTTTTAAAAAATAATTTTTCTACACTAATTTAAGATCGGATACTTTGTCGAGTTAAATAAGTTACTATAATTGTTGAGTATTATTATTTAAAACAATGTTATGCTTTTATAGTATTTTCAAAGTTCGAAATGTTTTCGAAAAATAATATTTTATAATTGTAATAAGAAGCAAAAATACTTAGTAATTATCATAGTTATTATGTATAAAGTTAAAAAAAAATAAAGATTACGCAGGGGTAATCTGTATGATATAAAATATTTTGGCGCAAATATCGCTTAAAAAGCCCTTATATTTTTATATAAGATGAAACAAACATCATTATCTATCAGTCCAATTCTATTTATTGTAACACGATATGAAGCTTTTAGTAAAGCAATAAATATTCAATTTAATGACGAGTTGAGATAATATTTGACATTTGTTTATCCTATAGAATCACTTGTAAATATAGCTGTTTATGCGTTTATGGAATTTAAAGATAAATTTGTTCCGAGAAATTTAAACTTTAGTGTATTATGTATCAAATAGCGCTTATGTAAAAATACCGAAAATACCGGTATTTTTGGAGTAAATACCGATAAAAATACCGCCGAAAAATCGGGCGGTTTACCGGTAATTCGGTATACCGGTAAACCGGTATTGCATTTCCTAGCGGCTATAGTTCTGGGATTTCAATCTGTAGTCCCAGGTTCGAAACAGTAGCGGGTAGTCAGTTGTCTAGCAGTAGTGACAGCAATTTTTGCTTGGAAATATAGATAGCCATATTTTTCCGAATCAAAATGGCCTTCATTCGGCATTTCATCATCAATAAAAAAAATTAATCATTACTAGAGAAATTGATATACTAAATGTCATCATATATGATATCTTTATAAATGGAGATAGAACAACTGTTTGGGTTTCTTATGAGCACGCGCACATACTTTTCGAGAAAACGACAACATTATATCGGTAAGTTCACTAAACATATAATTGACATAAAAAATGAACAGAATCTAAATTACCAAAAGTAATGCAATTCCATTAAACAAATGACTGGCCTGCATAATCGTTAGTCACTTTAATTATTTCGTGCACAGAATCGGTTTTGATGAGCAACATCTTCAGGTAGGAACTATACCTTTCGGTTCCTTCCCTCGATCATTATCCTGCCCACCTATTAATTTTGTGGCTTAAAACACACCGTAAGCAGAGCATTCGATAATTATAGGTTTACTGCGGATGAGGTGACATGGGATCCGCTCGGTTTATAGTTTCGTGCAAGATTTATGGCTCGGACATCAGTTATCAAATTATGAATTATTAAAAAAATTAAAATATTGCCCTATATAATTTTAATTTGATTGCGGTTGCCAAACTATTTTGGCTTGAGCGAATGTGATTTTATTCTCTTTTTATGTTGCAATCTATGTAATTAAAAAGGATCTGTCATAATTATTTAATTACCAAAAGGAATTCGGGATTGTTGTAGAAATTCTTGAGATTATTCAGATCAAAGAGTAGACTTGTAAAGTGAATGAACAATTTGCCAGCTCATGTTTTAGCGCAAAAAAAATAAAATGTATAGAATATACAGGTAGCCCCCGTATAACACGGTAGTTACGTACTAAAACACTACCGTATTATGCAAACACGTATTATACGGGACAAAGGATTAGTACAAAAAGAGGGTTACGTTTCAAGAATTCAAAAAAATATGTTACACATTGAATAAATATTACTATATTTGAATTTTTTCTTAAAACGTAATACGCATTTAATGAATCATATGATATTTTTTCGTCATAATCAGCAAGTAAGTTAAATCGATATCCACCTCTTCTGAGCATTTTTCTGTATGAAATATTGCGTACAATTGTGAAATTGTTATTTGATCAGCCCTAATTTTGTTAATTTGCCAGTTAGCTGCGATTGGAAACGTAAGTATAAATTAAATGGTGTTCTGAATTGAATGGTCTACATGGAAATACTAAAATACTGTCTTCAAATACGATGGATCAGTTATGAAATCAAGTCATACAAGAAAAAAATGAGTGTCACAACCGTCCACTACAACATACCACAACCGCACTCAAAGCACACTTTTGAATACAAATCATCGCTATGACTGAACTAATTTATCTAAAATATCTTAACAAAGTGGTCTCTCTATACACATGTAACAGTTATTATTAAAAGAAATGAAACAAAAAACTTTATTTTGACGCTTCAAAAGCAATGCGGTCCAAAGATCCTGATAATGTAGAGGGCAGGCTGGAAGCAATAATGGCAACTTGTTCAAACAAACATACTACACCTTTCTCCTCTTGAACCATTTCTCAAAATCAATATAGTTTAACTGTTATGACGACTGTCACAACCGTACCCTGGCACGATCGTATCTAGTCACCCCTACTAACTTTTCCGATGCTCTACTTTTTGCAAAAAAAAATATATTTGCGATTGCTACCTTTTAGTGATACGACATATTTATACATTAATAAAATATTATCTTATCGTATCTTATCCTATCCTATTCTATCCCAACTTATTAACTTCCCGTAGGGTAAGTTATTGTTATCGTCCAAAAATCGAAATTGAAAATTTTTACATTTCTCGACGTTTTGAAGGTTTCTGAACATTTTGGCATTCCTCAGAAAAAATGGATGTGTGTGTATGTATGTATGGATACAATTTTTCAGTCATGTTTTCGGGCGTACGGGAAGTTCCAGCAATTTGCCTTAAGGCACGATGCCAAGGCACCCCACTAGTTAATTTATACAGTAGAACCTCGATTATCCGGACTAATTGTTGTCGATAGGCATCCGGATAATCAAAAATACGGATAATCCAAATTATTAAGAATAATGTTTTTTATCAAAAATAACAAATACATACATAGATATCAACAAAAATCAATCCACTACTTGCCACGAACGATTCATCGCCATATAATTTTTCATTTAACTGTAATGCCTTTTTACAGAGCAAAGGTCCAGATATCGGTTGTCCTGTTGATCGTTTTTGTAAAAACCAACAATATAGAGCTTCTTCTAAGAGTTTATTTTTCGGTCATAATGTACGACAAAATTGAATCGGCATTCTTTTTAATATCACTTATAGTGGATGTACCTACACCATACCTATCAGCTAACTTACGGCCTCGCCTTTTTTAATGATTCTGTAATATTTATTTTATCTTTAAGGGATAACACCTTCCTCTTACGCTTTGGCATGTTTCAAAATGTATATATGCGCGTCAAAACAGAGAATGTATTAATGTATATATGCACCTCAGAACACAGTCACTATTGCAAACGAACTACATACATGAATATGCAAGTTCCCACGCGATTATGTTCGGATAATCGCGAATCCGTATAACCGAGGTCCGGATAATCGAGGTTCTACTGTATTATGTCACTTAGCTGTATTCGCGATTGCGATCACGTAAAGTTTATCAAAAAAGGTAATCATATTTTTTTGGTTTTTGTTTTTTATCACATCTTATTTTAATTCAAACTTTTAAAAATTTAATTATTTTTCCAAGGACAAATATTAAGCACAGCTGGTATTTAACTAAAGATTGCTCTATCCATGGGGAACTATATATGGCTTGTTCATATGCGAGGAATGCCCATAGTGTTGTTGTTGTTATCCCCAGAAAAACGTACACAAAATATTTTATAGAAAGAATATTTCAATAAAGCTAATATAGAAAACAAATAGCAATTAAAATAAGAACGCAAAAACTTTTTTGTTAGATTTTTTATGGAGGCTTTTTTATGGAGAGAATTACAAAATAATTTTCAATGTTCATGTAAGGAGACATAAAAATAATATTTTTACAAAAGAAAAATTCCTAATTGAGGATCAAGCGACTGTAGCCTATAAACAAACTATAAAATATTTCACGTAGATGGATTTCATAAATTTATTAGACATTCATAGACATTTAATCGAGTTTTTGATTTATGTATTGTGCCATTTAACCAAGCAAAAAATATGTTTACTATAACCATGTCTCTTCGGTGACAAGTCCGGGTATTAGGTTATTTATAAGCATAAATCATTGTTCGTGAACGGCTTGAGTCCCGTCATCTTATCTATTTATAAGAACGTAGCTGCAAGCAAAATTCTTGTACAAATCGATATCATAATTGTTCGCGATTGGATGATAATCATAATTTGTAACTATAACCAATAGTTGTGCTATTCTTTAAATTATTGTACCTTATTAATTAAATTTTGAACAGTTTCAATACCACATTAAAATAATCAAATCTGTTCAAAATTACTACTTATACCGTATTATTTCACTGACTATTATTACTAAGGTGACCATACGTCCCGGTTTGTCTTGGACAGTGCTGGATTTCAACTTTTTATTAGTGTCCCGGGTTTTTTCAAAGAGCAATACAGGATTTAGAACGTTTGTCCCGGTTTGTCCCGTAGTTTCGAAAATTATAGGTTTAAATTGATTACAATTACTTATGAAATATCTGAAAATGATATATTTAATGGGATATGAGCATATATCAAATAATAAGTTGTCATATTCAAAATCCTAAAGACGGGTTAAAATAGCCACTCACATAATAAATTTCAAACTTTTATTTTCAATTGTATGAATATTAACAGAAAATATAAAAATGGTTTTTTTGACTGCCTGGTATAAGTGCTAATTTTCACTAACTCAATTATGAAGAAAGTTGAGTATAATTTTAGACAAGACTTAAAAGCGAAAAAATATTGATTTATTTTGAAAAACCTAATTTTTATTGTATTTTTGAATAGTATTTCTTACTTCAAATCATATTTTAGTTATTTAGCATAAACCCCTTCGTTCCCATCCCAGATTATTAGAACAATACGTGACCGCCTGGGTTTTAATCTAAAATATGTGACACCTTAATTATTACACGCTCTTTTTAATAGTCTATGAATATCGTTATAATTCATATTCTCTACAAATTCAGCAACAATCATAAAAAAGTAAGAATTTAATATAATACTAATAAGAAAAGTTTCGGAAAATTTATTGCAATGATTATAAAACTAATTTGAGTTGAAATTTAAAAAATTGCACAGGTACGGAAACAATGACATGGTGTTTTGTTTTTTCAATGATATTTATTTATGTAATGATATTAAAACGAGTCTCAATAGTTTTTAATCAAGTTTGGTTTTTTGACTACCAATGAAATAGTATTTGAATTATGTAGAAACTATAACCTAATATTTATTAATAAAAAAGCAACCTATTACAAAACCATTTTCTCCATATAATACTGACAATATGACATTAGCATATGAAGCAAGAACCCAAAGGATACAAGTCATGCATCGTAACCCATTTTCGCCGATCTCGGAATGGAAGAAGATTTTGCAACAAATTTCAAGTTTTGCAAGTTTTAATTTTTTTCTTCAGCATGTAATACTTGAAAAGTAGTACTAAGTCATTTTGTCCAGTGCTCAAGTATTGTCCGAAATTAAACCAAAAAGAATAATAAAGTAAAATTTTACCAAAAACCTAATTACTGCTATAAAATTGATCGAAATCACTAGTACTGGCATAACTTAATTGATCTTAATTGAAATAATTACGAATATTGATAAATAGGTAGCCAAGAAACATGAGAAAAAGACCATCAAACTTTTCAAGACGCGAAACACGTTTGAACTGATTACTGCATCCCGACTGTAACAATGACGCTCAACATCTGACAGGTTTGATATTATGGCTTACTTCATGTGTTATTACGTCCACATATAACATTTTGTTAGTATTTTCCATATTTTGAACATTTTAATATATTTATTATTTACTGAAACTGCCTTTCCCAAAAAATGTTTTTAGTTGAAAAAAAATTACCATGTTTCAAAGTTTCAACGTTTCAAATGTTTAACAGCATTTTTATTCCATTTTTATACAAAATTAGATAGCATTTATTTTAATAACTGTTAAAAATCGCCGAATACAAAAAAATATATCTACATTTTTTCATCAAAAACAGACAAATGGTAAACTGTATACTTTTTTTTTTTTTAATTTTATTTTCAATAGCAATCAGAATACATGACAATTCTATGAGCTATTTGGCTTATGTCATTCACTCGCACACATACACACACACTTTCAAACACACATATAAGTTTATCTGATAAATATTACATTCATATTTAGAGAATCACTTCAATAAGTGATTCTACTATTCTGGTTACATAAAGTTTAAATATTTCTAAGGGTCCTCCATATTATCTTTGGGCCTCCATATCTCTTCTTTAGTCTTCCTAAAGTTGGTGTTTCAAGAAGCTGGGTGACTATGTAGTTTGTATGATGTTCTAGTTTTTGAAAATGTTTTATACTGTTGATTTGTATTATTCAGTTTACAAAATCAATATGAAGATCGTCGTGTAAGGTTTTATTGCTAACATAACAAACCATAGAGCATCAGTAATCTGCCTCAATATTTTCAATAGGACACGTTGCATTAGCACTATGTTGGATTTGGTTGCACAGCCCCAAAATTCAATGCCATAAGTCCATATGGGTTTTATTACTGCCTTGTAAATTAAAAGTTTATTGTCAATGGATAGAATTGACTTGCGTCCCAGTTGCCAGTATAGTTCAGCGGTTCTAATTTTTATAGTATTTAATTTGGCGCGAATATGCTCCCGGAAGTTTAAACGTTCCACTTGCATTTTGAATATACTTCGTGTACTTAAATTCATCCATTAACAATTTATACTATCTTATTCTAATTCAATTTCAGATCAATATGACTTACCCTAGTAAAAACATTTCGCACGCCCCATTTGGCAGAATTTGCCAATGTAATTCACCTTCGCGTAAACAGCAGAGCAGGCGCCTGCACGGGATTGCTCGCTCCCCGATAACGGTTGTGTATCGTCGTCGGCGCGAAGACTGCGTAAAATATTCAAATTTAATCGCGTCCCTCCTTCAAGAGTTGGAATAAATTTAATTATGTTTTCTATTAATGTTCGAAGGTCTGATTGTTTCAAATATTTATCTCTGTGTTTCGCGTGGCAAAATTGCTGTTTGTATCGGTGACATAAAAATAAGATGATACTGGTGTATTAAATTATTACCTGTGAAGATATTGCTAATACGATTTCTAAACTAGTGGTGCATGGCATTAAATTAAACACCAATTAAACATCCGCGACATAAAAATAATCAATACAAACATGTAATCAATTTATTCACTCAATCAATACGAATCGATTGTTTTATGAGTCATTCTAATCTGATGAGCCGTTCTCTCAGAAACTGGTAATTTTTGCGCTTTTACCAGTATCTCCGAAACGGTTGGACCTGCATTTACCAAAAACTAATCAGCACATTTCTTAATTCGAATTATCACATACATCAATTTTCAGGGCATGCCAAACATTCCAGAAACCTTTGAAACGTAAATTTCTTCATCAGCGTTTTTTTGCGATTTATAACTTATACTCAAAGCTTAATTTTGAAATTATGAACTTGAAATTTAGTTATTTGATATTTTTTAAATCCAAAAGTTTTGTGATATAATAAATAATAATTTTGTGATATAATAAATGACATATAATAAATAGAATAATTTTCAAAGTATCGCGATTGTATGAAATTCTGACTTGTATTAAAAACTGATTTTCAATAGCAAAAATTTCTGCTGATCGCAAATTCTGAAAGTAAATCAATCTTATAGTAAATTCACTAATTTTCTATGTTCAAATCTTAATATATATAAAAAAATATATTTTAGATCAGTATTCGAAAATAAGTCAAATTCGAATCTTTTAATTTCTGAACACAAAACCAAATAATTGATCAAAAGTTCGAATTATTTACTTGAAAAATAATATCAATATTTGAAAGTCTTGTTTCTTCGTATCTCCAAAATCACTGGAACCACACATTTGCCAAAATCTAATTAATTTTTAGCACCATTGGTGCAAAATATTTTTTGATTCCTTCAAATCTCGTTGATCTCGTTTTCTTCAATAAGTGGACTAAATTTTTCTACTCTGATTTTCAGATTTTCCTACTCTGCATACTATAGACATAAAGGTATAAAAGTTTTGTATTTATTACCTGTTAGGTGCTTTTTCATATATTTAATGAGAATATATAAGAAGAATCGATTTTCTAACAATAAAAATAGATTTATTTTAATATTTGATAATAAACTCTTCTTTACATTGAAAAACAAATTTTCTGAAATTTAAAAAATCTATATATCTACGTTAGTTTTGTTCAATTGAATTTTTTATAATTATGTGTTTTGGTAAATAATTCATTAGGTTTGCTTTAATTCATTTTGTTTGGTTTTGGAGCAGCAATCAGAAAATCTGTCTTCTATAAAAAGTTGTAAACAATACTCCTTCTAGGTTTATTGTTATTTTTCTAAAGATGTTGTTAGATGTGATTGGTCTTACTAATTGTGTAATTATAGCATTTATCTGAAAGACTATTTCTTATATATATTTTCAAGTAAAAAAGTTCGATATCAGACGGAAATTGACCTATGTCCAAAATATAATATTGCGAGACTCGTGTTAATTATTAAAGCCAATCAGTAAAAAGAACATTGAAATTTACAAATATTAGCTACATATTTTAATTGCGCTCGCCCGTAGATAAGCGGTTAATAGCGACGGGACTTGTTTCAGAGGTCCCGGGTTCGATTCCCACTTCGAGCAGCCTGTTGTCAGGCAACATTGACAACGATTTTCACTTGGAAATATAGATAGCAATATGTTTTCAAGTGAAAATAGCCCTCACCCGGCATTGTTGCACCATACTTGCCCTTTTACAGAGATTGTAATAAAAATTTATCATACAGAGATGTGACAACTGTTTGGGGTGCCATCTGTAATGAAACAAACGTAGTTTGTAAGATATTTATCACAACATCTCATAGAATCCATAAGATTTGATCGCTGTTTAAATAAAACTATAAAAAAAATATTTTAATTAAGAAAATGTTTTGTGAGTACGCACTTTTTCGTCTACGTTTTGGAACTCACGGATCAACCGATTTGAATGGTTTAAGAAATATTCGATTTCTATTGAAAGGGAGATGTGCTTATTAGTTTTTGGCAAAGACAAGTTCAGCCGTTTTCGAGATACGGAGCAAAAAATGACGGAAATAGTATTCAAGTTTTTGAGAGTACTGCATCCTTATTGAATGATCCAAAAAAACATTCAATTCGTAAGATGAGGAGAAGTTGAGATTACTTTTTAGCAAAGGCAGATCCAGCCATTTCGAAAATACAGAGCTAAATGTACAAAAAATGGCAATTTTTGTTATATATCCAAAATAATTCATTCAGATTTTAATTTTAATTTTGGCTAAAGTTTTAAAGCTTACTTATATACTTTAAGTAAATAATTTTAACTTTGCAATTCAGTTTATATAATTCTTGTAATATTAGGCAATATTACAGTATTTATAATAATTTATTTGCAAACATTTAATATTCTTTGAACATTTCGTTGCGGTACGGGAAGTTTCGGCAATTTGCCTTAAGTCACGATGCTCCTCAGCACTAGTTTCTTTTTCAGTAGAAACATTACTATCGTCATATTTATTCACTGTCGATAATAAAATTTCTCTGTATTCATATTCTAATGTTATTTATATTTTCAATCTTGTCTGTTCCCTAATATATAAAACCGTCATATCAAAAATTTTATTGCCGAATATGAACACATCATACATATAACATTAGGTTCACGGCTTGCTTTCATCTACGCTTTGCACATGACACACGACCGTCGAAGAAGTCTTAAACAAGTCGCGGATATTACTAAAACAAAGGAGGGTTGAGGGTGCACAAACCCGTGCCAATATTCCCAACATTATTAGATACGTTTTTCATGATTTTATATATCCTATTTTATATATTAGGTTAGTTTGAAATAGGAAATTTCTATTTTACACATTTTTTATTTTGAAATCACATCTTTAAGTATGTTCAAATTTTTTATCTAATTATGAAAAAAATGCAATAACAATTAATTTCTTAGGTTTTAATTGAATTAAATTGTTTTTAAACCGATTGTAGACGCTCGGCGCAATGTTTAATAAAAGTAATTAATTACACTACACACGAATAATCTATTACCTGAATTACCCTAAATATATTTTATTATTAAAATGGCTATATCAGACCTGGTATGAAATAAGTTAATTGAATAAGTGAGTAAGTTTAGTATTCAATAGTATTTATTTGTTAGATGATTTAATGGTTCAAGTGATGCGTACAGAATGAATTCTTATAACTAGCTAGTACCTACAGTATAAAATTATTTTATTATTCTAGGTAGAAAAGGTTAAGTCAAAGAAGATAGATATATAATATTTGTGAGGCGCGATCACCGATTCATTAGCAATAAATTTACTATGTTGAATTTTGAGTTGTATCTCATTTATTCGTAAAGATTACATATATTTTAAACTTATCAGTTGGCACCTATGCACATAAATGATTTTGAAGCCATTTTGCTTCCATACTCCGTTATTTTAAATTCAAAATATTTGCAAAATAATTTTTCACAATTTTGACAAAACTGAAATTATTAATACATAAAACAACTTCCATCAATCCTTAAACATGCTTGCTAAAATATTAAATTCTAATTATGTTCGAATCTTTTAATTTTATCATATATTCAAAAAGCCTGCTGAATATAACAGTACTCACATTTTAGATTTTCCATTGTTATATTGTTATATTTTTTATTCTGAATATAACACCACTACACTATATGTGCAAAGATATTAGAAATTTTTAAATATACCGTGGTTTTAATTATAACAGCATAATTTGTACAAATTTGAACTTTTATTTATCTAGATGCCTATTATAACAATTTTTTCATAACAAGGTCCAAAATAATTATATTCGGATTTTTTCAGAAAATTTTGTTTAGTGAAAACTGGGTAAGGCGATGTTTTTTATTGATCAGCAATAATTTTGTTAATTTATTAGCTGGGAGAGAAATAAATTAAATGGTAATTTGTGAATATTTGTTTACCTGAAAATACTGAAATACTATCCTTAAATGCGCTGGATTAGTCATAAAGTTAAATCATACACCAAAGGGCGAGTGTCACAACCGTCCACACGTCCAAGGATGGTTGTGACAGGCCTAAAAATAGGTTAAAAACTGCAGATATAAACACCAAAATCATTTTTAAAGAGATTTATTATCAGAAATATGTAATAAAATACAACATAATCATTTGAACAATGCTTTCAAATATATTATAAAAATATGTAACACAACATAATTTTTTAAACAGAGTTAAATAAAAATTTATGTGAATTTGCTTATTTTTCTTCTTTTGAATTTTTGTTTGCTTTCTCTTTTATATTTTGACTTACTTAGTTAAGTTAAATTTTTCTTTATCTGTTTAATTTTTACCCGAAAAGGACATTTCTTGACACAACCAGTACCCACAAAATTTGTCACAACCGTACCCAACGCACACTTTAACAAAAAATTATAAACAAATCATTATGATGACTGAACTAAATCATCTACGCAAAAACTAAATGCTGGTAATTAACTACTAATGTTCAACTTATAGAAAAATAAAAAAAAACAGTGATCTATCTGTATACAAGTAATAGTTATTATTGAAAAAACAAATTAAAGACACAAACAAAAAACTTACTTCTGACCCTTTAAAAGCAATGCGGTTTACAGATCTAGTTATTGACTAAATGTATTAATGTAAACTTGTTCGAACAAACATACATTATCTATTTCGCTTTGGACCCTATCTCAAAATCAGTATAGTTTAGCTGTTATGATAAAAGTCAATACCCTACTCTTGTCGTAGCTTTAGTAAGTATGTATTTGTACAAAGTTCTAAGCGAACAGACTTATAAACTGTTGCATATTTGTCACTTAATTTTCTTATTTAGAAAAATTAATTTATTATAAATATTGTGAAAAAGTATATATTATAATATTAAAATTAATTTGATAAATCCGATACAAGAACTAAGATCAAACCGTATTGTACAGACTTCAAAAACCATAAAGGGCTATATATAAAACGGTCAAATCAATAGAGTAGCAATTGTGGTCAACGACCAGTGCTCGAAACTAAACTTTTTGAATTTCTCACATAAAACATCAGAATTATTGTTAAAAAGAAAAATACTTATTAGAATTTTTTAGCATTACTAGTGTGTTTGAATCTACATATTGGTGTGCATGCATAGGTGTGTATAAGTGTGTTTATATGTGTTTGTATAAATAACATAGGATATGTTGCATTACATTACTAGGATTAATTGTAATTAACTGTATATAGCCGATTGGCGTCTAATAAATAAATAATTGAAAAGAGAAGAATGAAAAATAAAATATTACTCTTTTATCAGACAAAAAGATTATTTTTCTGCGAATACAGTTTAGAATCTCTGACGATTTATATAAGTGATATCGCAAAGATGTGCTAAATCGTATGCTCGCAGCGATGTTTCGTATAATAACGCAAAAGCAGGCGGCCCGTGTGCTGTGTGCCGTGTGCCGCTCCGCGAATAGCGGGGAGACTACGCGTTGACAGCACAACTGATGAGACTCTCCTGCCGCGCGAATAAATTTCTGCCCGCGAATGAATGTCATTTCGAACGAATTAGGGAGAAATATTAACTACATCACTTTCCCTTGAGATATAAATCGTCTTGAATAATGTAACGGTGCACGACAGTTATTGTGTAGGTGTATAAAGAAGTATTTTCGGGATTGCCTTTCCAAAGCTTTCTGAATAATATACAAGTCTGCTTCGAATTAATACCCCGATTTTTACACTTACTTTGGAGTATGAAATCTGTGTTAGAAAAATAATTATGTTATGATTATAAGAGATAATGGTCAATAGTGCATAATTATTTAAAAATTATATAATAAAATACTAGTGTTGCTGGCGATGTGAGGATGTAATTGTATAATCATATTATAGCTGAAACATAGAACAAGAAATGCATTTTATTATCAAAACATATATCCACAAAAAATATCACGAAACAATTTGTATCGTAAAATACAACTAATATTTGTTGAATAAATATTATTTCTGTTTATGTTTGTCCGTGATTGTAATTTTATATATAGGGGTAGGGCGAGGCTAGTTGAGCAAATTTTCACTTAAACGGATGTAGCTCCTCAATGAAAAGTTTCAATAAATTGCTATACGACCTAATGGATTTGTTGTTTATCGCTTAACAAAAGTGTTAATACTGTTTTTTTTTTGTAATATGCAAAGCTACAACTGTTTAAATGCAAAAAGTCAAGTATGCTCAATGTACCCCATAGGTGGGGCAAGTTGAGCACTTAGAAATTATAATGAAATTATAGGTTTAATGTCGATTAGTAATGGAATAAAAAAAGTTTTTAATAACCAGTTCTATACTAATAGTCTGCATTGACAGAGAAAACAAAACTTATAGTAATTTTCTTCGAATAATTAACCAAAAGTAGAGTCAACAAAACAATATCGTATCTTAGGAATTATTTTACCATTATATTCAGAATTTTTGTTTAAAATCATTATTTCTTTATATTATTACTCATAGACTTAGCTCAAATCTTAAAAATAATAATTAATTTCTGGAAGTTAATGATAATTGTCTTAGTGACAGAACAAGTTTAGCAACTATGCTCAACTAACCCCAACTCGGAATTTCAAAATGAAAGTGAGTTTATAAAAAAACCGTGAGAATTATACCCAAAATCTCTGTGCATATTAAATGTACTATAATTATATGGAAGAATGACATTTGCCTGATTAAAAATAAATAAAATTTGACTAAACCAGACGAAAACTCGTGATGAATTACTTTTTTACTTTTTGGTCTCAAAATACACAAAATGCCCGTGAGCCTCACTCATTTGTCCAGCGGCCACTAGCGATCGCGGAATGTTTATTTCTTCCAAACCTCTATCTTTCCGCCATATAATGCCTAAACGGACAATGAATAGTTTTCGAGATATTTTGATTGCTCAACTTGCCCCTATGCTCAACTAGCCCCGCCCTACCCTACCACATTTATAGTTTTTTCAAGCATTTGAAATTGACTATATTAAGGTGACCAAATTTTTAGGTCAAAACCAGGACGGCGACATGTTCTATGCTAAATGATTTGAATTTGAATATATTTAATAACAATGAATAACAAATACTATGTTTAAATATACAATATAATAAACAGTTTTTTTTTAAATGATACAAATTTTTCAAATCCGAATTACTAGCTTAAATAGTCCTTATACGATTTGTGTAAAATTTTGTTCAAATCTCTTCATAATTCACTTATTGCTAGTGAAAATAAGCACATGTGCCAAGAAGTCGAAAAGTACGATTTCATAACTTTTGCTATTTTGCTTTGCAATTTATTATCATGTAATTGCAAAAATTAAGTTTAAACCTATGCTTTTAGGAGACGAGGTGGAAATCCGCTATTGTCTCGGACAAAACGCGACTTATGGTCACCTAACTATAGTCTACTCAAATCTTTGAAATAAGGAAATATCGCGATCATATAGACTCTATATCAGTGGTCGGGGAACCGGGGTAAATTACCCCAAATGGGGTAAAAGTGGAATTTTTGGGGGTAAAAAATATATATTTGCAAAGCACTAAATCAGCTTCAGTAAAACCTACTATCGGAAAGAATTTCTGCATTAGCAGAAAATGTGAAGGAATAAGTAGTGCACTAAAACAAGTTAAATATCTTGCTTGGTTTAAATCGGCTTCAGTAAAATCTACTACCGAAAAGAATCTCTGCTTTAGCAAGAAAAGTGAAGTTTTTGCATTGAAACAAACTAAATATTTTGCTATTCAGCTTGAGACAACGGATTTCAGTAGTAATTCACAACTGGTATATGTTTGCTATAAAGATGCAGATAATTTTGAAAAGAAATTGCTGTTTTGTTTCCTTCTCGAGTTCAGATGTCGTGGAATAGATATTTATAATAAAGTAAACGTAATTTGGTGTCTTTGGATTAGGCTTCATCTATGATGGGCCATATTTATGGTTTTTCAGCTTTTATAAGGGAAAATAACCCACACTCATGATGTTATCAAGATCATAAATTTTATCAAGGGACATGCACTAAATACGCGGCTATTTTGTGAATTATGTCAGGATGGTGAAGCTGTGATTTACCTTCTTTATTATACAGAAGTAAGGTGGCTCTCTCGCGAAAATATTTTAAATTGAGTATGGACTCTTAAAAATGAAGCTGATATCTCTATGGTTTCTCAAAAAAATATTCTTGCTGAAAATTTGAAAAACTCTTCCAGGGTTGCATATCTCGCATATTTAGCAGACGTGAAATTTTAAAGAAATTGTGTCAAAGATGAAGCAACGCCATTTCTCCAAATCGTAATGTTCTTACATTACATGTGTGCGTGTTTGTTGTCACTTGTGGAATTATTGTTAACTTCCCGTAGGGTAAGTTATGGGAATGGGCCGAAAATCGAAAATGAAAATTTTTACATTTCTTCACGTTTCAGAGGTTTTTGAACATTTTGCCATACCTCAGAAAAAATGGATGTGTGTTTGTGTGTGTTTTGTGTGTCCGCATTTTTTCGAGCGCACGGATAAACCAATTTGAATGGTTCATTCAACATTCGGTTCCTATTGATAAGGAGATATGCTGATTAGTATTTGGCAAAGGCAGGTCCAGCCGTTACAGAGGTACGGAGTAAAGAGTGCAGAAAATAGAAATAGAGTTTTTAAGAGAACGGAGTATCCCACATGAATGATCCAAAAAACATTCAACTTGTAATGATTGGGAGAAGGAGCGATTAGGTTTTGGCAAAGACATGTCCAGTCATTTCGAAGATACAGAGCTAAATGTACAAAAATGGCAGTTTTTGAGAGAACTAAGCATCCGATTTGAATGATTAAAAAAACTTCTTGTTTCTGTTGACAAAACGATTACTTTTGGGAAAGAAAAATATTTCAATTGTTTTTGTGTATCGAATATAATTCAGATTTTAATTTTAATTCTGGCTAAAATTCTAAAGCTCACTTATATACTTCGAATAAATATTTTTTTTAAATGTTATAATTCATATATGTATATATATATATATATATATATATATATGTCTTATGAATATTATACAATGTTACAGTATTTATAATAATCTAATTGGAAACATTTAAAATTCCTCGAAAATTTCGTCACGGTGCGCAATTTGCCTTAACGCATGATACCATACACCACTAGTTTATTCATGTAATAGTAGGATTTTCATGAAAAATGTATTTATTCATAATGAATATAGCTTTTACTTATTGTTTCCTTCAAACCATTTGTTTCATCCTTTTTCAAAATTTAGAAGTAACAAACAATGTAGCAAACCGTTAATCTGCGGGTTATGGCAGGTTATAAAGAAATATGTTGCAAACAGATTCCAATTATAGGTTTTTTAGTTAATTTTTTTTTTGTGGGGTAATGAGAAGTTGCACAAAAACATTTTGGGGTAACGGTTCCAAAAGTTCCCCGACCACTGCTCTATATGAATGTGATATTTCCTTGTTATATTATTTTTACATCCAGGGAATGAAAACTTATTTAAATTATGCTTTTGTATCAACGTTTCAAGATATTCTGCATTGTTTGACACCAAAATTAGAAAAAAATTACCATTTGTCGTTGTTTTCTCGCAAACGTTTTATCCACGATTTAGTCAAAAAATCTTGAAAAAATCTCCGATGTAAAAACTCGTAAAACAAAGATATTACTTTGATATCGCGCCGATTATATCTTGGCAATAATCGTCGGGTCAATTTATTCCGAATTAATTGTTTATTTCTTTATTAATTTTATAATTCTTAGCTTGTTAACCCTTTCAAACCTTTTCAAAAAAACTTCAAATTATTTTAAACAATTAAAAATCACAATAGCAAATTGGAATTGTCCATAATTTAACTCATATCAGGCTAAGAAATATTGAAGCGAAATTTGTCACATTGACGCTAAGCGGATGAACTATTGATGACGCTCCATAGCGGAAGGATTCAGTATATTCATAGAATAAATGGTTTTAACAAACATGTTTTTTTCCTTAAATATTTAAATAAAAATAACTAACATGTGTGGTAAATTTGAACAGAAATTTAATAGTTTTGAAATATAATATTTTGCAATTCCTCTTTCTTGCATTATGATGCCCTATGAAGCGGTATACTCAAAAATCACTCATAAATTAATATAATGATTGTATTATACAAATAATGTGTGTATGTGTAATATACTACCTGCCTGAATGTAGCAATACATTTATTAGACTTGTACATAGTTCTAAAGTAAAACTGTACTAGCATTAGATACCAGTATTTTTTATCTGACTTTAATCAGTTTAACTCCCGCCCTCCAATTTTCTTTATTCAGCAAAACTTTCCGCAGTACACCGCTATTGTCAATAAGCTTGAGTGCTGGCGTTAAACATGCCACGATAGAGGTATAGTAAATCTCCATATCTATTTCAGGGTAACCCAATAGCCTCACCTTGTGTCCAGATATCAAGTCCAGTGTATTCCTATTCCTATTCCTCTTCGGTAACTGTAACCCTCTCGAAGGATCGACTAACTCGATAAATATTCTGAGATTCTCAAAATATAAAACCTAGACTCTTCAATATATTATTATAATATTTTCTTTAATAGTGAGCGAAAGTCTAATAGTATTATCCTAGATTATATCCTCATATAAGATATATTTTGTAGATGTTAAATAATTGCAATTTTGATATTATAATTATTTGTACAGTGATCAGGACCTAAACACCTATTACCTGTAATGTTGATTTAACTGTTATCTCATCTCTGTGTGATGAAATTTATTATAACAATTTCTAGTAATGTCTAATAAAGTAGTATCGGATAAAAGCTATTTTCACTTGGAAACGTACTGCTATCTATATTTCCACGTTTTAACCGATGTCACTACTGCTTGACATCAGGATTCACAAAGCGGATATCAAATCCGGGGCCTGTGATTCAGATCCCGTCGCTCTGGCCATTAATCTACAAGCGAAACTATTGCAAAAGAAGTGTTTAATTAATCATTGTTTTCTTGAACGCGAATCGCCATTTTTTGTTCGACTGACAAAATGCAGTGTTTTAAAAATAAAACGTACATTATAAGGTCAATAGATTTGCCGGCAATAATTTATTTTATGACTGGTATTTTATAATTTTCAAAGTAAATTAGCGAATGTATCTTCTGCTAAAATATTAGATTTTATATAACTAACTTTTTAAATACACCAACTTAATTTTAAGGAATACAAATGTTCTTTCAAAATACAAAATCATCTGACATCAACAAAATCATCTATTGACAATCACTAGTTATTTTGAGAATGGCGAGGATTAATGCAATTTTCTTCTTTTCCTTTAATATAATAATTTCAAATTTAAATAGGCCAATTTCAAAAGAGGGCGTGTGAAGGATAACCATCTTATGATAGTCCCTTCTATTATTATTGCATTGAATTTTTAAATTATGTCATGTAGTAATTCATTATCATTTCTTTTGTTTAGTCGTTTAGGTGACAAAGGTTTGAGCACGTCAATTGCCAGTTGATTTGCATGTTGACTTTGCCGTGTCTTGTATCTGGTCCAGAACTAATTAATCTATTCTTCGATATTTATGTAGTATATGCAGGTCTCTATGTAACAACCAGGTTCTATGTAACATAGTTTGGAAGATTTACGATCTGTCTTAAAATTTTGTTCTGAAATCTCTAGAATTGCTATGTTTGATTTACAAATAGCACCCCATAGTTGTAAACCGTAGTACCAAATTGATTTAATAATTGTCTTGTATATCAAGAGTTTATTTTCTAACGAAAATTCAATTAAGATACGAAAAAACTTTGCTTGTACGAAAGATGCAGAATAAAATGATATATAAATGGTTAAGTGTGTTCATATAATTTTCTCGAGATTTTCCAGTTTTTCTTAAATTTTTTTATTGCAACTTGCCTGTAGGCCACACCGTGCGGAATTCGAAGTTGCGATATATGGAAAAAAACTAAGAACTTTGAGACCTTTCTAACGATGTATAATACTTTTACAGAAATATTGAATCGTGAGGACTGTTGCTCGAACCTAACCGCACTTTGCATTTCAACAAGTGATTAATCACACAAGTTGCTAAACTAATTAATGCAAAATGAACTTTTTTTATTCCGGGCTTGGTAGTGTTTTGTGGAGTCAGTTTGGGTGGTATTTGTAATGTCTGAATGAGTTCGTATTTCGTTGACAAAAAATAATTGATCATAATGAATAATAATGAATAATTTAGTAATTTAACACGGAACACACACACACACACACATATATATATATATATATATATATATATATATATATATATATTATACGGAACTGCGCTAGGCCATACGCGTTTCATTTACGTTTTTTTATATAGAATTCTTAAGCAACAGATGACATAATACAACGCACCATGTATGTCTAAATATAACGAGAGACACATTTTATATACTAATTTGTCTCGTTAATAATTTATGCTCAGCAAATATAAAAATGTCATATCTCTATCATATCAATTCAATCTTATATTATTTATTACAATGTTAAGCTTGTTAAATTGTGCGTGAACTTACTCTTATTAAAATCCTCTCCAATCATCGATGCGCTGTTTATCTTTGATAATCTACACGTTTTCCAGTGTCCTGTTATGTGTAACGAGACGCTTTGCAATTGCAATTGCAGCCAAACGTTTGTTAGTAAGTTGAAGAAGTTGTGTAATAAATAGGCGAGCTGTCTTCGGTGATGCATTGGTTCGATGTAGCCCCTCACGCTAAAAGGTTGACGCCGGACTCTGCGAGCCCGATAAATCCATCCGCACTGTCACACATCGTACGGAAGGGTTACTTCCATATGTAAGAATTCCGAACTCCTACATTGGGTATTAGTTACATACGATGGGTTACTACCGGACGAAGTGATTTTATTGATAACACTTGCCAGAATTTTCTTCTAGAAAACATGATACTGCCATGAAACTTTTCTAGCAACCGAGAGAAAATTATACCTACCATTAGTTTACGCATATCATGCTTTATTACATTAAAGATATCTATGTTTTAATAATTTGTTAAATTGCCTTAAGGCAAATTGCTAGAATTCGCAGTACCGAAAATTAAAATATTTAAAAAAGCTTAAAAGTTTTTTTGAAATCTGAAAAAAATAGATTTTTAAGAGTTAATTTAAAAAAAAAAAAATTTTATTCTGAAACTTTTTGAAAATTTAGAACTTTCTTAAAGCGATCGAACTGCGTGACAGTGTTAGAGCAGAATTAACAAAGCGCTAAGCGCCACTTTATAGGCATTGGTACGGAACCCACAGAAATGTAAACAAAATTTGTCCTCATTATTAAAATCCGTATAAAATATCTAATAATTTGATGTGCATATATATTTAATGATCATTTTTTACCGCCAAATGGCACATCATCTTACATTTTTCCTTTAATTTCCGAAACTACTAGACCTGCCTACCCAACCTGCCTTGGTTGTTTACACCTAAAACTTATTTTAATATTTTCTTTTCCTTTATTAACTTCCCGAAGGAGAAGTTTATGTCTTCATCAATAAATGAATCGAATGAGACCAAGGGTATGGGCGCATTGCCATACAGAATCGGCCCCACCCTGGTATTTAAATAATTTATACGCCATTTTATAGGTCTACTTGATAAAAACCGATATACCAATTTTCAACTTTGTACCTCATCTTATGGCCGAGATATCATTGAAAATATGCCAAAGTGGCCCCTTCTTTCAAACTCACTTT
Organism: Ctenocephalides felis; assembly: GCF_003426905.1. Taxonomy (NCBI): domain Eukaryota; kingdom Metazoa; phylum Arthropoda; class Insecta; order Siphonaptera; family Pulicidae; genus Ctenocephalides; species Ctenocephalides felis. The sequence goes on along the minus strand of NW_020537324.1, from coordinate 48,447,342 downwards.
TTGGCGTAACCATAAAAGATATCGAAAAAATTTTTACGTGATTCTACTTACATTGACTCAGACCACATTATGTAGAACAATCGATTCCAAGAAATCGTTTACTATTAGCTGAAAAAGACAAAATAATTTTTCAATTGATTATTTCGGGTAGTGCATTTATTTAGACCACTTTCTAGTTAGCGTTATTCGAAAGCCTATTGTTTTTTCTTTGAGTACTGCAAATATTGTCCAAATCAATTTAGTCGAACACATTGGAAAATTGAAAAGAACAGAGCAAGTACACCCGCGCGTAACGCTAATAGTACCCTGCAATTGCATAGAGTTCGTTCGGACGCAAAACAGTGCGCGATGCGCCGAAACGATACCTCAGAAATTCTGAATGCAAAAATATTTATTTTATAGTTATATATGTATAAATTCACGGAGTTTGAAATTTTTAGACATTATTAGTTTTACTATATTAATTAAATCACTAAAACTAGTGGTGTATCGTGCCTTAAGGCAAATTACTGGAACTTCCCGTACTATAATGAAATAAGAATATTGAATGCTTTCAAATATATTATTATAAATACTGTAACTTTTATTATTCGAATTTATAGACAAAATAAAAGTGCTCTTAAATTGAACGATGGCGTTTAAATATGTTAGCCTGAAAAGTGAATGAACAAAACTTAATGAAGCGGAGTTAGAATGAAGGATATTATCTAAGAATTGCATAAACTGAACAGCAAAATTAAAATTATTTATTTGATTCGAATTATTTTCGATAATAATTTTTGAGAATTAAAAAAAATATATGTATTTTTTTTTAAAAAAAACGATCTTGTCGTCCAAAAAAGCAAAAGCTTTTTTGATTCATTTAAATCGGAATCGCAGAATATTACGGCCCTTCGACAACTCATTTAACTTTAAAAATTCGTCAAAGTTTGCAAATATTGGTATCGTTTTTTAGCATTTGTCAAAATTAGACCTTCTATCGAAGTTTCCTTAAAAACGCCTAAACCGATTTCAGTAATTTAAAAGCCATTTGATGTATCTCGATGAGGACTATCGTTTACCAGTTTTTTGCAACGATCTGCCAAGCCGTTTGTTCTTAATTTGGAAAAAAGTGTTAAAAGTTTCGTCCACATTTAAGCTCATACTACCGAATCGATTTTGAAAAATCAAAAACTGTTCGAAAGATATTAGTTGGGCATGATACTGATTAGTTTTACGTGAAAATCTACCGAGCCTTTTTCTTGTAATTAACTGTTGAAAAAAAAATTAAGCCGATTGTTATGGAACTTTTTTAGCGATATATATCATGGTCTTATAGAACTTACTGAATATTACGGCCTTACGAAAAGTATTTTAATTTTAAAAATTTATCAAAGTTTGAGAAAATGAGTAGTTTTTTTGACGTTTGTTAAAATTAAAATTAGAGTTTTTTGAAAATTTGCTTTATGAAAATACTCCTAGTTAACGTGTTTGTTTGTTTTCAATTATGTGTAATTAATTCACTCGGAATACTTTTAATCACTCATAAATTAATTTATTTTTTATTGATAAAGTCGTTTATTTACACTTATCGGGAAGTTCATGTATTTTGCCTCAAGACAAAATACCAATACCAATTTAATATTGAAATCTGAAGACAACAGTTTTTGTGATGGAACAAAGCACTATACAAATCTAAGGCAAAGCTGTAAATTTCCTGATAGAAATTTTGAAATTTAAAAATGAATGTTTGAATTTTATTGCGTTATTTAAAAATTAATGGTAAACGCGGTAAAAATATATCAAATCCTTGAATCTCAAAATGCGCCAAATCAATTTAAATAAAATCAGTTTCGGATTAGGCTGGCACTTGCCAATGACTATTGATCTCAGAAGCATTCATGTGTGACATGCGTAGCAGTCAATTATATGTCATCTATATAATTTGTGTTAGTTTCCACTTTTACATATACGTCACATTATTCAACATTTATAATAAGTTATTTCTTATACTAAAAATTTCATTTTTAGATACATTTACAATTGCAAAAGAAACTTTTGCCGGGTCAGCTAGTATATATATATATATATTTATATATATATATATATATATATATATATATATATATGAATCAATAGTGGTAAGTAGGTTTAGTCCATGCAGATTGAATCAGCTGTGGCTTGACTGATTAATAGCATTCATTGGATATTCTCCTTCCGGCAGCGAACAACGTACTCGGTTATTATTTGAATATGATGCACCTGCGATTACTTTCATCTGTCGTTAAACGGCGTTTCATAAACGAGGATAATCACTTAAGAATACTAAGAACAAAACGGGTTATTACTCTGTTTCAATTGCATTTTTGTAAAATTAGTTTAATTAATTAGTTGTTATAAATGGCAAAAAAAATTATAAATTGATAGACAGTAAAAAAGTTTAGATTAGAAATATAATGAAGTGAAGGAAATTTATGTAAGTTATTTTTTCAAAATTTTCGAAATTTCAAAAAATGTTGAAAAAATTCTAAATGTTTAAAAGAAAATCAAAAATATATAAATTCTCAAGAAGTTTTATTTTTTCGAAATTAAAAAATATTAAAACTTCTAAAATTTTCAAATTAAGGTAGAGAAGTTCCAGCATTTTGTCTTGAGGCACTATTCAATGCACAACTCATATTTTGTCCAATTTCTCTAATATGTATTTAAAACTTTATTTTACAGCAAAAAGAGTAATCGCAAAAAAATCTAAAATGAAAGTGTTTGCATATCTTTACGTTTCAAAGGTTTCTGAACATTTTGGCATATTCTTTAAAAAATTGATTTTTGTATGTGTGCATATGTTCGAATACAAATTTTCCTCGACAATTGCAAGAGCACCATTTAACCGATTTGAAAGGTCAAGCCGTTTTGGAAATTCAAGGCAAAGAGTGGAATAAATGGCAATTTAGTTCTTGATAGAACACAGATAATGAAGAATTGAATAAATTTTTGGGAAAGCATGTCCAGCGGCTTTTGAGAACCAGAAAAAATATTAAAAAACTGACATTTGGCGGTTAAAAATGATCATTAGACATAAACACATCAATTATCAGCTATTTTAGAGAGATTTGGATAACAACTATAAATTTTGTTTCTATTTATTTAGGTTCCGTACAAAGATTTATAATGTTTAGAATGCACTTATATAGTTTTTAAAATGTCTTGACAAATGGCATTCACGCATCGATAACCGACTTGAATGGGCTTCATAATTTTCTTTTTTTTTTAATTTCAAAATATCAATTTTGACACAGATGACGATTTACTACTTTTTTTCAAACGATTTCAAATTTTTAAAAAAATTTTAAATAATCATAGAATCACAAAAATTTCAAAATGCTCAAAAAGTTTTTTTTTTCATAACTAAAAAAAAATTAAAGCTTTTAAAAATTTTAAACTTAGGTAGGGAAGTACATATTTTGTTTAATTTCTCTAATAGGTATTCAACATTTTATTTTACATGAAGAATTGAAAAGAGTATAAAACATGCTATTTTGATACTGCGGATACTTACCATTTTTCTAATTTTATGTATTGACGAGTTGACTGGTTATGTAGATAGATGATCAGGTAAAAAATATTTCTAATCAGTA
>NW_020537324.1:48422933-48443628 GCF_003426905.1 Ctenocephalides felis | reverse complement strand
GTGCCTAAAGCTGATATAAAATTTTCAATTTTATTTCAAAATATACAAAACTATCCAATAAACTTAATCAATTAGAAGTAGTTATAGATAATTATAAACCCCAATATTATGTTTTGCTGAACACTGGTTAAATAAGTCGGATCTGAATTAATTAAATTAAAGGTTATAATTATCTTCTCATTTCTGTCGAACTCAATACGGCCACGCGAGGTGGTGTGTGCATTTTTGTAAGTGATTTCATTCGTTCTAAACCCGTTTATCTAATACTCTTCAAGTAGAAAAACTTTTTGAATATGTGCTGTTGAATTAATCTCTAAATGACGTGGTCGTGTGTCTTATATGCGTCTATCGATCACCTGACCAGAATGTTGATATGTTCATCTCGCTGATGTACGAATTGATTCAAACCTTTTTGATAAATATTCCAAAAATCATTGTTTGCGGCGATTTAATATACACTTTGATAAGCAATCGAAGCCATCCATTGAATTCAATTTGAATATGCAGTCTTTTGGTTTTAACGCTCGTACTATACATGAACCTACTCGGTTTTCGCATCAATCTTCTTCTTGCATTGATAATTTCTTCACCAATTAAAAGACTTTGATTCGCGTGTTATAAATACCACTCTTTCAGACCATCGAGGCATAATATTAAATTTTTGTAATTTTTCAACTTCTAAATCTACTTTATCTTACACAAACGTTATTTTGATGAATCAAATAAATTGATTTTCAAATGTCTTTTGGAAAAGGAATCATGGACCTTGCTTAACAAGTCGAAGACTCAAATACAATTCGACAACTTTTTTCTACATTTTTATTCAACTTTAATCAAGCTTTTCCTCTCATTAAAAAACCGTTTGCCCAAAAAATAATACTTCAACTCCTTGGCTAACTAAAGGGTTGAGAATTTCACTTAAAAGATTAGCATTTCTTGAGAGATTATCGGTACATAATGATAACATGGCTTTTATAATTTATTTTTTGAAATATAGGGCAACTTTAAATGATCTAATCAATTTAGCGAAGATCAAATACAACGAAAACTTGATTTTTAATTCAGCTAATAAACAGAAAACAATTTGGTCCTTAATTAACTCGGAAATCAACACGAAAACTAAATCTTCACAGATTGATTGTCTTACAATTAACGGCGACAAGATTATTGATAAGGTAGTCATATCTAATAAATTTAATCACTTTTTTTGTCACCGAAGCGTCTAAATTAACAAGCGCAATCAACTCGACCACCACTAGTTCGACTAAATCTTTATCCGCGCGAAATAATTCTACATTCGTTCTTTATCCTGTAAATTTAGAAGAACTAAAGCAAACCTTCTATCGATAAAAGTTACTAGTTCAGCGGGTCCGGATCAGATACCTAGTCTTATTCTTAAAGAATTCTATCCCTTTTTCATAGATAAATTTATGTTATTTAAATAAATGCTTCGATGAAGGAATATTTCCATCCCACCTCAAGCATTCAAAGATTTTTCCACTTCATAGAAAAATAATAAAGACGATATAAATAATTACCGTCCCATTTCCCTCTTGAACTCTTTCGATAAAATAATTGAAAAAATCTTGCATACTAGATTAACGTCTTTTCTCAATAAATATAATATTTGTTCAAGAATCAGCATGGTTTCCGAAAGAACCATTCCACTTCCCACTCAATTTATAATTTAGTTCATAACATCATTGACTCCTTCGAAGAAGCCACATATTGTACTGCGATATTTTGCGATCTGTCCAAAGCTTTCGATAGTATTTCTCATCAAAGACTTCTTGACAAATTAGAAAATTGTGGTATTCGCGGACGTTCGCTCAAACTATTTGAATCTTACCTGTCTAATCGAACACAAAGCGTTTACTTAAATAACGATCACGAGCAAATAATTTCGGATAAATTGACAAGTACATTGGGAGTGCCCCAAGGATCAATTTTAGGGCCTCTCTTATTTCTCATATATATTAATGATTTACCTCATTGTACAAATCTTTGTGATTTTATTCTTTTTGCGGATGATACCAGCGTTATCATCAAGGCCAATCTCTTAATGAATTACAACATAAATTAAGCGTGGTTATGTCAGAAATAACGAAATGGTTTTGTGAAAATAATCTAGTCCTCAATAATGATAAGACCCAAATCATATCTTTTTGTACAAAAAATCGTTTATCAATAATATTACTTCTTTAACCATCAATAATTCAGCATATAATTTTTCGCAAGTATCAAAAGTTCTTGGTATCCATATTAATAATAATTTAAAGTGGTCTGATCATATCTCTATCTCACTATCACCAACTTTATCTAGAACATGTTTCATGTTGCGCACCCTAAAACCCAAACTTGGTTTAAATTGCTTACTTTCAGTTTATTATAGCAACTTTTATTCTCACGTTTCATACGGCATTCAATTCTGGGGTTTTTCATCCGAACTAATTAAAATATTTAAGCTTCAGAAAAGAGCTATTCGAATAATTTTTCCTTGCCTAGTAAAGCCTCCTGCAGACCCATATTTAAAAAATACAATATTCTAACTGTCCCATGCATTTTCTGCTGGTAACATTAACTTTCATCAAAAACAATTCGAAACTTTTTGATATGGCTTCCCTCCTCAAACTACAACACTAGACACAAACTTATTAAGGCGCGCACATATAAATTAGCCAGGTCTTTCAATTCGATCGACGGTCTAGGTATTCAGCTTATGAATAAACTTCCACTCAATATCCGAACCTAGACAGCAAAAAATTTCATGCTTCCCTAGTTAAACTTTTTAAAGACTTAGCTTTTTATGACATTACTGAATTTTCTCAATTTGATTTCAATAACTATTTTCTTGCATAATCCTTATCCTTTATCTATGTAGTCTGACCATTTGATCGCCTGTACAACCATATATATTTTTTTATTTTTTATTGCTATTTTATTAATTTAAATTTTTTACGGTTTTTAATGAGTATAACTTTCAAACTTGTGCAAGAATTTTGAGCTTGACTGGTGGTCAAATAGACTTCAATATGATGAACTTGATGATGAACGTTGTATTTAATGTTCGAATGCTTTTTTTTTTCAGCTCTTTTTTTTCAGAAGCAAAATTTGTGCAGCTACTATGATTATTATAAAATTACTATCATTTTAATATTAACTATGAATAAGCTTGACAAGAGCCTGAAATAATATCTATTATTATTGATTACGGCTTGCTTATGAATAAATAAATAAATAAATAAATAAATAAATAAATGGTCTAAGTTTCAAATGTGTTGAAATACAACCTAGTTACGACCTCTCATCAGACCATTCCCCAGTGATAGCAACCATATTCTATACGGCTGTGAACCTGCAAAGAACTCCAAAACCTCATTCTGCTAAAACTAATTGGGAACTATATCGCCAAATTTCTGAGAAAAATACTAATTTAAAAATGAAACTCAAAACATGTCGGGAAATAGAAGATGGTATTGCAACATTCAACAAACTGTGCTGGAAGCTGTTAAGGCTGCTACACCTATAGATCAACAAAATCAAAACATTCTATTCCACTAGTAATAAAAAAACTTTTAAGTGAAAAACGTAAAGCTAGGCGCAAATGGCAACATACACATTTACCGTCTGACAAAAACATTCTTAACAACTTGACTAATAAGCTTAAATCTCGGCTTAAAGAACTAAATGAGGAAAATTTTAATAATTATGTACAAAGCTTAAATCGATATGATAACTCTATCTGGAAACCGATTAGGAACAGGCTAAACCGGCTCTCAGGAATCCGCCTTTACGCCGTAACGATATAACAGGAGCAGTAGGAGATGATCTATCATGGGCAGGAGCGATGGAGAAAAAGCGGAATTATTCGCCCAACATCTATCTTCAGTTTTTAAACCAAATCCTGTTCGTATCTCTTCAAATGATCTGGATTTAAACCCGTTAGCACCAGTGAATAAGGGCAGCAGCTGTCTTAAATTCTTTTCATTGAATATGGTATTCAAAGAAATAGCTAAACTAAAAACTAATAAATCCGCTGGTTTTGACTCAATTACACCGAAACTTTGAAGGAAATGCCAAAAAAGGGATTTATCCTACTAACATACCTATTCAACGCTATAATTAGGCTAATTATTGGCCAATACATTATAAAACTTCAATGTAAATGATTCACAAAAGCGGAAAGACCCATATAATGTATCATCCTACCGACCCTATTAGTCTCCTACCAGTGGCATCAAAAGTATTTGAAAAAATTTTGCTTAAACATATAAACATAAAACAATACTAAATAATTCCAGACCATCAGTTTGGTTTTCGAAGACAACACTCGACGATCCAACATGCCATAGAATTGTGAACACCATCCACAACACTCTAGAAACAAAACAATTCTGTTCATCTGTTTTCCTTGATGTAAATCAAGCTTTTGATAAAGTATGGCACAAAGGATTAGTGTATAAGATAAAATCATCTCTCCCAATTGTGTATCATAAATTGTTGGAATCGTATCTTCAAAATAGACGGTTTAAAGTTAAAGTGAATATGGAAACTTCATCAGCCTGCTTGGTTGAAGCAGGAGTCCCTCAAGGAAGTGTACTGGGTCCATATCTATACCTGCTATACTAGCGATTTTCCTACAGATGAAAATTTAATAACTGCAACATTTGCCGATGATATTGCTATTCTATCTTCCGATCCTGATCCAGTTGTTGCATCGAGAAGGCTCCAGAGTCATCTAAGAGTCATTGAAAAATGGACTAGCAAATGGCGTATAAAAATTAATGATAATAAATCAACTCATGTAATATTCACACTCAACAAATCTTCTTGCCCAGCAGTTCAATTTCATGATAAGACAATTCCAGTTAAACACTCAACAAAATATCTCGGGATGATATTAGATAGCAAACTAACCTGGAAACAACATATACTATCAAAAATAGCTCTAGTGAAAAATAGCCAAAGAACTCTATTGGCTCTTAGGTAACAAATCAAAATTGCCTATTGAAAACAAACTACTAATATATAAAACAATAATAAAGCCAATATGGACCTATGATGTGGAATTATGGGGATGTGCAAGAAAATCCCACATTGATGCAATCGAACGAGCACAATCAAAAACTTTGAGGCAGATCGTGAACGCACCATGGTATGTCAGCAATAAAACCATTCATGACGACCTGAAAATACCATTTGTGAAAGATGTTATTACCAGTACCAGTCATCGCCATTTCGAAAAGTTAGAATCCCATCGTAATGACATAGTTAAACATCTACTTCAAGAACCCCGATCTAGGAGGCTCAAAAGAAAAGTCCCAATTGATTTAAAGTTTGATCAATAAGACCAGACTAGCCTTTATTTACCTCAGCCAGATTAGCTGACCACTCGATGGAGTGGCAGCTATTGAAATATTTAAATTTCAGCCAATTTATTATGTGTGTGTGTATGACTGTGTGTGAGTATGTTTACTGTGTGAGTGAGTTTATACATAAGCATAATAGCTTATAGAATTTTTGTAAATTCTGATCGCTATTAAATAAAGTATATAAAAAAAAAAAAAAAAAAAAAATTTGCCTTGCCTATTTCGAGGTTCGAACTTAATACGCCATGCACATGATGCAGATAAATTATTCATACTACATAATTCATTACTTCTAGCAATTTCATCTGAGGAACGCTGTTGACGTTAAATTGTAATTCATTCGCAATAATGGCATGTCACTTGTCGATGCAAACATTAAGTACATGAGCTCAAATATGCATCAAGAAAACAAAAGCAAACCTAAATATCATGTCATTTATTATAGCCGTCAACGCAGTCACAAACAGCCCCAAACGGGAACAAAATTTCCGCTCGGGAAACTCTTCGCGAGATTGCCACTCGATGACTTGACTGATTTTTTCACAAAATGATTTAGTAAAATCCTTTAGGGAAATTATCAAGTACACGTACAAAATGCATAGCTTTACCAGCTTGAGTTATTGTTGTTGCAATGGTATGTTACATTAGTAATTAAACATAAGGAATAATGTCTTAAACTGACAAATAATTTAGTTAGCATGATTTTTGGTTACATATATAATTTATCAAATCAAAATTCAAACTGAAGAAAAATTTTGGTACAGAACCGCAGAGGGGTTTGAGTTAAGTCGTAGGTAAAGTTATTATAATGAAAAACTAGTAGTGCATGGCATCGTGCCTTAAGACAAATTGGTGTAACTTTCCGTACCAATTTTTTTTTTTAAGATTCAATTTTCGTTTAGAACTCTGAAAAAATCATTTTTTGAGATTTTAAAAATTTTTGATCACAATTGACTTTCATAAATTTGTTTTTTTTTAACTTTGAAATAAACATTAAAGTAAAACATTGGTACGGAACCCATAAAAATGTAAACAAAAATATCTATAAAATATGTGATAATTTGATGAGCATATGTCTAATGATCATTTTTGTCCGCCAAATAGATTTTTTCCTTTTTTTTCGTTGGAGCTCTGAAACAGTTAGATCAGCCTTCCCAAAAATCTCATCAATTCTTCATTTCAACAATACAAATAAAATGTTTTTTGAATCTTATGCTCCGTTATCTCAAAAAATCAATTACCAATCAATTACCATTTTTTGCACTTTTTGCACCGTATCTTCAAAACGGCTCGACCTGCCTTTGCCAAAAACTAATCAGCACGTCTCCTTATCAATACGAATCAAATATAGGGTATATAACTTAGTAAATTATAGTAATCACAAAATAATCGAAAATAAATTTTTGCATATCCTTACATTTTAAGGTCTTCTGAACATTTTGACATACCGTTGAAAAAATAAATGTATGTATGTGTGAGAGAATGTATGTATGTATGTATAAATTTTTAAGTTTCCGTAGGGTACCCTATGACAAAATGTTCAGAAGCCCTTAAAATGTAAAGATATTATTTACATTTATTTTTATTTTCCATTATTTTGCTATTACTATAACTTAGTAAGTTATAGAAATCGCAAAATAATTGAAAATAATTTTTTTTGCATATCTTTACATTTTAAAGTCTTTAGGGGAGACTGGGTACGGTGTACGGTAGTGACAGTCGTTTGAAAAAGTTCCCAATAATTTCGTCCATGCCTTACATCAACGTAAACTGTAAACCGCATTGCTTTTAAAGAGTCGAAAGTAAGTTTTTTAAGTTCGAATTCATTTAATCATAATTGATAAATGTAAACAGATTGAATCGTTTTTTTTATTTTGCAGTAAATTGAATATTAGTAGTTATTAACCAGCAATTAGTTTTTGCTTATATAATTTAGCTCAGTCATAATGATTATATGTTTTTAAAAGTGTGCGTTGGATACGATTGTAACAAATTTTAGGGTACAGTTGTGCCATGTATTTTTTGTATTTTTCAGGTGAATTTTAAACAGATAAAAAATCTGAATTAACTATGACAAAATGTGTTAGAACTATTACTAGGTATATGTAGTATTTTGCCTCATGGCAAGTTGCAAAATCTTATCTATATGTGTAAATAATACATTGAATTAATGAAAACTGAGTTTAAGCTACTGTCACAGATGTGGCGATAGAATCGATTGAAATTTTGCCACTGACCACTTGTTTTATTGTAGGATATTTTTAAGACCTTCAACTCTATAATTCTTAAAATGTTCATTAAAGTCGTCTTTTTTTCATATTTCTATGAATTATACAAAAAGAATTGAAAAGTTAAAATTAATTATCTCAAGCATGTAAATAAGTAAACATTAAAAATTTGACTAGAACAATAATTAAAATCTGAATCATTTTTGATATTTAAATTTATTTAAAATTCATTTTGAAAAAAAAATATTTTAAATTTTGAAATTAAATAAAAAACGTTTTTTTGCTTTCCACAGAAACTAATTGTTTCAACACAAGTAAAATGTTTTATGAATCAGATGCTGCTTTTTTCAACAACTGTAGTTTTTAACACTTTTTGCTCCGTATCTCCGAAATGGCTGAACCTGTCGTAGCAAAAAACTAATCAGCACATCTCCCCGTCAATACGAATCAAATGTTTTTTGGGTCATTAGAATCAGATGCTCATTTTTCTCAATAACTGTAATTTTTAGCACTTTTTGCTCCGTATCTCCGAAACGGCTGAACCTTTGCAAAAAATTAATCAGCATGCCTCCCCATCAATATCAAATGTTTTTTAATAACGCAAATAGGTTGAGCAGTGCATCCGAAATTGTGAAAAAATTTGCACACTTCAAAATTGAAAAAATAGTATGTACTATGTTAATTAATAATGATTGCATTTTTGTCAGAAAGATTGCCAATCAATATGCAGATTCACGACTGAACAGCTGAAATTGTTCCAGATAAGAAAACCATAATTCACATGGACAAACCAGCATTATTGAAATCGTATCGTGTCACTGATTAGCTTTTGAAATCGATGAGATATATGTAGTGTTATCACAGCTGACAAATTTATTCTGGTATCACACTTAATGAGGTTTCCAAACTTCAATTATTGTCATTACAAAGTTATCTTATTTACTATCATGTTGACAATCAAGGACCATAAACATATCACGCTTACTAAAAATAATAATATCTGACTTAATTAACTGCGATATATGATCGAATCAATACAGCAATATACAGTAGAAAATAAAATAAATATTATGCATGTATACATAATGTGCTTTTTATGAGATCACATATGTGTTTGATATTTCAAATTTGCATTTATTCCAATGATTTAAAACTCAATATAGCGCTGTGAAAAAAGTCTCTTGCAACTACAAGGTTTTCAGTTCAAATCACACACTACGGACAATCTAATATCAAGCTGCCGTAATATCAGTTTTCAATTGAAAATAAGAACAGAAATATGTTTGTAAGTGAAAGCAGCTTTTTGAAGCTCTACTGAAATTTGTCACCTCATAATTATAAGTCTGCAAATATTTCATCACAAAAAGAAAGAACACTCATTGTGTAGACTTCTGATAAAGCAATACCATAGAAAAACATTATAGTTCAGTGAAATTAGTTCTGATATCAGTTTGAGCGAAAAAAGTAGAATCAATTTAGATTTTCCAATTGCTCACGTTTACAAAAATATGTGATATTGAGTTAGATATCTGCAATAAATCACAAAAAAATTAGACAGCTTAGTCCTCAAAGTTATAAATTTTGGATTTTAGATGTTGATATATTCATAATTTGGCAATAAATATGTCCCGATAAAAATCCGTTTTGCTGATAATAGGTTTATTAACAATTCTCATATAAAAATGTCACCTACAATAATATAGTGTAGTTACGGATATTTATATGTTCTCTCGAGTAAATAAATAGTCATAAATATACCGAAAGTAGATAACAAGCTTTATTTTACAAAATTAATTCCATGTAGTTTGCGTTGTCACAAAATCTTGTCTCTGGTAATTACAGAGTTCTAGATCACAAATCTTCGAACAACCTAATGTAAAGCAGTAGTGATATCCGTTTTTAGGGAGCATTTGTGGTGCAGTATTAAGAGCCTCGGTCTTGCAACCATGAGATTTTAAGTTTAAATCGCTAAATTTATCCTGATATCAAATTGTTGAATAATGTTCTAATTTTTAGCAAAGTGTTGCATTAAATTTTCTAATTTTTAACAAATAACAAAATATTTCTATTTTTCTTTTCGCTGGTTATATAGGTTCTATTGTTTCGTAATTTCAACTTTTATTAACTTTATGTAGGGTAGTTATAGTAATAGACCGAAAATCGAAAATGGAAATGTTTGCATTTCTCGACCTTTTGAAGGTTTCTGAACATTTTGTTATACCTCAGAAAGAATGGATGTGTGTGTATGTTTTGTGTGTCCGCATTTTTTCGTTCACGTTTTCGGGCGCAGGGATAAACCCATTTGAATGGTTCAAAAAACATTCGATTCCTATTAATAGGGAGATGTGCTGATTAGTTCAGTTTCCTTTACGGAAACAAAGAGCAAAAAGTGCTGAAAATAAAAATCGAGATTTTGAGAGAACGGAGCATCCGATTTGAATGATCTAAAAAATATTCAATTAGTAATGATTGGGAAAAATGGCTATTAGTTTTTGGCAATGGCAGGCCCAGCCATTTCGAAGATACAGAGCTAAATATACAAAAAATGACAGTTTTTGAAAGAAATAAGAACATCTGCTTGTGTTGACAAAACAATTGCTTTTGGAAAAAAAATATTTCAATTTATTTTTGTATATCGAAAAGAATTCAGATTTCAATTTTAATTCTGGCTAAAGTTTTAAAGCTCACTTATATACTTTAAATAAATATTTTTGACTTTGGAATTCAGTTTATATAATTCTTATAAATATTGTATTTTATGTTCGTATAAATGTTACAGAATTTAAAATAATCAATTTGAAAACATTTAATTTATATTTATACATACCATTTCGTTACGGTACGGGAAGTTCCAGCAATTTGCCTTAAGGCACGATACCATACACCACTAGTTTTTGTTTTTGATTACAATATTATCGACGCAGGGTGAAAATTAAGGTTTGAATCCTTCCTGTATCTAAAACACTTCAAATAGATTTGTGTTCAATATCCGAGAATAAGTTCCACTAATAACGTTATTTTAATAACGCGAAATTTCGTGAAAAGAAGTAAATTAGTAATTTTCAGTTATTGATTTTTTTAATAGTTAATACAAATAGGGTAGCGCGAGGCACAAACCATATTAATTATATCACTACAAAAAACTTGTATCAAACAAACAACTATCTGGCTACGTTCAGTAAAACTCCCAATTAATTCATTATTGCAGTGATATTAAAAGTTAAAAATTAAAAAAGCAAATTCATCAATTGTAGAAATATGTGTTTTTTGCAGTTTTTCAAAAATTTGTATCCTAATCTGGATGATAAAGTTTCAAATTTATCATCCTTTGATAATGTGTAACAATTTTCGTGATTGTTAAATTGTATTAATTAATATCTTGAATAAGTTAATGAAATCACACCTGCGATTATTTGAAATAAAACCTTGGGGCTGAAAACATACAAGAAATATATACAGTTTCAATAGCAGATTTTTTGCGGTCTAGTATTATATATTTTTTAGCAATTGAAATCTTGCACCAATAGTTGTATTAAATAGTATATAAGGTAGTTTATTACGTTGATTTATGATAAACAAATTTACTACAGGAGTGATTTTATATCTTATTTGTATTAATCATAGTTTGGGTTGATGCATAAAAAGATTTTTTTAAAAACAAGCCAATTTTCTTAAAGGTGAGTAAAGAACAAATTATCAGAGGCATTATCATCGTTTCTTCTTGTCGTAACTACTTGATTCGTTAAATGTTATAGTTAGCCCCAAACACGGGGTAAGTTGTAAGACTGCATTTTTCTGGAAATTGATTAATTGTAAAAAAATGAACAACAGTTGTGAAATTATTTTTTACTTGATTTGGTAGAGGAAAAGTTACAGCAACTACTTAGAAGTATAGTCAGATACATGAATTTAAAAAAAAACTATTACAAAATGCCCCTAGCTCCACTATATATAAATGCGCGTATGTGTGTGTGCCTATAACAAGATACAAACTGTTTTTATATACATATTATTGCGCGACGATTAACTATATCAACCAACTTTTTTCTGTGCGATTGTTCTTGAACACAAATCGAACATAGAGCAAAGTTTGCAAGATGGACAATCACTTAAAGACATAGAGAACAAAAACTTTACCACAGTTGTGATTGGGCACGTGGCACTGCGTATTTACGTAGCTACTATTCATTTCCTTTGTGTCCAGTGGTCTGTGGTCACGTACAGAAAGTCAAAGTACGAGTTCTGATAAAAAATGCAACAATTGTATTAGCTGATCAAATCGACTTCTTATGCCACTTACTCGAGCAGTGACGATAACTTTATTATTAGTGATGAAGTTGACTACTGTAATGGCTGTCCAGTTCACTTTCTAGTTAAATGGATGAAAAATTGCATTTTTTTTATTTTTTATGGTTTTTTTATGTCATTTGGTCCTTCGATATATAGTTAATATAAAATCAAATTTCAAAATAAATAGGTATTGTGTTATAAAATAGTAGTTAAGGTTTATGGATTATGATCTACAATATCCAATTATTTTACTTT
This sequence comes from Ctenocephalides felis, assembly GCF_003426905.1. Lineage (NCBI taxonomy): Eukaryota > Metazoa > Arthropoda > Insecta > Siphonaptera > Pulicidae > Ctenocephalides > Ctenocephalides felis. Next base: position 48,431,486 of record NW_020537324.1, on the reverse strand, counting down.
GTGTTTATGCAAATATTTTACTATGATGCTACTATTATTTGGTAAATATTCTCATAATTTGCAGCTATAGAAATTGTTGTGTTAATGGGTAATACAATTTTTCGTAGTTAAATCCTTCTTGGTTTTGAATATGTGTGCAATTCCAGAAAACGTGTTCTACAGTTCGTAGTTGCATCTCATAGAAGCAAACCATTGATTTAAGTGTTATCATTTCTAGTCATCCTAGATTTGCCGAATCAAGTTCTGATAGAAACTTGAAATTTGCAGCATTTTAAAAGAGTTTTTTTTTGCTCTAGATTCCATATCGTACGAGTTTTTTCATAATCTCAATATCTATTTTTTATCCTTTACAATTTCTGAGTAGCTTATCTTAATTAATATCATAGCATACATCAACGCATAATGAATTTAAATACCATTAAAAAACACAAAGGTAAATTTATGTTCTAAATTATATCTATTCATTCATTTACTTTTTAACTTCCCGTAGGGTAAGTTATTGTAATGGGCCGAAAATCGGAATTGAAAATTTTTACATTTCTAAACGTTTTGAAGGTTTCTGAACGTTTTGGCATACTTCAGAAAAAATGGATGTGTGTGTGTGTGTATGTGTGTGTGTGTGTGTGTATGTATGTATGGATACAAATTTTCGCCCACGTTTTCGGGCGCACGGATCAACCGATTTGAATGGTTCAAAAAACATTCGATTCCTATTGATAGGGAAAAGAGGTGATTAGTTTTTGGCAAAGGCAGGTCCAGCCGTTTCGGAGATACGGAGCAAAGAGTGCAGAAAATAGAAATCGAATTTTTGAGAGAACGGAGTATCCGATTTGAATGACCTAAAAAACATTCAATTAGTAATGATTGGGAAAAGTGTTTATTAGTTTTTGGCAAAGGCAGGCCCAGCCATTTTGAAGATACGGAGCTAAATATGTAAAAAATGGTAGTTTTTGAGAGAACTAAGCGTCCGATTGAAATGATTCAAAGAACTTTCTGCTTGTCTTAACGAAATAATTGATTTTGGAAAAAAAATTTGTTAATTTTTTTTTTTTTTTTTTTTTTTTTTTTTTTTTTTTAGTTTGTGTATATCGAAAATATTTCAGATTTTATTTTTAATTCTGACTATAGTTCTAATATACTTTACAAATAATTTCAACTCTGCAATTCAGTTTATATAATTCTTATAAATATTAGACAATGTTACAATATTTATAATAATCTATTTGAAAAAATTCAATATTCCTCGAACATTTCGTTACGGTACGGGAAGTTCCAGCAATTTGCCTAAAGGCACGATGCCATAATTGCCTCAAGACAGAATTCCACTTACAGCTAGTTAATATTTTTATTTTATTAACATATCAAATTTGAATGAATAATCTATCACGGACAGAAAAGTAACAACTAATTAAGCGTGAACAAAAAAGGTATATTGGCTATGACTAGTAGTTTATTAACTTTCCGAACTAGAAAATAGTGTTTTTGCCAAAAAAATCGTTCTGCTAAGTATACGTTTTATCGATGTTTCACGCTATTTTGTTTCATTTGACACTAAAATTGGAAAAAGTAGTTGCTTGTATGTATATGTATGATATTTAAATTTTGACCTTTCATAGACATTTTTTCAAAAACGATTGCATCGATTTTATATATTTACAAGCCGTCAGATGAACTTTGAGAATGGTTCGCGTTGATTATGTTTACAAAAAAAAAAACAATTATCAACCGATTTTGAATATTCAATATAGATTGATTTGGCCGATTCTTTGTAATTATGATAAAGTTCATGGTCTTGATAAAAACTTAATGTTATTGAAGTTAACAACAAGTTAAATTATTATGAAAAGTGGTTACAATATGAAAATTCAATAAATTTTAGAATAATGGGATACACCAATATTTCAAAATTGTATCGTCATAATTATAAAAGTTGCTGCATGTTAATTTTTATTGATTAAGTAGACTATTTATAGATATTAGAAAAATTATGCTACTGCTTAAGATAGAATTGCATACACATTTAGTCTCCCCAAGATCATTATATATTCGCTGATTATTTGCTATCTCAGCTCAGAACTACGTCATCATAATTTAACAGACTTGTAATTACAATTGATATAAAAGCTCGTCTTTCAATTATTTTACGTATAGTATTATGTATGAAGGAAGCAGTAATTAGCAAATGTTTTAACAATCAGAAAATTTTAGTAATAGTAATATCAGTATTTCTGATATTTTAGTTAGAGTTTTATTTCAAAAAATTTGATAAGCATATGACATATGACAGATTTAATTCTATTCTATTTATATTTGCAATTAGAAAAAGTTAAGATAACCTGAAATATAATCATAATCACTTTCTGAAACAGTACGAATTAATTTTATAGTTGAATTGATAACCGGAGTCCATATTTCTTAGATAATAGAATTTTTTTTCAATGTTTTTATTATAACAATCAGAGTCCAATGACTCTAAGAGTTACAAATCTAATATATATTAGAGAAACAATAATTGAAATAATGTAGAAATAATATTCATTTTAAATTATTGTAATAATAATTGAAATAAATGTAAAAAATATGATATAAAATAAATAATCATAGTGAAACTGTTCCAGTGACCATTTCACAACTTTACGTCAAGTCTGAAGAAAAGTTTTATCTTCAACCTTCTAGTCGACGGAGTCGCAAGTAGGAGTGGTATTAGATGACTAGGATGGTTTTCTAGAAATGGTTAAAACTTCTGCTACTAATTACATCATTTTAACTAGTGGGGTGTATGGCATCATGCCTTAAGGCAAACTGCTGGAACTTCCCGTACTGTAACGAAATGTTCGAGGAATATTGAATGTTTTCAGATAGATTATTGTAAATATTGTAACATTGTCTAATATTTATAAGAATTATATAAACTGAATTGCAAAGTTGAAATGATTTGTTTAAAGTATATTAGAACTTTAGTCAGAATTAAAAATAAAATCTGAATTATTATCGACATATAAAAAAAATTTTAGGAAAAAAAAAAATTAAAAAAAAATTGAAATTATTTTTTTTCCAAAATCAAATATTTTGTTAAAATAAGCAGAAAGTTCTTTGAATAATTTGAATCGGACGCTTAGTTCTCTCAAAAATGTGCATAAATGTACCATTTTTGCACACTTAGCTCTGTATCTTCGAAATGGCTGGGCTTGCCTTTGAAAAAACTAATAACCATTTTTCCCAATCATTACTAACTGAATGTTTTTTTAGATCATTCAAATCGGATGCTACGTTCTCTCAAAAACTCGATTTCTATTTTCTGCACTCTCTGCTCCTTATCTCCGTAACAGCTAGACCTGCCTTTGCGAAAAACTAATCAGGACATCTCCCTATCAATAGGAATCGAATGTTTTTTGACCCATCCGAATCGGTTGATTCGTGCGTCCGAAAACGTGAACGAAAAAATGCGGACACAGAAAACACACACACACATCCATTTTTTCTGAGGTATGCCAAAATGTTCAGAAACCTTCAAAACGTCAAAAAATGCAAAATTTTCAATTTTGATTTTTGGGCGATTACAATAACTTACCCTACGTGAAGTAAAAGGAATATTGAGGTGTTTTGTGAAAAGTTCCATTACTGACATAACAAGGTGCGTCGATGATTTGCCTTAAGATCTTGGATTGGCTACGTTGCATTAAAAGCCTTAAAATCAGAAATCAAAGAAAAACAATTCTACCTGTCAGTACATCACTGCCAACTTCCGTCTATGACCAATTACATATAAATATATACCTGCACATTTATTCCTAGCACATCGATCTCTCAACTTATGCATACATTTTTATCAACTGCTCAGTAATTTTCTAGGAATCACATCGAAGTGTTAATTCAGCAGTAGTAATAGACAGTAAGCAATCCTTCCTCATGACGTCAAATGTGCGAAGTGAAGTAATGGTAGCCAATACGAAACGTGTCGAATTACCGATGCGATATCATTTCGTCCGGTTGGAATAACGTTCCGTGTTATCAAGGGCGGTAGAACTTTGATCGGTAGAAATCACGGGCGGCGCCTTCTTTGTTTCAATCATTCATTCCTTCTGCATTAATACTCAAAACCGTGTCCTTCAATCATTCGATTGCGGAATCGTCAGCGATTTCTTCGTGATTGATACGAAAGCTTTTCTACACGAATACGTGCTATTAGAATATGTTCGGATTTAACTGCCGTAGTGTTTTTATGATAATCATCAAGCAGCTTCTTAAGATTAGCACCGTTTGGTATTATTTTGCAGTAATGATAGATGCTTACGTAGCGATTAGATTTTTATCTTCATATTTCATGAGAATGTAATAATGTTCTAGCGTCCATACTCGCACCTGGGATTAGTGGTATAATGGCGAACAGAGATATTGAATACGAATCTACAAGCATGATATACTCTATCAATTGTGTATTTAAAATAATAAATTGTGCATCGTGCCTTAAACAAATTTGCTGGATCTTCCGGTACCGCAATGAAACATTCGTAGAATATTATATGTTCTCAAATATATTATTGTAAATACTGTAATTTTTGTTATTAGAAATAAATTCATTTTGTAGTTTATAGGCAAAATAACAGCTTATAAATTGAATGATGACATTTATATAAGTTTACATAAAAAGCACATAAACAGAACTTGCTGAAGTGGAATTAGAAAGAAGTATTTTGTCTCATTTTTCTAAGAATTTTATAAATTTAATTGCTAAGATATACAGTAGAACTCCAATTATCCGAACTCCGACTATCTGAATCGCCGATTATCCGAATCACTTTCAGAAAAAAAATATCCAAAAAAAGTCTAAGAATGCGTGACCTGGCTGGCCAAAAACGGTTGAAGACCGCAAAACAGCTTACATTGACGGAGATGTTTAAAAAACAATGGTTTCTATTTCTAAACTTGTACATAAGTACATTTTATTTATATTTCAAACATGTGAAAATATCATGTTTCTTTCATTTAATTCAATAAAAAATAGTGCAATATCAAAACGTAACTTTTTTCTCTCCAATGGCAATTTTAAAAAAAAAACTCCGATTATCTGAATATTTGATTATCCGAATGGGTCCCGGTCCCCATTAATTCGGATAATTGGAGTTCTACTGCATTTATTTATGTTAAGCATATAAGTGAGATTTTAAATTTTAGTCGAAAAATTTGTTGGAATTTATGAAAAAAATGAATTAAAAAAAATCTTACTTTCCCCAAAAACAATCGTTTTGTCAATAAAAGGTTTTTTGTGTCATTCAAATCGGATACTTCTTGCTCTCAAAAGATGCACTTTTTTGGACATTTAACTCCGTATGTAAAAAACGGATGGACCTGTCTTTGCCAAAAATTAATCCTTACTTATCCCTATCATTACAAATTGAATGCTTTTTGTTCTAATTTCCAGACTCAGTGTATCTCCAAAATGGCTGGATCTGTCTCTGCCAAAAAGTAATCACGTAATAAAGCACGTCTTCCCATCAATAGTAATTTTTTTTAAAAAATAATTCCAAACATGTAATATTTTAAAAATTCCAAATTATGTAAAATAATTAATTTAATTTAATGTTAATGCAACTATATATAGGGTATGCCATCTAACATTTTTCATTTTCATTTTTTATTCAACGGTCAGCCGAGGCTTTTTTCTTCAGTTTTGAATGTTATTATTTTAATCATTATTAACTGAATTAATTTCATTATTAACTGAAAGGATTGTTCTTTCAAATAAAAAAAGAAATTTTAGAAAATATTCAGTAGTTTGTAAAAAAAATAATTGGCGGACCCTATAATAATTGTAATACTGAGTATACCTAATTAAGTATAATAAATTTATATATAGATAGAGCTTGATTGAACATGTAGAGTAGACAGTCCTGCACAAATTAGTCATAGCTACTATCTCGCAAATGAACGGAGTAAACAGAATTGTGCATAATAAAATTTAGATTTGCATTATTATTATCGACTCCCTCATATGATATTATTTAGGGGCCAATTCTCCGATAAAATAGGCTGTTGCTATAATAACGCTTTGTTATGTTCCTTTTTAATAGACCTTATACATATGTAAAAAGTGTACGTCCTTTCTTTATATAAGTTTGTAGTAAGCACTGTCAAAATGCTATGTATTTGGTGCGCAGTCAGGCGTATGTTTGAAATTACGATAATTCGCAGCAAAGGCGCAAAGGGTGAAAAGCTAGTAAATTATTTTTCAATAATTAGAAATTTTATTCTGCTACTTGAAAATCTTCGTGACTTTTGATTGAATTAAAATCTTTGACTTGTTTGTATCGATGAAAAATTAATATGTTCGAAGGTAATTGAACATGTAGCCAGCATTACCGGCAGCATCCACATATCAAACGAACGTGACTCCATCAGCGGCCATCGAGTAGCGTGAGTCATGTACGCAGTTCGATAGAACGCTACTTGCTTCTTGATTATAAACCGAAGAAATATTGTCATGTTATTCATCATCTGGGCAGTATGCGCTTTCCGCAATATTGATTTTATTGCAATTATATGCGAATGAATATCTTACCACATGTAAATAGTTAATTGTATTGAAAAAGTATAGTTATACAAACACAATAAAACACGATAAATAAAGATTTACAAGTAGTAAGTTGTAATAGTTTAGATAGGCTTGAACGCAGGTAATGGACTAGCACCACTGGACCTGAATCAGAGCTTCCGGGTTCAATCCCTCTTCGGCAGCCTGTTGTAAAGTGACAATGGTTTTCACTTGGAAATATAAATTGCAACATTTTTTCAAATGAAAGTAGCTCTAAACCAGCGTTTTTGCATCAATAAATATTTGACCTGTTCAAGAAATAAAAAATGATAACACATCACACAGAGATGGGATAACTGGTTGGGGTGGCATTTGTAAAGCCAAATTGTATTCGGTGAAATCAGCCCAACAGTTTACAGATCAAGTTCTGATTGCTGTTCAAAATCAAAATTATAATAATAATAATAGTTTAGGTAAGTAAATAATAAAACTTAACCTTTTGCATTCAGCTGCCCCATCACAGGGTACATCGTATATGTCTAACTCGGTGTTCCCCTCGGAAAAGATCGACATGATAGTTTCCTTAGCGATTACAATGAAATTATTTCACCGTAAATTTTCAAGAAATACGTATTCTCTTATTAAAGAACAGAAAAAGTAATAAAAACATAATAAAATCAACAAGGTGCACGATAAATAATTCAATCTTTTTATAAAAGAACGTGCCAATTATTTTTTCAACAATCATTCACATAGAAATGGCCCAATCTATCTGTAACTGTAAAATATTTAATTTTCTGGATGTACATTTTCGTTCAAAATTGGCATCATATTAGTAGATATCGTCCAAAACGGTGCACGGTACAAAAGATTAATTGTATAGAATATTCTTATAGTCGAAATAAATTTTTAAGCTCATGCACCCGCTTACGATCTATATCATTTTTTATACTTTTAAAAACAATCTGTAATACTAGGACACTCAGTGATTGTTTCAACTTTATTATATAGATTTTTTTGTGAATGGAGGGCTACCGAATAGTTGTCCAATCCAGTTGTGACTAATTAACTATACTCCAAGTTTGTGATGACATTTTATTTAGATAAATGAAGTTGTACCCACGAGAAGCAATTTTTACTTGAGGCTGTCTTTGACGTGAGTATACTTAGCACCGCGATGGTGGATATTGGCAAAACTGATTTTTGACGATTTTTGCTGTCGATTGGTGTAAAATTTACTATTATTATATGTATAGTTAGCACCGAATTTGGCCCCACCCATTTATCTCGAGAACAGAAAGAGCAAATAAAAATTATTTATACAAATCGAAAGCAAAAAAAATCGTCAAAAAATTAAGTCACATCAGTTTTGCCAATTTCAATCATCGCGGTGCTAATGTAAGTATACTCATTACTCATGTCTATATTTGAGATCTATAACCTCAAGTAGAAATTGGACACCAAAGCTGCCTGATGTCGGGTTTTAGCATAGCGGGAATTGAACCAGCGAACCTGGGACTAGTTTGTCGCCGCTGGGCCCATCTGTATCATAAATGATTACTTAAATTAATATTCTAATTATCACAAACCACAATATTTATTGATATTTTGCTAACAGATATGGTTCATATATATTTCTAAAAAAACGTCTACAAGCAGCTACCGAACCTAATTATTACTCTGACTAATACTAAACAACACCGTTTCTCTGAAACCTTAAGTACGAAAATTACAACAATTTATATAAAAATTTAATAGTGAGTATTAGAACAAAAAAAACATCTGCTCATATAATCTATGTATGACTTTGTATTTGCCTTAGGTATTAGATGGATGAAAATTTTGCACCTACATTACAATACAAAAGACCCTATTTTTGGTTCACTTCTTTGAATATAACGTTTGTGTTCATTGTTCTTATATCTCCTAAAAATCTATCAAAATTTCAAACATCATTCCCATGTTATATTTATATCCGAAAATATATTTATATTTCAAGATTATGGCTCAAATATTAATGT
>NW_020537324.1:48363378-48421933 GCF_003426905.1 Ctenocephalides felis | reverse complement strand
AAAAAGAACAATGCTTATATAATGTTAGCAGGTTGCATTGCTGGATTTGGATGTTGCTCTAATTTCATAAGGTGTAAGATATTCAGAAACTCAAAGTTAAATATAGATGTTTATCTGATATCAGATAATATAAGCAAAATCAGTAGCTACACATATAACCTACTTATTTGTAATAATTCAAAGTATAGCAAATAGTTGAGCTATAAAAAAAGGTTCCCAACATCGCAAGTTTTGATCAGCTAACACGAACTGCCACGACTAATTGCTGGCGGGTTTGTGATATCGCGACAGCCTGTCAACGAATCCCTAATGCACGCGGGCCACACAGATTACTAATGTCGCGCGGTTTTTAAAACTCTTTTCAAGTTTACAATGGAACATATGTACGACATCTCAACGACATCTATTTCAGTTTTCATCAGACACATTACATAAAGACGAAAACTATTAATATATATTTAGAAAGTTTTATTTATTGCGATTTAGAATTTGTGGCACGGGCGATTTTTAATTTATTTATCATGTACAATTGCTAAAACAATACTCGATCAATTTACATGAACAGATAATTTTTTGTTTAAAGATCTGATCAATACACGGCAATCAAAGTTATAGTAATCCCAAAAATGTCAAAAAAAAATTTTTTATACATCGTTACGTTTCAGAGGTTTCTGAACATTTTGGCATAACTTACATAAATCGATGTATGTGTGGTGTGTATGTATGTGCAGATACAATTTTTCGTCGACGATTTCGAGAACATGAATCAACCGATTTGAATGATTCGACAAACATTTGATTACTTTTGATAAGGAAACATACTCATTTGTTTTTGGCAAAGGCAGGTCTAGCCGTTTCAAAAAGTCCAAAAATGGTAATTCAGTTTTTGAAAGAATGGAGCGTCCGATTTCAATAATTCAAAGAACAGATTACTTGTATTGACAAAATGAAGAACTGATTAAATTGTTGGGAAGGTAGGTCTGGAGGTATCGGAGAACCAATAAATCCAAACTTTTCAGAAATTTCAGAATATTTCAAATTAAAAAAAGACAAAATATTAAATTTTTCCGTCTTCAAAAAATGTAATGAAACAGATTAAGTATAAAATAATTAATCTATAATGCAAAGACATGAAAATTTAAAGTTTATCAATTTTACGTGTGTACAGAAATTGCTATATACTTGTACGATAAATGAACAATACATCCTACAATCCTACATTATAGCAAAAATTAAAGTAAGATATTTTTTTATTAAATTGTTGTAAGGATTGATTAAGATTAAGTTTCAATGTGAATTCTACCAATAAATTATACATTTTACTTTATTTATTGGAATATAATTACAATTATATTATGAGATAAAGTTGAAGATTTTTGTTAGGTACTTATGTTTTGAGATATCGACTAATAATATTACAGAATTTATTTAATAAATTATTTGTTTTAAGCTAATTATAAAAAATCCTAGATATTGATATATTAAAAATGAACGTTTTCCATGCTATTATTTCTATAAATTAAATTTACATTTCATATAAATATCAATATTATTTCTTTTTCCTAGATCACGTTATTAAAAACGCTGGGCATTTTAATTATGTAATATTATCCGAATGAAAAGCCAGAGATATTTCAAATAAAACAGTATAAAGGTAACTCGATATTTTAGAATTTCATAAAAACTTACCAGACTACGGTAGATATATTTTTTACGCAAATGTAGTTGTGGAGTTAGTTAATAAAATAGTTTACGCATATGAGCAACTTTTAAAATAGCTTGCGCATAGATAAAAAAATATTTGAAAATATTTGCAATAATACTGTTGCATGCGAAAAATGTTCCAAATAATTCTTTACATCATTCATGATCGATTATTTGATTCTCTATAATTTCAAATAAAAGAGTTATGTGATATACAGGAAATTAATTACAATTACTTTTGAATGTTTCTGTCTAATATTTTTATTCAGATGTTTATAAAAGAATCTTTGAATATTTTAAAAAGTGTGCATCGTTTCTCCAGTCAGTTGTGAAAAGAGATCTTTAACCAATTTTGTTCAAATTAAAACAAATTCAAATATAATATTTATATCGGAAATATTATTATTGTTTTATTAACTTCGCGTGGAGTTAAACGCGAACACTGCTTCGAAATCGCAAAAATCGCAAAAAAAACAAAAATGAATAATTTTTATATATCCTCACGCTTCAACGCTTTCTGAATACTTTAAAAAAAAATATATATTTTTGCAATACTTTCCAAAAAAATTATATTTTCAATAAAATTATTTTTTCATTTTTTTAAATCTTTTATCTCATATTGTAAATAAATCAGTTTTATCTCGTATTGTAAATATACACGTAAATTGTTTGTAGAATACCCTCGTAAGCACTTATAAATTTACTGTGCGGATGATAATCAATTTCATCATTCATAAAACTTTATTTTCATTGGACAATTTTTATTGATTATTTATTGATTATGTTTGTTCCTCAAATGTATAATTACGATGTGGAAATTTTCAGCAATTTTTTCTTTGAGACACGATGTCATGCACTTTATATGCGTTTGATATTATATGTTCAACTTTATATCATTTTTTTCAAAATTTTTGAACTAAGAGCTTTTGATAATTTATCAATCCGTCATTATGGAAATACTTTCTACGAATTTTTGAATAAGTGTGAACTTCAATAAGAAAATTATGATTATCCGTCCACTCTTTGACATACAAACATGTTTTATATTAATAAGTATAGTTTATTCCACACTAGGCACTTATTGTTGATTTTAATTCATATAATTTGTACACCTATTCTGATATTATTTCTTAATATTGAAATTTGCGCCCCATCTTGAGTAGATACAGCAAAATACGACTTCAGCATTTGTGTTGTCTTCACAAAACTTTGTTATAACACTTGTGCGCAAATGTTTACCATCCCTGCATTTGAAAAACATATACGTAGAAGCAACAATTAATTGTATGACATTAACGATCCTGCAAACTACGTATTTCGCTAAAAATATAGGCGGTCGTGGAATTTCGTGTGATGCATAATGATTTAGTGTTTTTCGAAGTGGTTCAAATATAAAACAATATGTCAGCAGACGCGAGAATTGACAGAACCATAAAATCTTCAGAGATCCATGTGTCATCGACGCCTCCGAACTGTCATAAAACCGAATGGGATAAGTGAACACGCTAAAAGATTTGATTACTTCATGACAAGGCATCACCGAAGTGCCTCTCGAAATTGGTAATAAACCTAATTATTACAAGTTATTTGTACTTTGAATTATAAATATCACTATTCACTTTATGGAGTGTGGGTTTAACTAGAAGTCGCGCTTGTTAGCAAAAGTGAGTCAGAGTGATAAGGTAATACTTTTTTTTTATTAATTATTTTTCAACAGCAATCAGAACCTAATAGTCCTATAAGCTGTTGTGCTGCTTTGACTTAATATTAGTCTGTTTGACAGATGACAACCCAAACAGTTGTCACATCTCTGTATTATATTGTATTATTACAATTTCTGTAAAAGGGCGAATATTTTTTATTGGTGCAGCAATGCCGGGTGAAGGCTATCTTCACTTGGAAACATATTGCTATCTATATTTCTAAGTGAAAATTGTTGTCACTGCTGCCTGACAACAGGCTGCTCCACGTGGGTATCAAACCCGGGACCTCTGATTCAAGTCTCGTCGCTCTTAACCGCGGTCAGAACGTTTCTGAGCATTTTGGCATACCTTAAAAAAAATATGTATAAGTGTGTGTGCAGGTGTGTGCGTTTGTTTGGATACAATTTTTCGTCCACTATTTCGGGCTCACGAATCAACCGATTTGAATGATTCAAAAAACTTTACTATTGATGAGAAGACGTGTTGATTAGTTTTTGGTAAAGACAAGTGTAGCCGTTTTGAAGATACGGGGCAAAAAGTGCCAAAAACGATAATTCAGTTTTTTGGGGAACAAAGCACCCGATTTCAATAATTCAAAAAACATGTTATTTGTATTGACAAAATGATGATTTTTTTTAAATTTTGGGTAGGCAGGTCTAGCGGTTTCGGAGATATAGAGGAAAATGTAAAAATGATATTTGGCGGTCTAAAATGATCATTGGACATGTTCACATCAAATTATCAGATATTTTATAGATATTTTAATAATAAGAACAAATTTTGTTACAAATTTTTTGGGTTCCGTATCAAGATTTTTAATTTTTAAAGTTCACTTATACGGTTCAAACAAATTCTAAAATCTTTTGATTTTTTTTTTTCAATTTTCAAAAATATTCAAAGTTTTACTTTACTTTTTACTTTAAATAAAACTTTTAAATTTATATTTCAGTTTAAAACTGTATATATTTCATATGCGTTATTCTACTCGTAGAAATATAGAAGAATATATCCTCAGATAGATTCATTCAGCATCAACATTCCTTCTTAATGTAAACAGTTTCAAGTGTTTTGAGTGAAACGATCGTCACTGTATATTATATGAACGAATAAATATATAGTAATTATAATTATCTATTTGAAAACATTTAAAACAATTGTTAATAATCATTAATCAAAATTTATGGATAATTAATTTGTTTGCTCGATTATTTAATTGTGGTACGGGACGTTTCACCAACTTGTCTTAAGGCACGATGCCATGCACCACTAGTTTTAAAATCAAAATTCAAAAATACTAAAAACAAATACTGCTATGATAAATAACACTGTGGTAACAAATTTTTGAATGTATAAAATTATAAATTTGCTTCGAACGTTCTATTAAAACCTACATAATTGCAAGATATTTGCTCTTTAACTTGGTTTTTCAAAGGTGGTGATTAACTGTTTTACAAACCCCACAGTTTGCAAATTAAGGAATAATGTTCTGTATCACTATTCGTCCCGTGGTGCGAGAAGTTCGTGCAATTTGTCTTAAGGCACGATGCCATGCCCCACTAGTTTTAAAATCGAAGTTCAAAAATACTAAAAACAAATACTGCCATGGTAAATAATACTGTGGTAACGGATGTTTAAAGGTATAAAATTATAAATTTGCTACAAACGTTATATTAAAACCTACATAATTGCAAGATATTTGCTCTTTAACTTGGTTCTTCAAAAAGGGTAATTAACTGTTTCACGAACCCCACAGTTTGCAAATTAAGGAATAGTGTTCTGTATCACTATTCGTCCCTTATAGCACTAAGTATTATCCATTGATGTTTTTGTCTCTTAAAAATCACCTAGTCATTCGCAATTAATTAATTTTCATCAAGTTACAGAACGTTCACGACATGCAATTGACATATGGAATGTATGGATGCCTTCGGGCAAGTGTCAAAAACAAATAATTTTAAAACGTCGTAAATATAAGGACCAATTTTTTCTAAGGTATGACAAAATAATTAGTTTTTGGTACTTAAAGACATAGCCAGGTGTAACTGTTAATTAAACATTCGGGGAACGAGAATAATCGATAATCAGTTAAAAAAATTGAATAACTGAATTCGGTTGAGCGATGCACCCGAAAAAGTTGACAAAAATGGTAACCACACGTACTTTCCAATAATGTAATAAGTGCATTTTCCAACGTGTAAATAAACGAATTTATCAAATTGAATTGAAATTTATCAACTTTTAAAATTGCAGCGATCAAAGATCTATTACTTTGAAAATAAAGTTTTCGTTTTTGCTAAAAACTAATCAATGCGATTTCCAATTGATACCTTTCAATAAAAACTATAATGTTTTTAATTTTAACAATCAAATATAATTTATTTTACCTTTTTTAATCTAAAAATGCATTTTATTTAAACGGTGATCAGTACAAAACATAGAATTGATTTATATGAACGATGCATAGAAGCGATTTACATGTGATATCTTTCAAACAATCGAATAGAGTCTTTAATTGTATGAATTAAATATAATTAACTTCCCGTAGGGTAAGTTATTGTAATGGGCCGAAAATCGGAATTGAAAATTTTTACATTTCTCGACGTTTTGAAGGTTTCTGAACGTTTTGGCATACCTCAGAAAAAATGGATGTGTGTGTGTGTGTGTGTGTGTGTGTGTATGTATGTGTGGATACAAATTTCCAGTCACGTTTTAGGGCGCACGGATCAACCGATTTGAATGGTTCAAAAAACATTCGATTCCTATTGATTGGGAAAAGAGCTGATTAGTTTTTGGCAAAGGCAGGTCCAGCCGTTTCGGAGATACGGTGCAAAGAGTGCAGAAAATAGAAATGGAATTTTTGAGCGAACGGAGTATCCGATTTGAATGATCTAAAAAACATTCAATTAGTAATGATTGGGAGAAGTGTTTATTAGTTTTTGGCAAAGGCAGGCCCAGTCATTTCGAAGATACGGAGCTAAATATGTAAAAAATGGCAGTTTTTGAGAGAACTAAGCGTCCGATTTAAATGATTCAAAGAACTTTCTGCTTGTCTTAACAAAATAATTGATTTTGGATTTTTTTTTTTTTTTTTTTTTTTTTTTTTTTTTTTTTTTTTTTTTTTTTTTTTTAGTATTTTGTATATCGAAAATATTTCAGATTTTATTTTTAATTCTGACTATAGTTCTAATATACTTTAGAAATAATTTCAACTCTGCAATTCGGTTTATATAATTCTTATAAATATTAGACAATGTTACAATATTTATAATAATCTATTTAAAAACATCAATATTCCTCGAACATTTCGTTACGGTGCGGGAAGTTCCAGCAATTTGCCTCAAGGCACGATGCCATAATTGCCTCAAGACAGAATTCCACTTACAGCTAGTTTATTTAACACATTTTATTCTACTTCATATTTTAAAATTCAATTAAATTTTATTCTACTTCAATTTTATTTGAGTGTGGACGTCAACCGTGATCAGTACAAAACATAGAATTGTTTATATGAGCGATTCATAGAAGCAATTTACATTTGATATATTTCAAACAAACGCATAATGTCTTTAATTGAATTTGATTTATTTAACACATTTCATACTAATCCGAATGTATTGTATTTAAGTGTGGACGTCAACCGTGATCAGTACAAAACATGGAACGGAACAAACATTGGGCATGCGCCTAACAGCGTATAAACTCATTAGTATATATTACAATGATTTTTCATAATAAAACCATTTTTGTAGGCTATCAACAAAATCAAACTTCTAAATTTCAACATTTAATTCAAAAACGATACGTTCACGACATGCAATTGACATATGGAATGTATGATGTCTTTCGGGCAAAAAAAAACTTTAAAGCGTCTAAGATGTATGCATTAATTTTTCTAAGGTATGCCAAAATAATTAGACTTTGGTACTTAAAGACATAGCCAGGTGTAACTATTAATTAAACATTCGAAGAATGAAAATAATCAATACTCAATAAAAAAATTTGAATAATTAAAATAAGTTGAGCGGTGCACCCAAAAAAGTTGATAAAAATGATAACCACACATACTATCCAATAATGTAATAAGTGCACTTTCCGACTTGTAAATAAACGAACTCAACAAATTGAATGGAAATTTATCAACTTTTAAAATTGCGGCGGTCAAAGTTCTGTTTATTTTGAAAATAAAGTTTTTGCTTTTGCTAGAAAATCAATTAATGCGATTTCTAATTGATACCTTTCAATAAAAAATATAACGTTTCTAATTATAACAATCAAATTTAAGCAATCTAGCATTTTTTATTCTAAAGAGTGTGGATGTAAACGGTGATCAGTACAAATCATAGAATTGATTTACATGAACGATGCATAGAAGCGATTTACATGTGATATCTTTTAAACAAACGTATAGAGTCTTTAATTCTATAAATTAGATAAAATTTATTTAACACATTTTATTTTACTTCATATTTTAAAAAAAGAATTAAAGAAAGTCAACCGTGATCAGTACAAAACATAGAATTGTTTTATATGAGCGATTCATAGAAGCAATTTACATTTGATATCTTTCAAACAAACGTATAATCTCTTTAATTGTATAAATTAAATTTAATTTATTTAACACATTTCATATTAATCCGAATGTAATATATCTAAGTGTGGACGTCAACTGTGATCAGTACAAAACATGGAACGGAACATACATTGGGCATGCGCCTAACAGCGTATAAACTTATTAGTATAAAGCCATTTTGGTAGGCTATATTATTTTAGAACGTTTGATTCTTTTTAAAAAGTTCCATCAAAATAGTCAATCTTCAAAATTTCAACAATTAATTTATAAAAAAAACGGCCAAGCCAAAATTGATATGCATTAAAAACTAAATCTGCATGATTCTCTACTCATATTTTACAACGATTCAAAATTTATATAATCGGTACAAGATTTTTTACAAAGACGTTTACGAAATATCATACACTTTTTTGCTAATAAACAACTCGTTAGATCGATCGCAATATTACACAAATATCAAAACCAAAATTTCAGTATTAAATGATTCAGAATTATTTGAAACGTCGAGATAACGTAAAATTAGCAAATTGGATTTCATAGCGAAAACTTAAACACCGTAAGAAAATTGCGATTTATATAACTTTTGCAACTGGATGTTGACAGACCGATATGTTAAAAATTATTTTATCTGCATACTAAAACTGCAGTTGTGAGTAGGTATTATCGCTAAAATATAATACATAGTAAAGTGATTAAAACTGTTTTTTTTAAACATGATGAAAATAAATGAACGGGATCGAGCGATTCACCTATGATAAGATTTTTGAAAACCAAACTTAATAAAATAATAGCAAAATATTAAGAGTAGTGCTAACTGATTAACTGTATATTAACTTACTTTGCATTTAATTGCATTTTTTATTTGATTTCTTAATGTATTGAATGTAAAATATAATATTTTAAATATATTAATAATTGGTATATGAATTGTCAATAGTTTTGTATTTCGCGCGTTTTAAATTCGCAACGAACTGAGCAACCGGCAGGTGACAATTGCGTTTAACTTCATTCCGGATTATTATGACATTTGATGCAAGTCATTTTAATAGTATTAAAATTATGATAAGTTTTTTATGATTGTGATGCATTTTTGAGAGAATTTAATAAAAAAATAGTATTATTAGTTTTCAAATAACTTTGTGAGTGATTATTTATAAGATTTAGATAGTTATCAAGGTAAAAAGATTTTTATGTTACCTATTTTGTGAATTTTATTGATGATGTTGTTCATGACGCCATTAATCTTGGAAATGTAAAATCACGGAGGCATAGAATATAGTTTTTACTAACATTTTGATACCTCTCAATTTGTGTACTGTATTTGCATTTGATGCATTTCGATGCATTTTATACAATATTTAATATTAGCTATTTGACAAGCTACATAAAAACGCCATACTAACTATAGTAAAGCTTATAAGAAAACATTCGCCATCCAAAATTAAATGATTTAATAACAAATAACAAAATTGCATTTTATCATTTACTAGTTGCAAGAACATATATATGATAAAATTCATATTTTGAATGATACTAGCGTAGATAAACAAGTATAAATGGATACCAGTAAATATTTATTCAAATGAAATATATTAATTAAATAAAACTACAAAGTATATAAGATCTAAATGGTAATCAACGTGTTATAATTCTTGTTTTGATATTCAAAATACAGAAAATATCTTACATTTATCATCTTTATTTATAAATATTGTGAAGTAACTGTTCAAATTTATTATTTTATATAATATTATTTATTATTAGTTTATTATTAAGAAATTAGTTTATTATTATTAGTTAGTTTATTATTAAGAAATCTTTATTTCAAAAAGTAATTAGTATTCTATATTTGTTTCAGATTTGGTGAAATATGGATTCATTTAGAACAGCTTGCTTATCATCGTAAGTTCTTAGTAATTTTTGTAAATAATGCACGGCATGTATATACACTAGGGTGGTCCTTAATATGGACATTTTCGAATTTCCTTGCTCCCAAGGGCTCAAATGGTTCCAAATTGATAAAAAACAATTCTCTGAAAGTTTTAGCTCTTAATATTGTCTTTTAGATAGAGCGCAATTCAATCAAAGTTTTGTATGGAAATAGCATGAAAAAATTTTCAAAATTTTTGCAGAGCGTCGAATTTTCAATAGAAAATGTTACGAATTTTTACTCTTAATTCATTTCATTCATTCATTTGTCGCTAAGTTATACCTATTTTTTTTTTTTAATTTTCAATTTTTTTCCTTGCTATTTCCATACGAAGTTTGATTGAATTGTGCACTATCTAAAAGTTAATATTAAGAGCTAAAACTTTCAGAGAATAGTTTTTTATCAATTTGGAACCATTTGAGGCCCTGAGAGCAAGGAAATACGAAAATGACCATTTTAAGGACCACCCTAATATATATATATATATATATATATATATATATATATATATATATATATGCTTATTTATTTATATATATATATATATATATATGCTTATTTATTTATATATATATATATATGCTTTTTTTATATATATATATATATATATATATATATATATGTTTATTTATTTATATATATAAATATATATATATATATATATATATATATATATATATATATATATATATATACATACTAGATGATCCGACAAACTTTGTCCTGTACCCCCGTCTATAATTTAAGTTCCGAATTTTTTAATATCATATTCTATACTTTTTAATATTCTATGTTAACTTTTATTTATGGTCTTGGCATAAGCTATATACGTATTAGAAACGTTTCTTTATCAGTATAAGAAATTCAGAAAGAATAAATATAGTATCTTCGCTAAAAGAACAATATCACCTTTGTTATTTCCAACCAGTATAATTGCTTCAATAATTTATATAATATATTATAGTCCATCATTTTCATGATCGCGTACCATATATTAGTTGCTTTTTGGCAAGTTGACAGTTGATTCGTGAAATTATGGATTAGAAATGAATTAAAATTGTATTTATGTTTTTGTGTTAATATATATATATATATATATATATATATATTTATATATATATATATATATATATATACATTTTGTGTTACATTTTTCTTAATATAAATTTAATAAACTTTATTACTTTAGTAAAAATGTTAAATATTAATTAATTAATTTGTAAAGCCTAGTTCATATGGCACCGTTCAATTTCATAAACTTGCTAAATATTTCATAATCAATGCCAAATAAATGAATTTTTGACACATGAAAATGTGTCCTTATATGGTATTGAAGTTATGTGAACAACTTCCTATATATTAATCAATTTGTTCTTATTTTAACTGTATTTTATCATAAAAGTGTTATATCTAAGTGCCACTTAATGTTCTCCAAATATAAAACTTGGTGTTTTGTTTCCTAATGATATTTATTTATTTATTTATTTATTTATTTATTTATTCATAATATTATAATCAGTCTCAATCGTTCTTACTTATCTTAGATCCATTGACTTACCTGTAGCATAGTCTCAATAGAACAAAACTATAAAAACAAAAATAATACAAAAACCATTATGCCCATATAGTATAGACAAAATAATATTTAGGGTAGAACCCACCTATATGTTAAGGCAGTTCAAAAATAAATTGTTTTGTTCGTCTTTTGAGCATCAGCGCGTAAAGCATGAATTCAAAGGGTGCAAATCTTACATCGCAAAATCGCAGCCAACCTTTCAACATTCAACATGACATGTTTCAATTTTCTATCTTCTTGATCCCGAATGAATTACCATATAGGGTATAGTTTTTCCGATATAGTACAATGTCATTTTGTCAATTGTATAAGTATGGTATTATGCCTGAAAGTAATAGCAGTAATATGGATCGAAACCACTAGTAACAGCATAAGTGTATTGATTTTAATAGAAATAATTACAAATGACAATGAATAAGTCCAAAAAGGAAAACATAATAAAACCATCTTCAAATTAAGCGTTTGAAGGCGCGATGCACTATGGAACTGACTTCTTCGACAAGATGGCGACAATGACGCTCAACATCTGACAGGATTGTGATTATGGTTTTCTTTATGTTGTGCAGTCGCGGTTACGTTAATAAAACTAGCCATTTTTTAAATAGGCAAAACATTTTGTTTATGTATACCATTTCAGCCGTATTATGCCTATGCCAAAATTTTATGCTGGAGGAAATCCAATCAATTTGAATCATATAAATGTTATGGAGTTTTATAAATAAATTCTGAAATGTAGACGACAGTTCACAGGAATTGATATCATTTTGAGAACCTTTGTCTAAATATAATCTTTTAATTAACATAGTTGCGGACGACGTAGCTTGACGCTACGCATCGGCGTTGTCTCGCATGTTGGATCGTACCCAGGGCGCGGTGTATCGATATTCCGCGTAATTATAGGTTTGCATAGTAATCAGCGTACCGGCCGGATCGTTTAATTAGGAACAGCGGTACGTGACACCGACCTGACTCGCCGATAAAACTGATCGGTACTCTGCTCGGCGACCGTCGACCAACGACCAACCAAAGTCGTCGTTAATGTCTATGTAGACATGAGCCGCATCAGATGTCAACTGCTTTGACGGGCTGCTATTAGGGTCGAAGCTTTTAGACGTTTAAAATTATTTGACTTATTTAATAAATACAATATTATAATTGGAGACAGTCGAGGAAAACTGAAAATTCATAGTTATATATTTAAATAGATATTACCGTCAAATTGCTCGTTCGCAAGAACATCATCAAGTAGGTACGTAATATTAACTCTTTAAAGTTTAAATGGCTGTATTTAGCACATTTATTATAGTTGATACCCTGTAAAACTAATATAAAATATATTACTTGTTTGCGATTGGTCTAATAATACAATTTTATGGTACCAGTACAATATTCTAATCGATATCCCTAGTAGAAACGAATCGTGGCGCAATATTGTACTTTTTATGGGCTCTATATTGTTTACCAATATTGCTATAATATTATTCTGTTAACATTTTCCCATATAAATCCAATATTAAAAACAATATAGGCCCTATATAAATCCAATATTGATAAACAATATTAAAATCCCATTCAAAAGTAATATAAGCCCAATATTGAAAACCAATATAAGATTAATATAAATAAACAATATTTACCCTACATAAAAAACCAATATAATCTCAATATAAATAAACAATATTAACCCCAAATTCAAAATTATTATTTAACCCACATTTAAAAATATTATTTAATTTATATAGAAAAACAGTTTTTAACTCATTGATAATAAAAGTTTATTTATTCTAAATGAATACATACATTTTTAAATAGTTTATGTATTGAATCTTAATAATTTTATTAACAATTTACACATTATTTTATGATAATAAGATATAGAACAATCAAAATATTTTCAGTCATTATAATAATTTGGAGGATCTTAATGGTAAATCATAATCTCATCTTTGTTAATCCTATCGCCTTAATTGTCTATTTATAAGTACTTTAATTAGTGATGGAAATTCTTATATTATTTGGATATCTTCACACATTTTTTAACATTTTCTTGCATTCGATCACGATTACACCTGAAATAAGATAAAATATATTAATATTTTATAGCAATACTTCTGGAATATATTGATTTTATAAACTCATCATAAATTCAATTACTTAGCTTTTAATAAAAAAACATTTCTGGCATTGTAGTTTATTGAAAATTACTATTTTCTAGAACTCGATCACAGTTAAATCTGAAATAATTAAAAATACAGTAAATATAACATTAATTTAAAACAGTACAATTATAATTTTAAATTAAAACAATGAACTGTTGATGGAAATACTAATATCAAATATTCAAAAGCGATAATAAATTATTGAAAAGTCTGCATTTAATAATTTTGTTAATATTTTTATTACCTTTTATCAAATCCATTTTTGCTATGTGATAGTTTTTATATTACAGCTGATTTTACATCCATTTCAATTTAGTCAATCTAGAATATATAAAATACATCATTGTTTACTAAATATGTATGTTGTTTATATAATATAAGTAATGAATATACTTACGTACCTTAAACATAAAACTCAAAATTATGTTAATTAACCGCTTGATTTTAATTATAATAAACTGTTCACAAAATATGTTTTTAGCCAATTATCATTTGATATCATAGATCATTTTATTTTTCACTAAATATTCACATTTTTCCAGATTTACTATATATTAGGAATATATTTTAATATTATGATAATTTCTAAATTCAACAAGAATTGCTAAATGCACTGCGTAACGAATTTCATACTATTGAAAAATGCGAGGTTCTGCGCTTTGTTCGATGGTGATGCAGTAGACTTAGAGCATTGTTAATCAAAGGGCGGTTCTAACATATTTTTATGTATTTTTATGTTTTTGTATCATTTTATGTTACAAAGTATACGCTCATTAATTTGTCGTTATTAGTTTATTCAGTGTAGTAGTCAGTAAAGTATATCCATAACTCCCTTTTCATTCATTTCAATATGAGAGAGTTAGTAAATTGCATAATCAGTGAAACGTTACTTAGAAAATATTCAAAACAAAATTAATAAAATTGCTATTAATTATCATTATATCAAATATGTTTACATTTATAAAATTTTTATTGTTTATATTTATTATTAATTTTTTTTTACTGAATTATATTAAATAAATTTTATCTTCACAAAATATAATAATATTTCACTTATTTTATTCTACGTTATGGGCTTATGGATTCTTTCCTTCTTCAAGAACTAACCAACAAGCATTTTTTATAATCACACTATTTACTATGTACACAGTAATAAATTTAAAGAAGACTTCTTTTGCCTTTAAATAAATTTTTTAATTAAACTTTTACTCTTAAATAACATTAATGTAAATAATAAACTAGTATAGTAACATAAATAATAATTGCTATTAAAAATGCAAGAATATATAATTAAAACAAAAGTGCAATGATATAATATTAGTTCATAAAATACGTATAAAATAAGTTCGGCCATAACTGACATATAGTTAGGTAGTCGTCTAGATTCTAGACTCTAGAAACACCGAGGACGAAGGACAACGATTCGTACGAAGGACCGTACACGAAGCGAGATAGCCTTATACAAATATCGGTTATATGAAAGAAAGAAGAGACATTCTCAAAAACCAGATGTTCATACATAGCCATATACATGTTAATAGTGCAATTTCAGAATATTTTCATTCTATAGGAATAAATATAAAACGTCTATATTTATAAATATAAATCGATATATTAACAGATTTTACAGATGATGATAGATTTAAATAATATTAATACAAACCAAACAAGAAAAAAACAAATTTAAGCAAGTCATGTGACTAACTACAAAATTTCATTATTTAACATTTATTTTATTCGAAGTTTTGATTTTTTTTATCAAACATTTTGCTTAATTTTTCTTTCTCAGTGCGGTACATACTGACATTATTTAAGTTTGTTAATTATTCTGGTACTTTTGTACTACTATAATCTTGTATAATTTTATTTTTGTTTTGTTTACTGAATGATGACATACTTACAATGTCGTTAAATAATATAGTTAATAAATAAATACAATATAGTTAAATTATTTATTGCTTTTTTAACTTTCCCTAGGGTATTTATAGTAATGAGACGAAAATCGAAAATGAAGATTTTTGCATATCTTCACGTTTAATAATGGATTTAATTAATTTAGCTTTAATAAATTAATTCTGATCAAAAATATGTTTTTTAAGAGTCGCCATTGATGTTTTTGGTGCTAATTGATGATTTAAAATTGATTATTTTCTTGACCAATGTTAATGTTACTTATTTCCCAAGTTCGATAATAAAGAAAAAATAAATGTGAACATAATATTTACAATTTATATCGAATTCATATAAAATTTATATCAAACTGTTAATTACAATCGAGCTGATCAATGATTAGCTATGTATTAGCTAAGATATTATCAATGAGTTAAATTCTGTTTTTTATATGAATTAAATAATATTTTTAAATGTGGATTAAATAATAATTTTGAATTTGGGGTAAATATTGTTTATTATATTAGTTTTGGATGGGATTTTAATATTGTTTATCAATATATTATATGGAGCCCATATTGGTTTTAATATTGACACTTACACAAAGGCATTAATGTAAAAAAATGTATCAAACTATTAATTACGATCGAGCATATGACCTTTTAAAAGCTTTAATCGTGTTTTTGGTGATAATCAATTATTTAAAGTTAATTTTTTTCGTAACCCTTATAAAGAACCACATATTTCCCAAGTTCGATAATACTAAAGAAACGAATCGTGGTTGCCCAGAAAAAAATGCATAACCCCCACATTTGAAATTTATATTTAATTTATAAGAAAAATGTATCAAACTATTAATTGCGATCGAGCATATGACTTTTTAAAAGCTTTAATCATGATTTTGGTGCTAACTAATTATTTAAAATTAATTTTTTTCGTAACCCTTATAAAGACCACATATTTCCCAAGTTCGATAATACTAAAGAAACGAATCGTGGTTGCCCAGAAAAAAATGCATAATCCCCACATTTAAAATTTATTAACTATTAATTAATATAATAATTAACTATTAATTGCGATCGAGCATATGTCTTTTTAAAAGCTTTAATCATGATTTTGGCGCTAATTAATTATTTAAAGTTAATTTTTTTCGTGACCCTTATAAATACCATGTATTTCCCAAGTTCGATAATACTGAAGAAACAAATCGTGGTTGCCCAGAAAAAAATGCATAACCCCCACATTTAAAATTTATATTGAATTTAAAAGAAATATGTATCAAACTATTAATTGCGATCGAGCATATGACTTTTTAAAAGCTTTAATCATGATTTTGGCGCTAATTAATTATTTAAAGTTAATTTTTTTCGTAACCCTTATAAAGACCACATATTTCCCAAGTTCGATAATACTGAAGAAACGAATCGTGGTTGCCCAGAAAAAAAATGCATAACCCCCACATTTGAAATTTATATTTAATTTATAAGAAATATGTATCAAACTATTAATTGCGATTGAGCATATGACTTTATAAAAGCTTTAATCATGATTTTGGTGCTAATTAATTATTAAAAGTTAATTTTTTTTGTGACCCTTATAAATACCATGTATTTCCCAAGTTCGATAATACTGAAAAAACGAATCTTGGTCGCCCAGAAAAAAAATGCATGAAACCCACATTTCAAAATTATGTATAATTTGTGTAAATATAAAATTAGAGGCGTAAATCAGATGGGAAACATGTTTATTATTTGTAATAAACCATATAAAACACTTTTCCGATGAATTTTCCAAATTTTCCATAATTTTGAAAACAAATATTGTCCGGTCCATCTTAAGACAAGATTCGAATATTGCGCCACGATATTTTACCTCTCTAGCCACGATACATTTCTACTAGGGATCAATTTCGATATATCAATTTAATCGATTTCGCATGTGTATTTATTTGTTTATAACTATGAGTTTTACACATTTTGAGGGTAATTGCTAAACCAGTTTGAAAATTGCAAAAAACGGTCGGTCTTGACACATAGTGTTAAATTTTATTTTTTATAATGCCGTTATTTTAGAATTCACACTTTAACGTTATATTGCATATTAATTTGTAGTCTATTAATTAAATTATAATATCAGTTCAGTAATTATAAAATTGGCAATTGGCAAAAGAAAGCAATTTTTTACAAGAGCAGAGGGGGAGGAGGTCCGTAGAACGTAGAGGTTGGAAACCACTGAGTTATAAGGCTATTGCATTACTATACTCATAATAATATATTGAGAATATTAATAATATATTCAATAACATAATGAAAATCAAGTAAAAGGGAACAAACATTGCATAAAAAATAAAAACCTAATAAACGAATATGAAGCGAAATTTTATAGCAAATTTTCATCAGCAAGGCAATAAAAATTGAAAGACTTAAATATAAAATATTCATTATATTAATAGATTAATTAGTGAATCTTCTAAGGTTAAAGCTCTTTTAGCTTGAATTTATTTGAATTAATTATTATACATAATATGCTCCTATTATCATCATCTATGATGACCTAATATCTAATATTTTCAAATATGGTTCATAATTAAAACTTTAAACATGTTAATATTTTCAACTTAAATTCCGATTATTTTAATTATATTTCATTCAATTACATTTGAACACAGACATTTTTTTAAATATTATATAAATTACAAGATGTCTTATAAAGACATTAAGCAATTCAAATGATGGAAGTACAATGATTTTTTCATAAGACTACCAGGCCTTATACTAATGAAATTATAAATATTTCTTGTGACATATTATAAACATTACCTTACAAAATTACAAGAAAATGGTTTAATTTAACAATACAGTATAAACCAACTTAAATCTACTGTTTTTTTCTTTTGAGTCTAAAAATTGTGAGTAATGTCATACAATCCTGCAGCTTATTTATTTGGATGAGATTGAGAAGAGGTGATTAGTTTTTAGCAAAGGCAGGTCCAGCCATTTCGAAGATACAGAGCTAAATGTGCTTAAAATAGTAGTTTTTGAGAGAACTAAGCATCCGATTTGAACTATTCAAAGATCTTTCTGCTTGTTACAACAAAATAATTGCTTTTGGAAAAAAAAATTCAAATATTTTTTTCAATTTTTTTTTCAAGAAAAAAATTTCTGTATACCGAAAATAATTCAGGTTTTAATTTTAATTCTGTTTTAATATACTTGAAACAAATAATTTCAACTTCTCAATTCGGTTTATATATTCTTATATATATCTACATGAAAACATTTAATTTTCCTCGATCATTTCGTTATGGTACGAGAAGTTTCAGAAATTTTCCTTAAGGCACAATGCCATACACCACTAGTTTCAATTTTCTTTTCAACAGTTAAAACATTTGAGTCTTGACAAATTAGCCACGTAGGGGCATATCTCTCGGAGCAGATAAGCCTCCGAAATGGTATAATAATAATGGGAAAGGAATCCATTGATTAGTATTTTTACTCATTAAATACATATGTCCATTTTCGTTTATAAATGTGTATCTTATGATTTACGTAACATATTCCAGCTCTAAGCTTTTCATTGCAACAATTATTTATTTTTTTCGCAAAGCATGCCTTCATGCACTTTCACTGCATAGCCCGGAGATATAGTTCGGCTCTGTGCATATGAACCACCGATCGATGGTACAACCATCGAGAGAAGTGCGTCTTCTTGTTAAATATCCATCGTAATTAGTTTTGCAAGCTCTATAATTATTTGTGTGATATGGCTGCTCCGAGCGAGAAATGTAGTCAGAGTGTCTGCCGAGCATGAGGGTGTCAGAGTAATGGTTTGTGAATACGGTTACGATGTCGTTTGTTATAATCAGTTTGATGATCCCTGATATTATAAGTTTCTGTGAGGTGCCCAATTGATTTGTTCAGACTTTTTTAAATTTCAGAAAATAAAGTTTCGAAATATGTATTTTTATTTTTTGACGATTTATATACTTATTACGTAATAATCAATGTTAATCATAATGTATTTTTATTATCTTGCGCATAATTTTGTTATATACAAGAATTGTTGTCAAAAACTGATGAATTTCATACCCATATATCCATCTTTAATTTGCATAGAACTTTGTGATATAGGGTAGGGTGGTCCAATTTGACTTTGAACAATTATATTGTGAAAACTCAACCAATTATAACAAGTAACACATACCGATAAATATCTGACTATGTTCAGTAATTCCCAGTTAAATCGGTTTCCAGCTAATTCATCTCTGTAAAAATGTGGGTTTTTGCTGTTTTTCAAAAATTTGCTCCCTGGTTTCTTTTACCTCTTATACGAGGTACATTGGAACGAATATGTGGCAAATAGGTCAAATGTCTTAGTTTTAATTTTAAAGGGTCTTTACGAAATAATACATATATTATTCACCAATGCAAAATATAAATTTTAGTATATTAGTTACAAAGATAACACTGTATATAACCTTGATATAGATTTGCGTCAAAAAATACTTTTGCTATGAATTTAAAAATATTAGCGTTTATCTCCTGATGACAAAGTCGCAAGAATCAATGTGATGGCAGGATATTTTTTTCTCTCTACTTTAAAAATTGTTGTTAAAAATTGTTTTTGAGATATCAATAGCGAACCTTTGAGCCCCGCTCTACCCTAGTTTTTTTTTAAGTTTCAACTCAACTACTGAATTTCGGCTATAATATATTTGAGTTTTATTTTACTATTTGAAAATAGTTAGTTTCAAAAGCATTAAATGTCAACAGGCTACTAAAATTCGGTTAATATATGTTAGTATCATTTCGAAAGTTGTTTTAAGGCATATGCTTCAATTTCGAACCCACATGTAACAATAAACACTAATAACGTATGGAATCGCAATGCTATTGATTTTCTTATTGATAACGGTTATTCCGCGATTACGCAACATATGCATGCTCGATGCACGCAACGGGTGTGATCGGTGCAAAACACCATAAGGCCAGTTCTCCATGATCGCGGATTTTAGTGTTTGTTATGCGAAATTAAGATTGAAGACCGTTCGACATTACTCAGCAACATATAAATAGATTTTTTTATTCTCATAATCAGAAACTTTCGTCCTATGAGCTTTTACGCTGAAACTTCTTCTTACTTCGTAATTTTAGATGGTATCCCAATGGTTAATCCATCTATCATCCAATTCTAATATGGCTTACTTTTTATTGGTGCAACAATGCTGGATTGAAGGCTATTTTCACTTTGGAACATATTGCTATTTATATTTCCAATTGAAAATCGTTGTCACTACTGCATGACAACAGGTTGCTCAAAGTGGGTATTGAACCCGGAACCTATGAATTAAGTCCCATAGCTCCTAGCCGCTTGCCTACGGGCGAGCTCATAAATAGAAAATGTGATTAATTAAAGAATAATAAAATTTATAAACTTAAAGTTGTGAACGTCTTTTGCATACTTATGTCTGCAGTTTTTGTATATATAACAATAAATTCTGTATTGCTTTTTGTACAAGTTGGTAATGTAACAGCTAAAACACGTTTTATAATAAGTTGTATTAACACGGACAAAGCAATGATATGCATAATAGTAATTGTTTTAACAATTTTAAAATGATTATTATAAATACGTTTTGTATTGGACCTGCCTTTGCCTAAAACTAATCAGAAGATTTTCTCGTCAATGCGAATCGAATCGTTTTTGAATTTCAGAGCTTTGGTATGATAATACTATTTGAATGAATACTTCAATATTTTAAATTAATTAATTACTTTCAAAATAGATTGTAATTTTCTATAACGTTATTTCTTATATCATCTCAATTTTAGTTTGTTCTAAACTGAAATTATAATCACAGATATTCTATACACTTTGTACAGCATCTTAGTCAAATATATGAAATGAGCTTTTTAGTATTTTAAACGGTCATAGATACATAATTATTTTAAATTTTAATCAGAGTTTAAACCTTAGTGTTCCAGTTTATTTTTGACTTCATCTGATGATATCGTTTTCGGACCTGTAGGAGATCTAAAAAACTAGTATCGTATTTTGTTGTGATTTGTATTTTCTGGCTTTGTCAATATATCATTCGCTTCTTAAAAATGTCAGCAAATACTTCGAGTATATAATTAGTCATAAATGGACTGGATAACTACTGGGTTGCCATCTATTTGAGATTCATTTAATAAGAAAAGTCAACACAATTACTGAATGTCCTAAGTGTAACAGATTGTAATTAAAATAAATAAAAAAATAAAATATTTTTTTTTTTTTTAAATCACTTTTTAACCATATAGCGTAACTGCAAACTAGTTTTTATCAGCAAAATAAAAAACGAGTCTATTGTTAGTTACTCCTCCAAGATTTACACTTCAACTGTAAAATTTTACTGATGTTTTTCTCCAATTCATGTTATTTACACTTTGTAAACCTACTTATAGGCAGTTCCCAAAGCTTTTGGATTTTTGATTTTTTTTATACCAAGTCTTTACATACTGTTTTGTATAAGTATATCAATATCAATTACAATCCTATAATTTGACTTTTTATTACTGAATTAGTTTTCCATGCAATATTTTATTTCAACACCTACTCCATTAAACGTCAATTATCTAATGTCAATAAGTTTTTAATAAATTCTCTTTAAGACTAAATTCACAATAAGGTTTTATAAAATTTCATAGTTATTATATAGTTTCTCTATTATACCGCTTGGCGGCAATAATTCCCAGTTAATATCTCTTTAATGTTTGAACAATGAATTTTGTTTTCTTGTTCGTTTCGACAATTTAGAGCAAATCGGCCGATCTACATGCAGGTGTATTATCTGCGTGGGAGGTTGAGCTTCGAATGTACATTATTATGAGCTGAATGTCTTAAAGGGCAAACGCATATAATGATTAATGTTTTATTGCGTAATGATGCTTTGCTTTATTGCGATTGTTGAGATACATCTGGTCTTCTAACAATATGGGTGGCACATTGTAGAAAGTTATTCCGTATCATAATTAGTTCCGTCTACTTTGAATTTAGGCAGAGTACTGATACATTTAAGTAATAATAGTTATACTTAATATTGAATATGTATTCTACAGAAAGAAATAAATAATATTAACTTCCGGAAGGCGGAGTTTATATTTTCACCCAAAAATTCAATT
This sequence comes from Ctenocephalides felis, assembly GCF_003426905.1. NCBI lineage: Eukaryota > Metazoa > Arthropoda > Insecta > Siphonaptera > Pulicidae > Ctenocephalides > Ctenocephalides felis. The sequence goes on along the minus strand of NW_020537324.1, from coordinate 48,399,238 downwards.
CGCTAATTTTGTTTTTTCGACGTTTCAAGCCATTCTGAATCAAATGAGACCAAATTTGGAAAATTTATGGTTGTGTATTTGAGTCGATTTTGAATATGTCGACGACATTTTCTCAAAAACTGCTCAACCGATTTCAAAAATTTAAGTCATTCGATTGTATCTCGGTGAGGACTAGCGTTTATCAGTTTTGTTCAAAATTTTTCGTCCACGTTTTAATCACCAATCGTAAATCGATTTTGAAAACTAAAAAACCGTTTGAAAAATATATTGGATGGGAAAAGCGCTGATTATTTTTTGGCGAATTTTTCATTGAAAAAAAATTTATCTACGATTTTTCATTGAACTTTTTTGACGATAGATCTTAAATATAAAATATAAAATTTACAAAAATATTACGGCTTCACGAAAAGTCCTTTAATTTTAAAAAATCATCAATCTTTGAAAAAATTAAATGCGTTTCGTTGATATTTGTTAAATTAAAAATTTGTCAGATTAAAAATTTGATATAACTTAGTCACTATTTATAAGAAATTATTTTATAAGTAAATAGTTAAAATTATAGAATCATTAATAAAATATTGTGAATATTATATCGAATGGAAAAACATCTATTGAGTTGTTTTTCCAACATGCCCCTTTAGTATACAATGTTCCTTCACGGCCAACAATTGTAAATTCCACAAATTTCTTAAATGTCCTTAACTGAACAGTTGTAAATAGAAGAGAGAATATAAAAAATGAAATTATTAAAAAGAGAGCCTATTTTAACCCACTTTTGGAATCTTGCAATCGGCAATTTTCTTAATCTTAATCTTAATGTATAGTTTTATGTAACCGTACTTATCGATATCAAATTTTTGATGAGTTGTTATAATTTTATTATATAGTAATAACGAATATTTCATTTTAACCCAAAAATTTCAAAAATTTGGGATAATTCGGGACAAAAAATTTGAAATCGGGACAATTATTACTTCCGGAAGAAAACGGGACGCATCTTAGAAATCCGGGACTGTCAGTCCGGTAGCCGTTAGTTATAGAACTTCAATCTGATACATTTGGGAAAAAAATAAAAAAGGTTTAATCAATTTGATCCTCAAACCCAATTGAACAAAAATAGCAATGATAAAGAAAAATAAAGGATATCTGTTTTTATCTATTATATACTACTTATAATTGTAACAATAATCCTAGTACTTTTTTTTAAATTAGTCTATATTTATATTCGTTAATTATACGTTAAAAGTTTAACGAACAATACTAATGCGTTAACAGGTTATTACTAATGCTTCGCAGGCAAGCATTTTAAAATTATCTTCTCACTTCTTTTTATCAATGATATATGCGGCAATTTAATTAATTTTGACACGTTGTAATTAAAAGTAGGAAAGAAAGTTTTTAGACAAATTGCTTAAATTTGTATTGATAATGTGGGAATTTGTCAAACATAGTTTTACGACCGGATGATCGCAATACCGTCACCGCTACCTTTTATCAATTTAACGCGATGAACTTGATATATATCTGAACCGCTAATAGCTCAGGGCCCTATTTCTCATAGAGTATTCGTAAAATTACTGACGTTATCTGATCCAGATGCCGGATAAAAGGTCCAAATCCCGATCGCTCGCAGGCTCATTTCTTTCTTCTCTTCCGATGATATTGCGTATTGTGGAAGAGGTCATGCTTCTATTCGACTACTAGCTAAAATAGATACGAATCAACGAGACCATGATGATTCTCTAATATTTTTCAATATTTGGAATAATTTACAATATTACGTTTTCAATATTGGAAAATTAGAAAATGCTAATATTTTCCATATTTGCTTGTGAGCATGTGAGTTTGTGTTAAACATACGTTAATGAAGTTTGTGTTAAACATGAATTAAAATTAAATACTCGTTTTTTATTAGTTTTGAATGTAATCATAATTTAATTTTCAAAGTTTAAAATTCAAATTTAAAATAAGAATTCATTAATTCAAGAATTAATTTAGTCAGATCATTTAATCTACCGCGTGTTTCCAGTCTCAAAAACCATTTCGCATTCAGCATAATTATTAATAATTGATTATGCATTTTCAACATTTAACTTTTTACACAGTTTGATTATTTTATCATATTATAAAATTTTCGATCATAGAAAAATAAAAAAAACTTATTATATAAAAAAGTTACATGAACTTTCCGATATGTGTAAATAATCGACTTAATCAAAAAAGTATAAATTAATTTATGAGTTATTAAATCTTACTTAATCAATAAAATATAAATTAATTTATGAGTTTTTAAAAGTATTTTGAATGGATTTATCACACCTCATTGAAAACGAACGAACACTCTATCGTTACACCAAGTAAATCGTATAATTTTAATTTTAACAAACGTCAAAAAACTACTCATTTTCTCAAACTTTGATGAATTATTAAAATTAAACTATTTGGCGCAAGGCCATAATATTTCAGTGAGTTCTAGTAGACCATGATATATAAGGCCAATAAAAGTTCCATAAAAATCGTCTTAATTCTTTCAGCAGATAATTACAAAAAAACGGCTCGGTAGATTTTTTCCTAAAACTAATCAGTATAAATCCCAACTAATATCTTCCGAATAGTTTTTGATTTTTTTAAATCGATTCGTTAGTATGAGCTTAATGTAGACGAAAAGTTTAACACTTTTTTTAAAATTACATAGAAACGGCTCAGCAGATTGTCGCACAAAACTGACAAACGATAGTCCTCATTGAGATACATCAAATGGCTTTCAAATTTATGAAATCGGTTCAGGCGTTTTCGAGCAAACGTCGATGAAAGGTCTAATTTTGACAAATGCCAAAAAAACGATACCAATTTTTGCAAACTTTGAATGATGTTTAAAATTAAATGACTTGTCGTACGGCCGTAATCTTTTAGTATGATCTATAAGACTATAGTATCTACTGTCAAAAAAAAATCATAGAAATTATCGCAAAACAATTTTTCAACACTTTATAACAGGAAAACGGCCCGGCTGATCTTTACCAAAAACTAATCAGGTCGATTCCCAATCAATATCTTTCGAAAGGTTTTTGAATTTTCAAAGTCGATTCAGAATTGCGGGCTAAAAGGTGGACGAATTTTATTTTACTTTTTTTTATTTACAAAGAAACGGCTTGGCTGATCGGTGCAATTGATAAACGCTAGTCCTCACGTACACACAAACACACATACTCTTACTTTTACCAAATTTGATCTCATTCGATTCAGAATGGCTTGGAACATCGAGAAAACATAAAATCAGCAAACTGGATTTTTTGATGAAAACATAAACTTCTCCTTCGGGAAGTTAAATATCATCAAATTTTATCATGAAAAATTATTACTAATTATTAAGGACTTATAAATTCGAAGCAAATTAAGATATAGAATATTTAAAATTAATTCCTAATATGTTTTTAGTTTTCAACATTATAATATAATATTAATATATTAATATATACAAGTCAAAAATAACTAACTTGCACAATTCTGTTTATTGCTTCGTCCTGCTACGACAATATTATGTAGGATTAAGACCAAAAATGTTTTAATATCGTTTAAGATCATATTGAAAAACGCCTGCTGCTAGTTACCCCCGTTACAGATAACCCCTAGCTCCCCTGCAGTGTTATCTCCATGAAATTTATATTTTGCAATGGTTGAATAATATAACTACTATTTCGTAAAATCCCTTCAAAATTAAAAATAAGACAGTGGACAGTTTGCCTCCTCGTCGTTCAATTTTACCCCGCCTATGGGGTAAATAGGGCCAGGTGACAAAATTTTGACAAACAGCAGAAAAAACACCTTATTATAATTGTGAATTAGCTGGGAGTATTATTGAACATTGTCAGTTAGTTATTTGTTTGTTATGTTATTTGTTGTGATATAGTAATGAAGTGGTTTGGTTTTCACAATTTAATTGTTAATGTGAAGTTATTTTATATTTAATCCTCAAGCAAGGACGCCTATTTTATTTAATAGCTTGTAATACTTTAAAGTGATAATCTTTGTTCGATAACAATATAAGATTCAGTACTATTCTTCTTTGTGATCTCGAAAATAAATTACTACGGAGCGACATCGATTCGCCGCGGGATCATAAAATCGAAACTTTATAATCTGTTCTGTTAAAATAATGAAGTGTCCCGCGTCCAGATCGAATGGATCGCTTTTTATGTTCGGAGATGGCGCGCGGTTTGCAAGGTCCTGGGAAACGAACTCTGGACGAGTTGGGGAATAAAGCTTTTTCGACGAATGGACTATGACATGTTTCACTTGAAGACACTGTTATATCGTCACCGAAGTTTATAAGTTTTAAGATTAACTTATACATATAATATTATTTTAATGCGATTGTAAAATCTCCGCGTTGAGACACTCAACGAATACTTTTTAGTAAACAATTATCTGCCTTGGTTTTTGAAGATATGGATTTATTTTTAGTTTTTTATTTGATGATTTTCGTAGAATTCGGCTAAGTTTAAATTTGTCAATAACATATAAACAATTATTATAAACTCTGATTATTTCTTAAAAATGTTTTTTTTTTTGTTTCTTGAAAGATGTTTGAGGCGATCCAATAATTAAAGCAATTTGTGAAATTAAAGAACTCACGGATGACACGAGGTAATTAGTTTATCAGAATTTTAGTCAATAGTTCACCGAAAGATATAATCATAAACTGCAATAATGAATAATTTGTATAGCAATCGATATTTCGCATTTTTTTACTTGCTTTAAATTTCTTAATAATTACTTTGAGGCACAGTCATTAAATCACTGTTTCGCAGAAAAACCTCATAATATTTAAAAAATACAATATTTGTTTGAATGACACACACTTACTAATAAGGTGACCATCCTGGATTTTCACTTTGCTACCCGGGTAAAAAGCAATATTTGCCCCGAATTTAGATTTTTTGTCCCGGGTTTTCGTAAAGTATAGGATTCAATTGTATCTGCGCTATTACTTTATAATTGATATACAATAACCATTAAATATATAAAAATGATATATACAACGAGTATTCTGATATGAAAAGATTCGTTATGAATGAAAAAATTGCCGAATGAAAAGTTTCAAAGACGGGTTAAATAGGCTTAAATATTAGTAATTTCGAACTTTTATTTTCAATTTTATCAAAATTAGCCAAATTGTGAAAACGAAATTTTGACTGCAAGTTTTTACTTTGTTAATTATTTTTAAAAAAAATTAACAAAAATTGTTAATTGAAATTATTATTTGCGGCACTGTCAGTTTTAAAGAAAACCAATGAATGTTTAAAGGAAATCTATTGAATCTTTTTATACTATGATTTTTAAATTAATGCAAAACAAATTCCTGGACATAATAGCTATGTCATGTTACTGGTCTCTTATGTTGAGTAGTTATGAGTATGAGTTGATTGTCACGATACTATCATAAAGCTAGGTCTATGGTGTTTTTCGCGTGCTTTTATAATCTAAACTGCTGAAACCTAACTTCCACATGGCACAAATAAAAAAATAACAGGAGTTCTACTTTTAGCAACTATTTGTCGGACCTATAAATAAAAGAGGCGCGAATTCAAATAAGTATTATGTACAGTGAATTTGTGATCTGTAAGATTACATTGCTATTTTATACGAAAATTAGACAATTAATTTGATTTACTTTGTTGTAAGAAATCGAAAACTATATTATCACAAAATAGTTTAATATAAACATATAAAATAAAATTGATGAAACTATCAATCCGGACTTTTTTCTTTGTGTGCACTGTTGCATTTTTTGTCATTGGAGCAGCAATTCGCTCCATACTTTTTTTTATAAACAATAACTAAATAGCAATCAGATAATACATTTTTTATAAGCTATTGTGTTGGTTGTTAGAACTCCAGTACTGGAAATACATAGATGTAGTGATGGCGGTTACCCCACCGTTCGGCTACTCCATTTTAATGCATTAGATCGAAGAGGTGTTTCATTTTAAATCTTCTGTTAGCTGATGGTTCTACTAGCCCCACTATTTTATATTGTTGCATATTCAAATTTTAAATGTCGTCGACGACAGAGTCGTCCCGTCCGTGTATCGCACAATCGTCCGATTTTAGTTGTCCTTGTTCAATTAAGAGGACAAGTCATGGTCGCGATCGGAATCGATCGAGTTTCTGTCGCGTGACCATCGATGACGAATTGCCTGACAATATAATCGCGGACACCATAAAGAAGAACTAAGTTGAGAAAAACTCCGTTGAAAATCACGAGCAAATCGTTAAATTCAAATTGATTTATTACAGGGTAAAGAGAATTAAAAGCTATTTGATTCTATTTAAATGAGACCTTATTATGATATCGATAGCGTGACTAACAGGTATCTTTTGAAAAATATAGAACTTTAGGTGATATTTAACTTGCGAAAACTTATATAACTAGAACGCATGGCATCGTGCTTTAAGGCAAATTGCTAGTACTTCCCGTATCAAAAACTATTTTTTTAAATAATAGATTTTTGAGGGTTTTGATTTTTTCTGGAAAAAATTTGACTTTTGTGGATTTTTTTTTAATATTTCGAATTTTTTGAACATTCTGAACATTTTTGAAAGCGATTGCGCTGCAAAGCTGTTTTAGGATCTAAAATATTGAAGCGTGTAAGCGCCGTGTCGTAGTCTAATGTGTAAACATTGGTACGGGCCCATATAAATGTACACATTTGTACTATTATTAATCTCTATAAAATATCTAATAACATCGGAAACGTTGGACCTGCCTTTTCAAAAATTTCACCAGTTATTCATTTCCTCACTATAAGTATAATAAAATATTTTTTTGAATTATTCAAATCGGACGCTCGCTCAGTTCTTTCAAAAACTGATATATTATTTTTGGCACTTTTTGCCCCGTATTTTTAAAACGGCTGTTCTTGCCTTTGCCAAAAACTAATCGGCACGTTTCCCCATCGATAGAAATCGAATGTTTTTTGAATTATTCAAATCGGTAGATTCGTCTTCGTCGACGAAAAATTGTATACGCACATACATACACACAACACATACACACACACATACATCCATTTTTTCTAAGGTATGCCAAAATATCCAAAAGCCAAGAGATATATGAAACTTTTCATTATCGATTTTTTTGCGATTACTATAACTCCACTCTACAGGAAGTTAGAAAAATTCATTGATTGATCGAATGTTATTACTCTTTACTTAATTGTCAAAAATATTCTCTTTTTATCAGACTTGACCAAGGTTTCCGGAACTAATTAAATGTTCCAATTAAACACAATTAATACGATTTGCAATAAACATTTATTCAGTTGGTTCTAAATTTTAAAATCTTGTCACGAAATTAATGTTGATAAAATATTTCATCTCTGTATCACTAATAATTCTATGTAATTACTAATTTAGTTTTCGATATTAACTAAGCAATAAAATGAATCCAATTATTATCTTTTACATCTTCGGTACCTTATGAACTATCTTGAAACTTAATTAATGAGACATTTGGGTATGGTTGGGTGGGGCACATTGGTTCCTTTTGACTCTCGGCCACCGTGCAGTGAAAACCAACCATATTGCAGAACATAACACACATTAAACAAATAACTATCGAACTATGTTCAATAAAATTGCCTGCTAATTTCATCATTGTAGGATATGTATTTTTTGCTATTTATCAAAAAATTGTCATTCGGTCCTTTTTACCCCATAGGCAAAGTAAAAATCAATTTATTTATAATTCCAAAGAAGTTTTAAGAAATAATAACTACACTGGTCAACCAATGTGACAAGTTTAATTATTAGGATAAACAACAAAATTAAAAGTTAAAATGTAAACATATATTATTGAAAATAATAATCACGCATATTTGCCAACTCTTATTTTTACCATATTTTATAAACAAATGAAAACAGATATGTATGATAAAAAATGAATTTCTAAAATATTTTCGATAGCGATTCTTGATTTCAGATTATATTCATAAAATTATATATTAGTTAAAGTACATATAAATTATGTTAACAATTAACCTAATTATTCGTAAAATTGACATCATATTTAATATATGTAACATGTACTGCTACATGTTGACTATATGCGTTTTTGTCAAATTTTTATTTAGGAATACTTCCGGCAAGGATTTTGCCAATATCAATAACAACATATCATATTTGCCAATATCAATATATTATATCATATTGTGTAGTAAGATATTTCAAACTTAAACGTCAAGAAATACATGAGAACCTCAGTTCAATAAAAATTGTTTGCGCCATTTCACATTTAATAAGGTCAAAAGCAAAAGGATTTACGGCGACGTTGAATACTTGACTACCATGTATTTTAACTGCAGTACATTATAAATACACGATCCTTCCACCAGCAATCTTGAACCATAATTGTTTTAAATCGTTACTCTGTTTATTGCAATGTTAAAAAACACTATTCAACAAAAGAAGACAAAGTCAAAGGTTTATAGGCAATTTACTTTTGACATGAGGGAGACGAATGGGCACTTTTTGACATAAATTGTTTCAGAGACATTGAATTACTAATTAATAAACGAATATATCATTCACATTTAGATCCATTTTAGTAGATTTTTATTATAAACTAGTGGGGCGATTGGCATCGTGCCTTAAGGCAAATTGCTGGAACCGTATCAAACATTATTATTTTTTTAAAAACGAATAACATTTTTGAAAAAAATTTACTTAAAAAAAATTAAATTTTTGAGAAACCATAAATTGGACAAAAAATTACTTTTTTTTTTGAAAAAAAAATGTTTTCTTTATTTTGACATATTTTGGAAGATCTGAACTTTTTTCAAAGCAATTGTACTGCTTTTTGGTACGGATTTGGATAAGCATTGGTACGGAACCCATAGCAATGTACACAAAATTTATACTTACTGTTAAAATCTCTATAAAATATCTGATAATTTTATGTGCATATGTCTAATGATCATTTTTGACCGCCAAATGGCATTTTTTTACTTTTTTTGTTAGATCTCCAAAACCGCTAGACCTGCCCTCATGAAAATTTGATCAATTCTTTATGTTGTCAATACAAGTAAAATGTTTTTTGAATTATTAAAATCGGACGCTCCGTTCTCTTAAAAACTGAGTTACCGTTTTTGGCACTTTTTGCCCCGTATCTTCGGAACGGCTAGACCTGCCTTTGCCAAAAACTAATCAGCACGTCTCCTTATCAATACGAATCGAATGTTTTTTTGAATTATTCAAATCGGTTGATCCGTGTTCCCGAAATCGTCGACGAAAATTTGTATCCGAACACACAAACATACACGCACACACACATACATCCATTTTTTCTAAGTTATGTTTAGAAGGTTTTGAAACGTAAAGATATATAAAAATTTTTATTTTCGATTTTTTTGCGATTACTATAACTTGCCCTGCGGGAAGTTAAAAATTATTTTGTTATGTTTCACATTTGCGTTGTAGTTTTAGGCTACATATGTTCGGCAATTTTTATCAATAACTCATCTACGGAATATTCTCAAAATTTAGCAACAAGATCTGTAACTAACCATTATGAAAAGTTTCAAGCAAAGGCTATTCGTTAATTATATTTACATTTTAGATAAGTGTGTCATAGTTTCACTAAACATGTTTGAGATTGTAATTGTATAATTACTTGAGATGAAAATAGGCATTTGATTTAACTTGCTCGAAAACATTTTGACTTTTGATTTATCTACAACTTTTTGTTCTTGAATAGACACATGAGTGAAGATATAATTATTGATCCAATTACATTGGGTAATTTAATTTTATTTTCAATGTATTATACTCAAAAAAGTATAAGGTAGACTCTGTGATGGTGCAACTGGTAAGAACAAGGGCACAAAGTAGTTCTGGATTCAATCCCAACCTCAGCCAGCTCGATAACAAGCAGTGTGATGTGATATATATAAATTTTCTACTTGATATTATGGAGCTCATATATAATCTAAAATAAAAATCACCTTTAGTGGTCCTCGTGTTCAGCGTATTATCAGTATAAGCATATGTAATTATTTTTTTTTATTTTTTTATTTATTTATTTAGGCTTTGACCTGGGGGTCATTTAGCCCTTGAATACAATTTTTGCAGATACATTAGACTTTACATTACACAATGTACAAATATAACGTGAAAATATTTATGCAAGAACATAAAGGATCTTGAGCCATTCCAATTTTATGTGTGCTTTGGTGTAGGTATGCGAAAATCTGATACGATTGATTGCAGTGATGCCTCTTCTATTCATTTTGGAATTTTCAAACCATGTTATACAGGAAACTTTAGGTTTGCAAAATTGAAAAAGGATTCCTTTATTGGTTACCAAACGACGCCGATGTTTTTCTTACCGAGAAATTCAATAGACAAGCTTTTTTAACCACAAATTCATTTCTTCTGATGTTGGAATGACCTTTTATTCATACTAGATTGATAGATTTTTCTGTTTGCTAATAAACTTTCTAGTTTGTGTAGTGTGTCATAAACTAAAGGGTTATAATTTAGTTTATGATTATTTAATGCCAGCAAAGCTGCTTTACTGTCTGTTAGAATCAAAGTCCTAAAGAAGTTTTCCTGTTTCACAAGATATAGTGCAGTATTAATGTCTGTATGCAGAAAAAATAGATGCATCTATATTTGAATCTAGCAAAACAATTAACTTAAAAAATATATTTGCCATGAATATTACAGATATCACACAGAAATTTTCAATAGTAGGGAATAAACGGTATACATAAATGCTTTACTAATATATTTACATACCGATACGCTGATTGCATTGAATTACGCAGTTCTGGTAAAATAAATTTTGAATGAGTAATTTGTCGATTGATTTTCTGTGATATGTAAAAGTTGAGATATCTACTCATATCTCACATTCAATTTAATTAAAAATGTTCTAAATGTTCTAGTTGATCAACTCCATTATCTTCAACATAATCTTCGCACGCAATATAAATAAGGATTTAATTTAACATTTTTCAAATAAGTAAGTAAATCTTGCTTGAATTATATCCAATACGGTTTCATAATAAATCACGTATAAATTTTATAAAGTTCGATCTGCGGTTACTTGAAATCTCAACCGCGACTGCTCTCATCCCTGTTCGAGTCCGAGCCGATGTTCCGCGCCGAGACGTCCGGCACGTTGATTTAGAACCTCACGGATAATGCGTGCAAAATCTATAATATTCAGGTCCGTTAATGACTTTTCACAATACACCATTTTACGATGATATATTGCCTATCGATGTTGAACTCTCGCCGTTTGCACTTATCTGCCTATACTTGGCTGCCGTATTATTAAACCGAGGCCTGGTGAATATTATTTTAGGCCCTGCATATATTTGCTATCAGAAAGAATTATCAAAGGGATATCAATTAATTATTGCCGTACATTATATATATATATATATATATATACATATTTACATATATACATACATACATACATACATACATACATACATACATACATGATGCAAATCTATATTCCAACAAAGAGACTTGCTTGAAATATTATTGAAAAAATAAAGTTGAAAGATGTTATTAATAGTTTTAATATTATTTTTAAATCATATTAATATTGGTTCGAATAAATGTCTCTTTTCGATAAATTAAAAGTGTATTCGGTATAAAATATTTCTTGCGGTTTTAAAACCAAAACTTCGATGACATTTCAACTGAATTCATATTCCATATTGATTATTTTTATATATTTCTTATTTTTGATTATATTTATTTATAATTTAGAATTAAATAACTAAAATATCATTTTTTTGTATTTTTCTGAAAATTTAGACTTTTTTAATTCCAATTTTAAATTTAATTTTTAACCGTTTTTGAATCACAAGGTAACTACACACCGATGTTACACCTTATTAAATAAAAAAGTGAAATATGAATATTATGTCAACACAGAAATAAAAAAAAAGTTACAAAATTTATTCATATTGTTAAAACCTTATTAAAAATACGTTACTTTTTATTCCATGTAACAGAAGATTATTTTTAATCACATGATCTTAATTAAAAAATAGAAAATAATATTAAAATATAAAAAATTAAATAGCAATAAAACATTTTTTGCACAAATTTCTAAACATCTTCAAAATATTGGGTACCGTCATAACCAATACTAGATAATTTTCACAACCGCCACCAAGAATTGAATGTTTTGTAAATCTTTCTAAATTTAAAAATTGTAACAAAATTTGTATATATTTATGCCGAATATAAACATTCACACATATTCATTTGAATATTCTAATAATTATCATAGGTTGTTGAATTTACAATACCTTGTTTTAAGGGAAGTTAAACAATAGTAAAACTATCTGTAATTTTCTTGTACTCGATGTGTTCTTGATAGTAGTAAGCTGACCATATTTTTTGCATGAAATCCGGGACGGATTAGAATGTGGGGGGCAGGGAGCAGGGTGTTGGTGAGCTAAAAAACTTATATGCAAATTTTTTCGGTTAAAATTTTCTAGTTGAAATATATTGGCAATCAAACCATTTTTAAAAATCTGGGAGAATCTGGGACAAAACACCTAAAACCGAACAAATATTGCTTTAAGCCGGGACACTAGGCAGAAAATCGGAACTGTCCCGGCCGATCCGGTACGTATGGTAGATAAGAAACATATTTAGTGATTCTTCAAGATGTCCGAAATTATGCTGTGAAACGTTATTACAAATTAGCAAAAATTTAAAAATTTTCTTTATTAACTAATTTTTATTATTTCATTTGAACAGCAATCAAAACATATAGGTCTTAAAGTTGTTGTTATGAATACCTTACAAACGACGTCGATTTTTTGACAACCAAAACAGTTGTTCCATCACTATGTGATACATTTTTATTATTGCATTTTTTCTAATAGTGATGAATTTTCAATTGATACAACAATGCGAGATGAAGGTTATTTTGACTTGAAATCATGTTGCTATTTATATTTCCAACTTAGATATCATTACTGTCGAACTTGCGACTTTTGATTCATTTTTTCTTGCTCTAACCTTTTATCTACAGGCGAGCCAATTTATTATCTAACATTCATTTTATTAATCTTAATATCAATAAGGATAAACTGCTTATATCGATTTTCCCATAAAATTAACGCCAATACTTGTATTATTGAACCAAGAAACGCGACCATCAAATGCGTGATATGATTATATGTAATATATTATATTTTACATAAGCTATTATAATACACATAAAATAATTAAATCTAGCTCAAGAAAATTAGATTATCAAAAATTGCAAATATTTTCAAAATAGTTCCAACGAATAACGCCATCATCTATCGTTATATATAGTCCAGAAATGTATTCTGCATATTACAATTCTAAGTCAATTCAGAATTTAAAAGTATGAACTGAGTTCAGATATAATAATATAAATACCATATATAATTGCAAATAGTTAATAAATACCAATCGACTCTTAGGCTATGTTTGCGAGTCCCGTACATGCTAGAATCCGCGCATGTCCCTTCGCTTCTTGTTGGTCCATCGGGGTTACTGATTGCGTTTCACCTCTCATGCAATGCTACTTTAGCTACAGAGGCAATGTTGTTTGCTGAAGCTTCCGTCGTCGTTTGTTACATTTTGTTGTCATGAAAGACGGGAATAGATGACGCACCATCAAATGCAACGAGGATTCCTGTCGTTTGCAAGTGAACCCTGTTACTTGTCTTGCATATTATCCACTACTTCGCATTAGTGCATCTCTTCACTAGAAGAGAGTTATGGCATTTTTATCAGTTTATATGAATATTTTCAATACATGTTACATAACATTTCAGGATTTCTTCCATTTATTCACTCATATCAAGCCTTCAATTTTAAGCATTCTAGATCACTAGAATATAATCCGTAAATAAAATAGCAATATCTATACTGACAATTGTGAGGTGTGCTTTTGCTCTTTGATGAATATTTTGGGCTGATACTTCCACAAGTGGAAGATCCGTTTGATAAGATAAATGAGTAAAAAACGTTGATTTGATTATAAAACATATTTTTTACTTATTTTAATATAAACAATGTGCATAAATTAGTTTTCATAATTATATACCAATATTTTAACTGTAGATTTTGTTTAGTGAAAAATGACTTTCCAAATTTACTTCTCTATTCTACCTTATTGATTTGTATGGTTCCAATTCCATAGTGAAACATTGCTACTTTGTTGCAATATGGGGCTCCATGCCAATATTTGCATAATTAAATATATCTTGCTGATAAAAATGACACTAAACATAAAAAATTGAGTAACTGATCGAAAGTGAGAATTAGTTGTTTTTACATAATACCTATACATTTTTATATTTTATAATTATTTTTAATTATTAATTATTTCTTTATTTTATTCATTCAAATTTATTCATTTCTTGAATTTATTATATTTTTATTTATTGTTTTAATAGATAAAAATTTATTTACTAATATCCTAAATTGTCCAATTTTTACTAAAATTATTAAGTAACCATAAATTAGATTTTTTTTTAAAAATTATCTTACATTTGTTAACCTACTTTAGTCACTTAATGTACTGCTAATTTAGTAGAGTTTTTGATTTTTGTTAATAAATCACCATTGCAATCATTGCATTTAAAATCTGGGTCAACTTATATAGGTTCATTTTAGTTATTAGTTCATTTTTACTTACAATCAGTTCATATGTTATACGCGAAAGTTTCACTGTGCAAGACCAAAATATTATTTAGGTGTTTAACATTCCAGTTATAGTAATGGGGGCGAAAAATCGAAAATGAAAATCTTTGTATATCTTTATGTTTAACAAGTTTCTGAACATTTAGGCATACCTCAGAACAAATGGATGTGTGTGTGTGTCTGTGTATGTGTGGAAACAATTCTTTGTCGTCTATTTCGGGCGTATGAATGAACCGATTTGAAAAATTCAAAAAGCAATCGATTCCTATTGATAGGGGTTGGTTAGTTTTTGGCAAATCCAAGTCAAGCAACTTCGGGGATATTAAGCAAAAAGAGCTAAAAATGTCAGTTTTTGAGAAAATGGATCAACGGATTTGAATGATCCAAAAAACCATTTGATTTGTAATGATCGGAAGGAGTGGTGGTTAGATTTTTGGGTAAAGCAGGTCCAGCCGTTTTGGAGAAACAGGGCTAAATGTACAATAGTTGCATTTTTTGAGAGAACTGAGCATCCGATATGTTGACGAAACGATTGCTCTTGAGTAAAGAATTTTTTTTTAATTCAATTTTTTTCTTTTTAATTTTCAAAAAAAAAAAATATTTGAGTATTGAAAAATAATTCGGATTTTAATTCTAATTCTAGCTAAAGTTCTAAACATCACTTATAATACTTTAAGTAATTATAATAATCTATTTGAAAACATTTAATATTCCTCGAATATTTCATTAGGGTACGGGAAGTTCTAGCAATTTACCTTGAGGCACGATACCATACACTATTAGTTATTTTTTTACTCGAACTTTCACAATAATATAATTATTAAGTATTTTACCATTTTGTTCCTGATTAAATAAATGCGCCAACTTTTCATTCAACTTGCCAACACACTTCAGTACATTTTTTAACCAGGGTCTCTCAAAATCGACAGATTTTAATTTCATAGTTCAATCAGATATCTGAAACCTTTGAAAATTTGGGTGAAATAAAAATAAACAAAATTTATAAAAATTATGCATAATAAATAATGGTCATATTTTCCAAACAACGAAAGATTTTCATTTCTAATTTTGTTCATCAGAGTTTCATTATCACTAAATGTTTTTGTATTATACAAATGGATTGTAATTTTGTCTTGAAAAATCAAACTAAATGAATGAACTTTAATAATATCACCACGTTCGGTTCGGAGTTCTGGGATACCATATATATATGATATCATTGCATTGTTAGTTATTCGAATTATGCAGTCCATATCTGCAATTACTTCATATTTTGATTGAAATACATATTAATCATAAACATTAATTTCAAATTAATCGTTAATCGAAAACAATCTATATTTTTATAGATCCGTAGGCGATGGATCCTGATGTTTTATTTTATGAGCTACGAAACCCTTTTCAACATTTATCTAAAGAACTATAATCAAAATCTAGAATATTTATATTGCAGTAAACTAAAAGAATAAGGATTTTTTTATAATTATTTTTGAACAGTAATCAGAACCTAATAGTCCTATAAGCTGTTGTGCTGATTTTGACTTAATACTAGTCTGTTCGACAGATGGCAACCAAATCAGTTGTCACATCTCTGTATGATATATTACTATTACAATTTCTGTAATAGGGCGAGTATTTTTAATGATGTAGCAAAACCGGATGAGGGCTATTTTCACTTGGAAACATATTGCCATCTTTATTACCAAGTGAAAATCGTTGTCACTGCTTGACAACAGGTTGCTCGAAGTGGGTATCGAACCCGGGACCTCTGAAAGAGGTTCCGACGCTCGTAACCGCTTACAAACGCGCGAGCCAAAAGAATAAGGACATTGATAAAATATGTTACATTGAAAATATTTGCATAACAAAAAACGCTTGGTTACACTCTGTAAATTATACCGTTAGTATTGCTATTATACGTACAAAACAAAAATGTTAAGGAATCCTATTTTGTCAATAGCGTAATAACGCAATTATGTTTCCAGTTTCGAATGTAGCGCTGAATTACCCTTTGACATAAGCATATTGTCCATTCCGTATATTGGTTATCTCTCTCGGCGCGCTAATGTCCACTTAACGAGGATTATAACCGATCACGAACTAGACTAAGCGAACCGAATAGAAAACCATTATAGAAACGACAGCAATGTATAAATCGTGTTGTAGATTATCTTATAACAAATTACTATACTTACAGTTTCCTTTTTATCATTTTAACACGCTTCAGTTTTATATTATAATATTATTGACTTCCCGATTGGCTGAATTATTGAATTGCCTCAGAAATTGATATCAAGATTTTTATGAATCATCTCTCTTTTTATTATATTCCGGAGTTTACGTTTAAATATTACTAGACAATCCTATTCTTTAATTTCATGTTTTCCTAAGTTTAATTATATTCTGACAAGTTTGAAACAAAAATTGCATAAAGCATATGTATCTAAACGCAAATTTGGCCTTTTGTTCATCCCTTCTAAACGGCTGCAGTGATTTCAAAATTTTCAAAACTAATTCGACAAAACGATTTGCATCGTTTCGTAAACGCTCGTAAACGTTTTTTACATAAAGTGAACAGATTTTGTATATTCCTAGACAACTAACATAAAAATTGACCTCAATTTTATTTTCCGTTTTCGGGACTTATGTAAAAATCAGTCGAATCGTTTCGTATTAATTAACAATTAAAGATAAAATATTTTCAGTACATTTGTAGATTTTTTTTTAGTTTATATTAGTTAACATAACGCTTAAGAAGTTTATTTAGAAAATCGACTGTGCTATTATTTTGTAGTTAGTTCATTTTTTATTTTCCTAAACAAAATGTTTTTCTTACAACTTTTTATACTTCAACAATTTTCAGATTTTTATGTAAAATGTAAACTAACTTTAAAAATTTTAAACTGTTTCAAAATTTATCGAAATATTTCAATTGTCAATATTTCATTCATAATGAAGAGTTTTGTGCAAATAACATTTGAACCGTTTGTTTCTTGACTTTGTCTTCACTCTTTAGTCACTTATAATTAGCAAAATTCTATATTATTTACCATTATTATTTTTTACTATTTTTCGGAGAACTTTGTTTTCAAAAAAATTCCGATTCGCTATTTTTATTTTTTCTCAACGTTTCAAGCCATTCTGAATCGAATGGGCCAAATTTGGAAAAAGTATGTGTGTGTGCGAACAGATTTTTTGCTGTAAATCGACGTTTTGTCAATAACGGTTGGACCGATTTCAAAAATTTAAAAGTTATTCGATGCAGCTCGATGAGGACTATTGTTTCTCAGTTTTTTTTCAGTTCTCTCTTTTTCTTTTGTGCGACGATCGGCCAATCCGTTTCTTTGTAATTTGGAAGAAAGTAAACGATTACTACCGAAACGATTTTAAAAAATCAAAAACTGTTCCGAATATATTAGTTGGGAATGATACGGATTAGTTTTAGGTGAAAATCTACCGAGTCGTTTCCCTGTAATTAACTGTTAAAAAAAATTAATCCGGTTTTTATTAAAGCTTTTTTGGCGTTATTTATCTTGGTCTTAAAGAACTCACTGAAATATTACGGCCCTACGCCAAGTAGTTTAATTTTAAAAATTCATCGAAGTTTGAGAAAATGAGTAGTTTTTTGTCGTTTGTTAAAATTAAAATTAGGATATTTACTTTTTATAACGATAGAGTATATTTGGTCTTAATAAACATACTAAACCATTAAAGTCCTACGGAAACTGGTTCAATTATAAAAATTATTGATTTTTGAAAATGTGCTTTTAGAAAACACTCCGAGCTAACGTGTTCGTTCGTTTTCAATTATGTGTACTGAATCCACTCGAAATACTTTCAATCACTCATAAATTAATTTATATTTTATTGATTAAGTCGATTATTTACATATATCGGAAAGTTCATGTAACTTTCCTCAAGGCAAAATATCAATACTAACTAGTTTTCATTTTTTCCAACAGTTTATGTACTACATGATGTTTCAATTAGTTTTTGCAGTCATTTTTTACACAGTACTGGAATTTGATCTCGGTCAATACTAATGTCTCAGTCGGGCCAAGTACTATGCAAATTGTATCTTCATTATTAACTGTTAATTTTATTACTTTATTTTGACAAATTGAAAACTACATACTTGTATTTATAAGTATAATTCTGATTGTCATTGATTACTCGAAATGAATTAGTAAAATGGTTAGACTATGTGACAAATATGAATTTTTGTTGGAACAATGTCTTTCATTCAATTATCATTTCGTATCAAATCTAGTATTAGAAATTCTTAAGAGCAGAAAATTTAAAGGTAGAAATTCTTGTAATCAACCTTGCTAATATCTAAAACCAATGAAATACATCAGTGATAAAGAGTATTCGAGATATTTTTTCGGGGATGTTGATGATGCAACGGATACAATCTATCATTGGTATCTTGTGTGATGTTTCTTTCGTGTGCGACCATTAGAGAATATGGCCCCAGGTTCCATTATCTCGGACCACGCCTCGTATATTGGCTCGCACGTCTGTCGGTCCATTTTGGGAGGCGGGTGGCACCGCTTGACGGTAATTTACGCGAAGGCGACGAGTCTAATAAGATTTAAGAAGACAGGCCGATTTCAATGCTCTTGAAAGCATTATTAGAATTTTTGCTCACAATGAGATCTTGAATCGTAAATTTAGCTACAATAATCTTTGAAAACATAATTGTGCAGATAATGGAATTTTGATTCTGAGAAATTAATATTACATTTGAACGTCGGATAGTAATTGCTCATTACACGAAGAATTTATTGCAGATATTTATTGTTCTATGTCATTATCCAACTATAATACATACATATGCATATGTATATAATTAAATAAATGCCATTGAGTAAAAGTATAGTATGTGTGTGTTTAAGGTCGGATTTTTCGAGCATATTTCCAATTAATCAGATCAATTGATTTGAATAGCTCCAATATATGGGCGATACGAAAAAAATAAGCAGCAAACATGGTTTTCAACATCTATTTATTTTAATTTTAACTCTGTTTTATCTTAGCTGAATAGACTATATATAAAAGAACGGTGTCTAAGAACTCTAGAAAGATCTAGTTTATCAAATGATATAATAAATTTATAATGAAGTTAAGCTAAGACCCAAGGTCAATGCCGTATCAATCTCCTTAAGCCAAATGTATGATTAATAACACCTATAAAAATAGGTGATATTACGTAAAATCTTAGACTGTGTGTCTCTGTATTATAGCTTTGTTAGATTTGGAAGACCAACCCCAGAGCTCAATTCCTTATGTACATATTGGTTTGATAGTTGTTTTGTACAACAGAAATTTGTTTTCTACACACAGTTTAGATGTTTTTACCCAGTAGTCAATTTTTTTTTTTTCATTTTAAGCATTACTTGCTTTTTCTTTAATTTTGTATGTTATTTCCAAATAATTTGTTTTTTAAGTGGTAACCAAGATATTTTAATACATTCTATTTAGGTATTATTAGGTAAGGTGTTATTTATCCAAATTGTATGTTTTCTGATTCAGAGTGAGACTGATACGAGCTGATTTAGATTTATTGATATAAATCTCATAGCAAGCCAGTTCTAGAGTATATTATGTTTTTGGGTTTGACGATATATTAATTCAGCACTATGCAGCAAAATATGATTTCAATTTTTAAAAAGATTAGTCGTTTAGAACTATCCAATATATATTTAACATGTATCAAAAGTATATGCAGTCCAGTAGAGTGATCTTTATAGGATAAATAAAAACTTAGAATCTCATTTGGTGATCAAACTATCGATTTGTATTAAGGTTTGATAATATGCATAATGTATGTCAAACTAGTGGTGGCTTAAGGCAAATTGCTAGAACATCCCTTACCAAATGTTAAATTTTTTGAAAAAAAAAGAACTTTGAAAAATTAGATTTTCGAAAACTTTGAAATTTCTAACTAACTAACTAACGGAAAAACAATAATAATGGATAAACAGATACCGAATAAACAATTTTATTATTAAAATCTCTATGAGGTACCTCATAACTTGTAGATTCGTCTAATGATAAGTTTTAACCGCCAAATGGCATTTTTTGCTTTTTATATTGTAATGAAGCCAAAAATTTTATCAGTTCATTTATTTTGTCAATACAAATGAAATGTATTTTAAATCATTCTAATCGGACGCTCCGTTATCTCCAAAATTGAATTACTATTTTGCCTTTGCATAAAACTAAGCACGTCTTCTTATCAATAGGAATCTAATGTTTTTTGAATTACTCAAATCGGTTGATACGTGTTCAAGAAATCGTGGATGAAAAATTGTATCCAAAGATGCATACACACACACATACATCCATTTTTTCTAAGATATGCCAAAATGTTCAAAAAGCTGTGAAAAATAAAGATTTGCAAAAATTTTCATTTTCGATATTTTTTGCAATTGCTATAACTTACCCTACGAGATTTTAGAAAGCTATTTCTATAATTGCAAGACAAACATACATATATCTATGTAGAAATTTAATCTGCTTACTATTCATCCTAGGGTTTCGTGTTTATTGAAAATTTTAACTTAAAATACTTTTATTGACAAAATATTTTACACAAAGTTATTTATATGTGTACAGCGAGTCCGATTAACGGTTTTACATTCTACAAAATTTGTCAATGATACTTGCCAGAACTTCAGTAACTGCAAATTTGTAATTAAACTGAATTATGCCAAATAGCATTGAATTTTGTTGGATCTGAAGGACTCTAGCCCAAAAGTTAAGAGATGACCACTGTATGCATGCGATGCAAGTACTAGTTGTATTAATACGTTATTTATTTTTAGATGAAAGTAGGATGGTCGCTGTAATCGGGACAAGTCACTCCTATTGAGTTGAGTTCAATTCAGCTTGCGTATTGCTACAGCAATGTTGGCAGTTTACGGCATCTGATAAATACAATAATAATGCGCAGTTGGCAGTTTGCCGGGTGTGCACCGATCGTTGACCATAATAGTTTCTTCGATTTATTGTTATATTCAGATCCGTCTAATATGTTCGTAAATCATCGCGGACTTATTGAGTTTTAAATTGAAATCTGACGGAATGTATGCCGTTGCGAGGTTATCGGCAATAAACAAGCTCCAATTTAGAATTCTTCAGATTCTGCAATGTGCGAAACTCGTAATAATGTTTGTTCATTGTGATTATTGATTGTCAATACTGATTTAACATTTATATTGAAGAATTTGATTGACAGAGTACTGTGTATCAATTGTAGAGACTTACACCTATATGACATTGTGTTACAAGCAGAAACTTCGTAATGGCATATTAAAACTCAGTTTAATTTGCGTAAAAATTATACTTGATTTGTTGATTGCTGTTTTATTTTTAAAATTAAAAAAGTTGTATGCTGTATTAAGAGGTATTTGAAAATATGGTTTTACCATAGAGTAATATTGGCTTTAGATAAGGAATCACAAAAAAAATGATATTGAGCTACTAAATTATACAAATGATCATGGTTGATTCTAAGTCAGAACAGTCACTGAATTTCTAGACTAAGGGAAAGTTCCGTAACGCCGGACGGTTCCTAGCGCCGGACGCTCTATTTAACACGTATTATTTAAGCGAGTATAAATCTTTTTTTCTAAATACAAGTGAAATGAGCGCGGGGGGGCACACAGGTACAGGATCACGCACCAAGCCTCGCTTGTGACGCACACAGCCACGGCGGGAGCAACCGTTTGCTATTTTAGGCGCAAAATCACGGCGTCACCTAAATGTCAATGAAAGTAATTCTAGTATATCTATGCATTTACATTTGAGTGGTATGCAAAGATAAAAGTAGTAATTTATTGTTATCCATAAAATGACAGAATATTATTAGTTTTTTTAAACAATTTTAGCCACCAAATGACAGAAAATGTCTGTCTCTTAGCACCGGACACTAAGTGGTCCCTTAGTGCCGGACAGTAAACATATTGATATTTTTTGTGAGAATTTACGTAGTTTATTCCAATTATTTAATTTTGTTCTATATGAGTGCTAACGATTAACACATATCCCAATTTTTGGTATTTCCCAGTCAAATAATTAAAAGCTTATGGTGAATGCACCAGCTGAGACCCCAGCCAAAAGGGTGGATAAATAGTGACTTATTTTGCAATATCTAAGAATATTTGTCAAACATACATGTACAGCCATTCCAGAGTGTGGAGATGGCTACATATGTGACCAATGCAGGTTATTTGGAAATGTCCGGTACTAGGTGCCACTTTTTAAAATCATATTTTTGATACCAAAGTTTGATTGATAGTATTAATTATTTTTAGCAAAAGTTGCGTTTTTGTTAATTTAGTTCGATTTTTAACTTTGTTATCTAACGTAAGTCATAATTTAATAAACGCTTCGGCAAATATTTTTTGATTTATTTATAAAAAACCTTAGGTGTCCGCTACTAGGAGACTTCCCCCTAAATATTAAAGTATCTTTCATTTAATATCGAATTATCGGAAATGTATCATATCATAAAATGATATGATCGATATATTATATCTATATCGGGTCGACTTTAGTTTGTACTAATGCAATAATGATTTCTTGTCGCATTTTCAGGCGCATTAAACTTTTCGTTTTAAAAACATTTTATGCTTACTTTTGGTAACAAAATCAAATAAAATATTTTGTGATACTTATGCTCTTGTCATTAAAATCGCATATGTTTTCTGACATTTTCTCCATTTTTTGCAAACAATATTATAACAACGCGGAGTAAAATGGGACAGCCAGGGAGCAAACAGATACAATGTCTTTTTAAGGGATTTTAAGAAATAATAGCTACAATATTCAACAATTCAAAAATATAAATTTCATAGGCTGGTTTTTCACAAAGATAACACTGTATTTAACTTTGATCTGGTATTTTGTCAGAATTATGCATCAGCAAAGTTGGAATAACTAATAATTTAGTTTATTTCTTTCAAAATCGTTTTTAACCAAATTTACATTTTGATTTATCCTTTTATTGTTTAAGCCTTTGTCAGAATAAAGGTTCAGTTGGTCCTTTTCACCCCACCCACATTTATATTATAGATATTATATCAAATATTATAGATATTATATCAAATTGTCTTTTTAATCTATCTCAAAACTAACAATACATCTTATGACACAATTAAATAACGTATAGTTAAAAATTAGATTGAGGTTTTGTATACGAAACAACAGTACTCACAACCAAAAGAAACTTATATCAAAAGAAAATACTTCTGTTATAAATTTCCAAACAAGGCTGTTTACGATATCTTGATAGCGACGTTACTCGATTTAAGGCGATTTCTAATTACACATTCTTGTCCTTCTACTCTTAAATATTGTTGTCAAAAAAAATTCTCAGCTTTACGATAGTTTTTGAGATATTGGCGGTGGATTGTTTTACCAGCGGACCTTTAAGCCTGAACAGCAATCAGAATCTTACATCATAAGAGCTGTTCTGCTGATACTCATACTTACTTCGTATTAAGGTAACCCAATGCTTAATCTATATATTTGATGATTTTAATCAGTATATTTGATGATTTTATTATTAGAATTTATCTAATAGGACTTTTATTGGCCAAGGGATATTTTCACGTGGAATCATATTGCTATCTCTATTTCCAAGTGAAAATAAATTTCTTGTAAACGATTTACATAATATCAAAAGTTTCGGAGGTAATATGCTCTCAGTGGACGAACAGATTATATGAAGCTGAGAGTGAAGCAATAAGTTCGGACAAATAAGTTCTGCCAATTCTCGGATCTTTAATTATAATCATACAGTCTTCGATATAAATGAAATCATTTTGAATCAATGTATCCGCATTGATTTCAACGGCTTTTCGTATCCTCGAGGTTTTGCCACACCTGTACATCTGTAAATTCGCGTTTGCCAGCCTTTTTCTCCGATGCCGTTTGTTTCGTTGTGTACAAGTACCATTGCCAGTGGCAATCAACAATATGCTGGTTAAATAATGAGTTTCAATATAATATTGATATTATTAATTGATTAATAAACAATAAACTAGTGGTGCATGGCAAGGTGCTTTAAAGCAAATAGCTGGAACTTCCCGTACCGTAATCTAAAAATTTTAAATGCTTTAATTTTTTTTTCTAAACAATCGCGTTGCGTAACTGTTTTAGAAACAAAATATCAAAGCGCGATATGTCCCGTCTAACGGTTAACGTTACAAATTTTAGCACATAGAAATGTGAACAAAATTTATAATAACGTCTGTTTTAAATGATCACGTTTGACAGACAAATTAATTTTAAACCTTTTTATTGGATTTTTGAAACCGCTAGACATGCCCAAAAATTTAACCAATTTCTCATTTTATAAATACAAGTAATATGTTTTTTAAATCATTCAAATCGGATACTACGTTTTCTCAAAATTGCCATTCTTGTTACTTTTTACCCCGTATCTTTAAAACGATTGAGCCTGACTTTCTTAAAAAGTAATCAGCACATCTTTTCGTCAATACGAATCGAATGTTCTCTAGAATCATTCAAATTGGATGATTAGGGCCCTCGAAATCGTGGACGTAAAATTGTATCCAAACATACGCAAATACATACTACATATACACACACATAACCTCCATATATACATACACATAATTTTTTTTTAAAATGTTCTGAAACCTCTGAATCGTAAAGATATATAAAAATTTTCATTTTCGATTTTTTTTAGTAAAAGTTGTTTTTAGTATTAACCTAAAACATTTATATCAACTGTATCGATGTGAATGGTTGAAAAGCTCTGTCCAGCTTCAAATGCTCGTAGCGTCTAGTTTTGAGATCGTGCGTCACGATTTGTGCGATGCCAAAAGGTAGTCGGGCGGGGCGCCCTAACGACTCCAAAACTTGAAGCTGGACAGCGTCGCATCTGTATTTTTCTATTTGAGATAGCTTTGAAATAGTATTTTATTCAATATAAATTTTACAATAATATTTATACTCGCTATATTTTGTTGTATCATCGTATTTAATAAGGATGGAAATAGGTTACTTCAAATATAGTTTTTGATATAATTTTAATTGGAATAATTTTTTATATATTTAACTTCCAGTAGAAGCAGTTTGATTTCGAAAAATCGGATTTGTAAATTTTTGTTTTTTTTAACGTAAGTCATTCGGTCTTATTGACACCAAATTGAATTTTGTGAATAAGTTTTAGCTGGAATTTCACCGTTTTTTTTTCAAAGACGCCTAAACTGATTTAATTTAAAACAATTTAATAGCCACTCGATATGCCGTTTCTTTATAATTAACAGAACAGTGCAAAATATTTCGATCTCGTTTTAGCGTAGATTCTTGAACCTATTTTAAAAATTCAAAAACTGTTCGAATGATACCAGTTGAAATCGTGATGAACAGTTTTGGTAAAGATTTCTAGGACCTTTTTAACTTAAAGTACGGTATGTTATTGTAATCGTCCAAAAATTGAAATAGAAAATATTTGCATATTTTGACGTTTTTGATAACATTTAATATTCCATATCATTAATTTAATATTCGAATATTCGATTACTAATCTAATTCATTATATTCGAGTTAGTTTATCACGGTACGGGAAGTACCACCAATTTACCTTAAGACATGATGTCATACACCACTAGTTTATAATAAATTGCTGAAAATTTTTGAACGATTTTGATGATAGTTTTTATGATAGATGTCATCGTCAAAATAAATATTCTAAAAAAATGCCCCACAAAAAGTAATTCAATTTAAAAAAAATATAGAACAATAGGTCAAATTTTCAAATTTCTGCTGTCACAGTTGTACTCTTGTTATCACTTTTTAATTAAATTTTAAGTATGAATTTCCCACACATGTTTCTATCGATAACTTATGACACAGTAACACGCATCAATAAAATTAAGTGGATGCTGATTTATTACATGCAATTGTACTCATTTTCTCTTTCTCGAATAAGCATGTCTAAAGAATATGTTTATAAATTTATGTACAAATAAATCTAAAATAAGTAATTTCTTGCAAACACTTTTCTTTTGCATATCCTACGCTTTTGTTAGATAATATCATTGCTTTGTGATTTGCAATCGTATATCTAGCCAGTCTATTCGCTTCTATCTGGACAAGCTTTGTTTTCATTACAGAATAACTTACTCAGAGAAATTTGTTTATATATTTGAATACAATTGTTAAATTTTTCACAAAGATAATCTCGAAAAAAAAATGAAAATCGTTGTTAATTATGCATCCGGCCGTTTTGAAAGACGATGTTTCGAAAAAAACGCGTTCGAAGTTTTGAAATTCTATATTGAGCATTACGATGCGCTTGGGGAAGAGCTCGTATTTTTTAGGTCAAATTTTCTAATTTGTTTTGAAAAAATTTAAATGGTGTTTATTTACAATCCCTCAATATATGAGTGATTACAGCTCGGAATTAAAAACGTAGGCATATTCTGATTTTATCTCTTGAATTTTTGAAATAAATTTTGTTTTGGATCGTTCAAATCGGATGCTCCGTTCTTTCAAAAAAAAACGATTTCCGTAACGGCTGAACCTGCCTTTGCCAAAAACTAATTAGTACATCTACCTATCAATAGGAATCGAATGTTTTTTGAACCATTCAAATTAGTCTATCCGTGCGCCCGAAAAGTGGACGAAAAATTGTATCCATACATACATACATACATACATACACAAATCCATTTTTTCTAAGGTATGCCAAAATGTTCAGAAATCTTCAAAACGTGAAGAAATGCGAAAATTTTCAATTTCAATTTTTGGTCGATTACAATAACTTTCCCTACGGGAAGTTAATAACTAAAAAATATAAAATAACATTTTATGATAGTTTGAGTTTTAATAAGTTTGTTTATATAAATTTTTAGTATCTGCCTTTAACTAAAATCATATATGAACTCATTAGAAACCAGTTAATTTACCATAAAGGTGTGCAAGTTCTTGGAATATTATTGTGTTAAACGAAACTCATCAACCATCCGACATGTAAATTGTATTCAATGAATATTATTATTTTACCCTGAAGCAAGTTTCTGGCATAGTTTGATTTTCTTATTTTTTAATGAATTATAGTAAAAGCAAAGCATTGTTTCTTGACAAAACCAGTGCGTAACACAAATTAAAAAGGAACGATGCTGACTAGCTTTTTTTTAGAAGAATGAATTGTGCGAAAGTGCCAGTCGTTCCATACATGAGAAAACACACCCATCACATCTCGGACTGTTGCGCATTTAGATCTATCGGTACTAAATCACTAGATTAAATTATTGATAATGGCATATAAACGAGAGAATAATTATTTTCAATTGTATCGAATGATATAGACACATTGTATAAACGCTTACAGATTCGTTCCATTTTATTGATTCCTATACTATGTTTTGTTATATTTTCCTTCCGACTTTAGTGACTACTCATCTTCCGTACTTACAAATTAAACCAATAACTTAAATACTCTTAAATCTTTTAAATTCTAAAAATTGTTTACTCTCTATATTTCTAAAATAAAAAATATATTAGGCAGCTATCATAATTTAATAAGCTCTTTCAGATCAAAATATTTAAAACAAATATATTATATTTTATTTCTAAAAACTGTATGTTTTTGCAAAACATTTTCATACAAAATAAACTATTTTTTTTTTTTATTTTTAATTTAAAGGAGCCGATTTGAATGTATCATCTATGTTTTTGTTATGTATGTATGATGTGTGTAAGTATCTTGCATAAATTTAAGCTTATTCAAATAATAACAAATTTTACAAAGTGTAATAAAGGTGTTTTTGGAATCTGCATATACAATAGCACAATGAAATAAATTTCAGCTCATGCTTTCTAGTAACAGTAATAAAGTAAGAAGTGTAATCCTATAATTTATGAATAGGGAGAGTTTTCAAAGAAATGACGTTCTTTGATGGTGTTTGTATTTTACTCCAGAATTTGTTAGTATGACTCTAAAACCTTACATTGCCGTTAATTTTTAGGGTTACTATATTATTTTTACTATGTACATATTTGATGAAACTAGTTTTACAGTTTATTTACTTCAATATGTGGAATAATTTTATCGACGTATGTTTACAGAATAAGGGATACTGCGTACGGTTGTGCCAACTTACGGTAGTGACAGTCGTCATATCAGCTAAACTATACTGATTATGAGATAGGGTCCAAAGTGATATATATGATGTATGTTTGTTCGAACAAGTTGCCATTATTGCATTGAGTCATCGCCTTACGTTAACATAATCTGTAGATCGAATTGCTTTTAAAGAGTCAAAAGTAAGATTTTTTGTTTGATTTCTTTTAATAATTACTGTTACTTGTATACAATTTATAAGAGAATGACAAAGACACCTAAGTTGCAAATAGATTTCTGTTATTGGTTTCTTTGAAGATATAGTTGCAAATGAAATGGGTGTGGTTATAAATATCTGCTTATGTATGTCAATATTTCATGTTTGATTTTTTGGTATTATTATAAACTTTTTGTATGATAAGTTATAGTATCTTTGAAGAGTTCTGAACGTTTTGGTATACTTACCTTGGAATAAATGTATGTGTGTGTATGGATACAAATTTTCGTACATTTGTTTGAAAGCACGGATGAACCGATTTGAATTATTCGAAAAATAATTCGATGTCTATTAATAATGGAGACTTGCTGATTAGTTTTTGGCAAAAGTTGGTCCAGCCGGAGCAAAAAGTGCAGAAATTAGTCATTATGTTTTTGAGAGAATATTGCACTTGTATTGACGTTGAATTGAAGAATTGATTGAATTTTTGCAAAAACAGGTCGAGCGGTTTCGGAGATCCAGAAAAAAAATTTAAAAATGCAGTAAAAAATAATTTTGGACAATGTGGATCAACCGAAATAAATGCGTATCACAAACTTTCAAAAAAAAATTTTAAAAATTGTTTAAATATCTATTTTCAGAAATTTTCAATTGAAAAAAATATCAGGATTTTTAAAACCAACAGTCTTTTTTAATTTTGTCAGTATTATAATTGTTCCAAATTGAAAGTATCCAAAAAGATTAAAAAAAAATTCAAAATTTTCAAAACAAATCCAGTTTTGTTTCTGGGATTTCAAAAATCTTATATTACTATACGAGAAGTTCCAGCAATTTGTCTTAAAGCACGATGCCATTTTTTATTGATAATCTGTTGAGAACAAATACAGTTTGATTGAGAAGGCCAGATTTTTTGATATCTCACGACGCTATGATTTTCTAATTTGATTCTCATTAATAGTGATATATTTATTCGTAAAATACATCTATCATACCGGTTAAGGTACCCAATACGGTCTAGTTACTCTAGTTCATTCGAACTTCAGTAAGAAACGGCTATTGCTAATCACTCATCGGCGCTAATTGCGTACGAGTACTTATGCTACCCATCCACTAGGCCACCAGGCAACCGAGCAATTTATGACCAAATGACCAATAAATGTCCAGTTGTAAAAATTTTCGGTGTCTCGGGCGATCGAACAAAATTTCATTCATATTTCTTGAACATTAGAGAAAAAAGTATGTATATTTAGAACGTGAAATGAGATAAAATCGACTTTTGTTGCAAATTTTAGATCGTTTTCATTTTATTTAAACATTTATTTTTTATATAAAAATCATATTAAAGTCAATCATATAAAATTAATGTTGTACATTTGCAACAGATGAATTTGTAATGAATTTTGCTACAAATATATAGCTCAAAATATTGTTCAAACGTAGACCAATAGCCGTTATAACAAATTATTCACGATTTACATTATATTAGAACCTAATTTTAACCTGACCTTTGTGTGGATTTCATAAGTGGAATTAAATTCCAAACCAATGACTCATATTTTTCGAGGTGCAATTAAAAACGGACAACTTTTAAAACAAATTCAATATTATATTTATTTTTGAAAGAAAAAACACGAATTAAAAATCAATTTTTTATTCATATGAATAAAATGTGTAAAACTTTATGTATGCATTTCCCCAGTATAATCAATTTTTTGTAGTATATAAAAAGTTTTTTAATAGATAACACATCGCATTGCCGTTCTTACTATATTCATTTTTAAGATTTTATTTATAATATATAAAGAAATTTGGTTAATTAATTAAAGAAAAAAAAATTAATATTTTTCTTATATCATTGAAATCAGAGCAAGAAATGGATTTTACGATCTAAGGTGTTAACGGTTAATTTATAGAATTTCGGGTTTTGGAAAAATCAGATTAAATTCGTTTGGGGATTTTGGTTCGAATATACCTGGATTCAGAATTAATCCATTAAATGAAATGTTAGCTTTAACAAAAAGCAATTACTGCATTATTGACATACATTTAATATAAGATTTAGATTTTTTGTTCGACGTTGAGACATATTTCTTGAATGTTAATATTTGCAGCCAATCGTTGAAATAAAAAAAAAAAAGAACTATTTTTTTATACGTTTCGACACGGCCCGTGTGTCATCATTCAGTAATTTTTTTAAAATATTTATACAGTATAACACCAGGAAAAATAATCACAAAAATTG
This sequence comes from Ctenocephalides felis, assembly GCF_003426905.1. Classification (NCBI taxonomy): domain Eukaryota; kingdom Metazoa; phylum Arthropoda; class Insecta; order Siphonaptera; family Pulicidae; genus Ctenocephalides; species Ctenocephalides felis. The sequence continues at coordinate 48,367,951 of NW_020537324.1, read as the reverse complement.
GAACTAACATTATTGAAAAATAAAACATAATAAATTAAGTAAAAAAATTATTATGTTTTATTTTTCAATAATGTTTGTTTCAATTTTTGGGATTGTTTTTCCTGGTGTTATACTGTATAAATATTTTAAAAAAATTACTGAATGGTGACACACTGTGTCGAAACGTACAAATAAATAGTTCATTATTTATAGTTCTTAGAATAAATATTATTCATGCTTATTTGTATGGTTACTTGTAATATCTGAATATATATTTTGCAATAGTGCACTTTTCAAGTAATTTTAGATTAGTTTATTATTATTATTATTTTTATTCTTGAACTATTTCAAATGGTTTACTTAGATAAAGTATTATTCTTGACTGTATAATTAACCGAATAAAAGCAAGGATGTTATCTGAAACGCATGGATTTATAATAATTTTCAAATATAAATAAATATTAAATATTATGCACAAATAAATATAAAATTTCACCTACATATTTTTACCTACGTGATTTTGAAAATATATTTTTGTATTTTACGAAAAAAGGTATCGTTTCTAGTCATTTTATGACTATGGTCTCATAAAATTGGCAAAATATTCAGGTAAAATCTGGTTGCTCCGCTCTCCGCCAGAACTGTGGACATCATTTTAGTCGCCTGAACTATTAATTTTTTATCATTTTACTACGAGGCTTCATAAAAATCTTCAAGCCAAGTGCTAATGATTCTTTTGTACTGTTAATTTTTTTATAATGCTTGTTGAAACATATAATAGGCGATGTCTTGCGAATTCGAAAATATTGCTCATGACATCATGTTTCATCTCTATTTTGTATCTGCCTCTTGCTCATTCCATAATAAATCTTCTGGTTGCTTCGATAATAAACTTCCTAATGGATGGGTACCTTTAAACGCACACGTGCCCCGAGCTTGGTGCATCTCTCCGGAGGTCGGACTAAATATTATTGTTAGTTTAACGTGTTTCACTTATGTTTGTTTTCTGCCTGCGGTCGCAAAATGTGCGAATACATAAACGATTAACACTTCGTTACTCGTGTCCAAGTTCGTAAAAAAATCTAAACGGCAACAAAGCATGGAATACAAAGTTTTGCCATCTTGTGAAGAGTTGCTTTTTGTCTTTAAGTTCATTTGAGATTTATAATTACAGTAATGTCACGCATAAAGTACTTAATTGCCATAGTAATGCATGCTATCGAAATTAAATCGTTTGTAGCATAAAATATGTAGCAGTCTAAATATGTTATGAAAATAAACTACGTTAAATATGTAATTAAGGCATTTAAAATGAACAGAATTCTTACTTATTTAAGTTAATTATCAGTTATATTCAGAAGAATGATCCTGCTTCTTATTTGTTTTTTAGCTCCTGAATTCTTAAAGAAACTACTGTTTATTCTTCTGAAATTTTTACTTTTTTTCTATTGGCCTCACTCATGAAATATCAATCGATCAATTAATAATTTTCAAGGACGTTGAATATAATTTGGGCTATCCTAGCATTCTAATTGAACTTTCAAAGAACTGATTATGCCACAAGATAACAGTGCACTACGTTATCTAAATCAGAAGATTCAATCGTTATATTGAATGTAACTAATTGCAATCATCTTTCATTGTGATATTGTTATAGTAAAAGTATATATCAATGTTCAATTTTTGTGATTATCATTACTATTTGAAATGAAAATTTCTCCAAAATCGAAAATTTTAGAACGTGAAGTTTTGGAATTGCAAGAAATAATTGCAAATATGTATTATATCTAAGAAGGATTTATACAAACAAAATTTTTATTCACAAAACTTACGGTCAACTTTGTTAACTTCCCATAAGGTAAGTAACCCCCCAAAAATAATATTTTTTTGGTTTATTGTTCATAGCAAACTATACACAGTACATTCAGCTATATATTATTACAGGTATATATTATTTGACAGCGTAAGAAGGATCGCTATCCTACGATAGCACCTTCTTAGATATTATGTATTTTGATGTAGTAAATCATTGCAGATTTTTTTTTGAGACGCTTTGATGGTAAAGGCTTGAGCAGGTCACACGCTAATTCGTTTGGATGATGACTTAGACGAGCTTTGTATCTGGAGCAGTAATGATTAATTTCTTCTTCTATAGTTGGAATTCTGAGATCTTGATGTATTAACCAGTTAGGGACATATTTTGAAGCGTTCACGATTTCTTTCAAAATTTTGTTTTGGAACCTCTGTATTATAGTTATGTTTGATATACTGGCCGCACCCCATAGTGTAGACCGTAGACCATATTGACTTGTATAAATTAGGAGTTTATTTTCTATTAGACTTGTGATTTCCAGCCCAATAACCAATTAAGTTGCCTGCGTGTTAGTTCGAGCTGTTGACTCTTCATAAAAATTAAAATGTTTACATATTTTTACTTTTCAAAGATTTCTGAACATTTTGGCCTACCTTAGAACAATGGATGTGTGTCTGCTCGTGTATGTATGTATGGATACAGCTTTTCGTCCACATTTTTGGGTGCACGGATCAACCGATTGTATTGTTCAAAGCATTTGATTCCTATTGATAAGGAGACGTGCTGATTTGTTTTTGGCAAAAGTCGGTCCAGTCGTTTCGAAGATACGAAGCAAAGAGTGCAAAAAATGAAAATTAAGGTTTTGAGAGAGCGGAGCATCCGATTCGAGTAATACAAAAAACATATTTCACTTGTACTTTTGCAAAGGCTGGTTTGGGTGATCCAGAAAAAAAGTAAAATGAGATGCCATTGGGCGGCCGATAATCAGATATTATTAGATAGGTATCAAAAATTTCAAAGAAATTTCAAATATTTGAAAAACGTTTTAAAAAAAAGTTTAAAAATATCAGTATTATAAAATTTTTCACAATTTCCAAGAAAGTATTTTTTAAAAAAAACATTTAATGTTTAAATTATTTAAATGTTTTCACAATTTTCAGTGATATGTCCATCTAACAAAAACATAGTTAATTTTAATAAGTACTTGTATCAAATTAACGGATTGCGGATTTTAATTGACTTGTTTCGAATATTGTTCATTTTGTTTCTAATATTTTTGTTATTAAAACGATTACAATATTATTTTCATAGCAACAAATTGTGATTATGAATGTGATTAACGATCGAAACTAAAACTAGTAACGAACTAAAGGCAATTATTCGGGTTCCAAATATTTTTCTGCAGTGTAATTAGCCAGATTAACACGTTTCACATCAGAGCGTGTGTGGTCTGGCGAACAGAATAAACTGTAAAAGGCGGAAGTGAAGAAATCGTTGTCATTAAGAATGATCGTTTGGTATACAAACCAATTATAATCGATTCGAAGATAAGTTGGTGTCACTGAAAAATACAGAGGTCTTCTTATTCGTACGTTAACTTTTCAGGCAAACAACTTTAACAGCAATATATATTTCCTATAAGCAAACATTTGATTTTATCATATGCATAAATTAATACATACGAGAAGTGATATGTTGTAATTAATAAATAAGAGACTAAAATAATTCCCGTGTGAAGATCATTTTCTTCATAGAATATAGGTTTTATTGATAAACGGCTAAATTATTCTATAGCTTTTACAAAAATCTTTTTTTACTTTCTTTGTAATGTATGATTCTAATAATATGATTCTAATTTAACCTACATATATAAGTGTTTATTTTCTTGTTTTATTTTCAAATATTTTTAATATGTTACCGGTTAATTTCTTAATGTAGAATATACGTGGAAACATATCTGCTGCACGTATAAATCCCGCCTGTATTATTTATTCAGTTTATTTTAAATGTAATATTTGTCAAACAATTTCATAAATTAATTAAAATAATTAATCGTAGTCAAATTTATACTAAAATATCTAAATATTTAATACTTTTTTTTCTATTCTGAAATCTAATTAAATATACCGAATTTTTATTATTTTAATGTAGTAATAATTTTTATGCATGTTAAAACCAGCCGCTAGATTTTTTCATACGATGAGTTTCAAATTGTTTATTATGAAGTTAGCATCGAAGCATTGAGAACAAATAATGTGGTAGTAAAATTGCATTCCAAACACCTATAAGCAGTTATGTATAACTAAACAAATAACTGTTTCTTTCGAAATGAAAAGATTTTTAAAAAAATATCCCTTACCCTTTGAGAACTTAATCATATAACACAATTTATATTTTTTATAAATGAAGTCAATTATTAACTTTCCGTAGGGTAAGTTTTTGGATATATTCACTTTTCAAAGGTTCTTTATCTAATTATGTGTGTGTCTGTTCGGATACAAATTTTCGTCGATGATTTTGAATAAGGAGTTTTTCGAAAAGGTCCAGCCGTTTCGAAGATACGGGGCAAAAAATTCTAAAAACGGCAATTTAGTTTTTGAGAGAATAGAGCGTCCGATTGGAATGATTCAAAAAACATTTTGTATATGTATTACCAAAATGAAAAACTGATTGAATTATTGGCAAGGCTGATCTACCGGTTTTGGAGATCCAATGAAAAAAGTAAAAAAATGCTACTTGACTATCAACAATGATTATTAGACATATGCATACCAATTATCA
>NW_020537324.1:48336419-48362378 GCF_003426905.1 Ctenocephalides felis | reverse complement strand
TCTTCTATAGTTGGAATTCTGAGATCTTGATGTATTAACCAGTTAGGGACATATTTTGAAGCGTTCACGATTTCTTTCAAAATTTTGTTTTGGAACCTCTGTATTATAGTTATGTTTGATATACTGGCCGCACCCCATAGTTGTAGACCGTAGGACCATATTGACTTGTATATTAGGAGTTTATTTTCTATTAAGACTTGTGATTTCCAGCCCAATAACCAATTAAGTTGCCTGCGTGTTAGTTCGAGCTGTTGACTCTTCATAAAAATTAAAATGTTTACATATTTTTACTTTTCAAAGATTTCTGAACATTTTGGCCTACCTTAGAAACAATGGATGTGTGTCTGTATGTATGTATGGATACAGCTTTTCGTCCACATTTTTGGGTGCACGGATCAACCGATTTGTATTGTTCAAAAGCATTTGATTCCTATTGATAAGGAGACGTGCTGATTTGTTTTTGGCAAAAGTCGGTCCAGTCGTTTCGAAGATACGAAGCAAAGAGTGCAAAAAATGAAAATTAAGGTTTTGAGAGAGCGGAGCATCCGATTCGAGTAATACAAAAAACATATTTCACTTGTACTTTTGCAAAGGCTGGTTGGGTGATCCAGAAAAAAAGTAAAATGAGATGCCATGGGCGGGCGATATCAGATATTATTAGATAGGTATCAAAAATTTCAAAGAAATTTCAAATATTTGAAAAAACGTTTTAAAAAAAGTTTAAAAATATCAGTATTATAAAATTTTTCACAATTTCCAAGAAAGTATTTTTTAAAAAAACATTTAATGTTTAAATTATTTAAATGTTTCACAATTTTAGTGATATGTCCCATCTAACAAAACATAGTTAATTTTAATAAGTACTTGTATCAAATTAACGGATTGCGGATTTTATTGACTTGTTTTCGAATATTGTTCATTTTGTTTCCTAATATTTTTGTTATTAAAACGATTTACATATTATTTTCATAGCAACAAATTGTGATTATGAATGTGATTACGATCGAAACTAAAACTAGTAACGAACTAAAGGCAATTATTCGGGTTCCAAATATTTTTCTGCAGTGTAATTAGCCAGATTAACACGTTTCACATCAGAGCGTGTGTGGTCTGGCGAACAGAATAAACTGTAAAAGGCGGAAGTGAAGAAATCGTTGTCATTAAGAATGATCGTTTGGTATACAAACCAATTATAATCGATTCGAAGATAAGTTGGTGTCACTGAAAAATACAGAGGTCTTCTTATTCGTACGTTAACTTTTCAGGCAAACAACTTTAACAGCAATATATATTTCCTATAAGCAAACATTTGATTTTATCATATGCATAAATTAATACATACGAGAAGTGATATGTTGTAATTAATAAATAAGAGACTAAAATAATTCCCGTGTGAAGATCATTTTCTTCATAGAATATAGGTTTTATTGATAAACGGCTAAATTATTCTATAGCTTTTACAAAAATCTTTTTTTACTTTCTTTGTAATGTATGATTCTAATAATATGATTCTAATTTAACCTACATATATAAGTGTTTATTTTCTTGTTTTATTTTCAAATATTTTTAATATGTTACCGGTTAATTTCTTAATGTAGAATATACGTGGAAACATATCTGCTGCACGTATAAATCCCGCCTGTATTATTTATTCAGTTTATTTTAAATGTAATATTTGTCAAACAATTTCATAAATTAATTAAAATAATTAATCGTAGTCAAATTTATACTAAAATATCTAAATATTTAATACTTTTTTTTTCTATTCTGAAAATATAATTAATATACAGAATTTTTATTATTTTAATGTAGTAATAATTTTTATGCATGTTAAAACAGAAGCGTAGATTTTTTCATACGATGAGTTCAAATTGTTTATTATGAAAGTTAGCATCGAAGCATTGAGAACAAATAATGTGGTAGTAAAATTGCATTCCAAACACCTATAAGCAGTTATGTATAACTAAACAAATAACTGTTTCTTTCGAAATGAAAAGATTTTTAAAAAAATATCCCTTACCCTTTGAGAACTTAATCATATAACACAATTTATATTTTTTATAAATGAAGTCAATTATTAACTTTCCGTAGGGTAAGTTTTTGGATATATTCACTTTTCAAAGGTTCTTTATCTAATTATGTGTGTGTCTGTTCGGATACAAATTTTCGTCGATGATTTTGAATAAGGAGTTTTTCGAAAAGGTCCAGCCGTTTCGAAGATACGGGGCAAAAAATTCTAAAAACGGCAATTTAGTTTTTGAGAGAATAGAGCGTCCGATTGGAATGATTCAAAAAACATTTTGTATATGTATTACCAAAATGAAAAACTGATTGAATTATTGGCAAGGCTGATCTACCGGTTTTGGAGATCCAATGAAAAAAGTAAAAAAATGCTACTTGACTATCAACAATGATTATTAGACATATGCATACCAAATTATCAGATATTTTATAGAGATTTTCATAATAAGTACAAATGTTTAAAAATCTTCCATACAATCATTCGCTAACGCACCTCGATACTTCGTCTTTACGCAGTTATCGGAGCTCAAATGCTTTGAAAAAAGTTCAAAAATCTTAAAACATAACAAAATATTTAAAATTCTTAAAACAAGTCAATTTGTCTCAAAAATTTCAAAAATCTAACTATTTCAGTTTTCAAAAAAAATTTTTTTAAAGTTGCTGGAACGAAAAGTTCAAGCAATTTGCCTTAAGGCATCATGCTATACACCACTAGTTTGATTTCCATTGATAATAGAGTATTAATCTTTTTATTGTATATACACATCAAATTTGCAAAAATTACTTATGCAGTAGAACTTTCTTTATGATATTCAGGGGAAAGCACTTTAAAAAATCACGATCAGAATAATATATCTAATACTAATAATAATATATTTAAACTATATTCTAATTGTTATTGTAATTTTAATATTAAATAATGTCTAAATATAATTACGTTTCAACAGTATAAAAGATAAGGTTTTCTACGACAAGCTAGCATATAAAATGACCGATAACACCGGTTCAGGTGTTGGTTGAATTCATATTATCAGTCAGTCCTTAAATCATTGCTCTTGATTATACCTACTAAATGAAAGTAATTTAATCTATTTGTTGGAAAGAGCATAATGATCTACTTCTTTATTATATATAACCTAATACAGTACTGTAGCATTTATTTTCCAATTAGGTACGTTTTGATTGAAGATCGTAATAATATCTTATTTCATAAATTCTATTTTCTGCATCTTGGCACGGTATTTGTGCTCGTTGGGTTTAATCATCCGTAAAGTAACTAACATATTAATGAGCGTTGCGAATGCTTTTATGAATTTACATCTACTTGAATGGTAAATGTTTCGCTGTAATCACTTATTATATTATTTGTTAAGCTAGATGGTTTTTAGTTTCACTATTATTTTAACTTAATATATCCTTTTTGTCGCATATTATTCTTTTTAAGAAAATTATAACTTATTATTAACTTTTATTAGAGTAACTTATGAAATATGAAAAATTGAGGTGACAGGCGGTTCAAATGCTTTGGAAAAAATTAAAAGTGCAGTGAGATATTTTTTGCATTTTTGACATTGATTGGCACGTGCATTTTGGTCAACCGCATGTGATTGTACATGCACCAATGAACCATATACTATAACTATATTATGATGTAAGATGTAATATTATTTAATTTTGTTAATACGAAAAGTAACAATATACTTATTATATCGAAGTCACTCGTTATTGAGCTTTCTCGTTGGCAAAAGTGACTGGATCTAAAATCAGAAGTCCCGGGTTCGATACCCGCTTCCAACAGCCTGATGCTAAGCAGTTGTGATATCGGTTTTCACTTGGAATATATTAGATAGCTATATGTTTCCAAGTGAAAATGACTCTCATCCGGCATTGCTGCAACATTAAATATTTGCCCTGCCTATTACAGAAATTATTATAATAAAATTTATCATAAAGAGAAGAAACAACTGAATGCTGTTCAAACGCAATTAAGTAAAATGTTTCAAGTTAAAAATTTGACACTCTCATTGCCACTTATTACTTTAATTACCATTTCAAGTAGATTATGTTCTCCCGATAAAGGCTGAGATATATTAATTTTTGAAATGAAAATTTTTCAAAATGCATTTGTTAGTAACACTCTACTAACATATATATTTATTCTCTCATAACTCAACTATATATTAATATTATTGCATATTTGTATTTCTGATTCTGAATTATATTATATTATGCACATGTGTGTAAAATACACATTGATTTCATATGTCTAAAAAAACAAGTTAATATGCTAAAGGTTGGTGCTATATTCTATTTAAATTTTAATTACTATTTGAACACTAATAGTGCATAGCATCATGCTTTAAGGCAAATTGCTGGATCGAAAAAAGAACATTTAATTTTTTTTTTGAAAGCTGAAAAAATATATTTTTGAGAATATTGAAATTTTGGCAAACATTTGACTTTTTTAACAAATTTAATTTTTGTTCATATTTTGAAAATTCTGAACTTTTTTGCGAAAGCTGAGCAGCTGTTTTAGAATTGGAATATCAAAGCGCGTAAGCGCCCATTTCAGTCTGACGGATAAACATTAGTAACTCATAAAAATGTACCTAAAATTTATACTTATGATTGAAATCTTTATAAAATATCTTACAATTTGATGTGCATATGCCTAATGTTTATTTCTGGTCGCCAAATGGTATTTTTTACATTTTTTTTATTGAATCTCCGAAACCGCTAGACCTGTCTTTCCAAAAATTCAATCAAATCTTCACTTTGTCAATACAAGTAAATGTTTTCTGAATTATTGAAATCGGACTCTCTGAAACTAAATTACATACATAAACACACACCCAAGGACATACATCAATTTTTTTTTAATGTATCCCAAATTGTTCAGATTGTAATAAAGCCTTTGGAAGGTATAGATTCAAAAAATATCGGGTTCTTGAAAAAAACATGTTTATTTTATTGCAATATTAAAGATAGGTCTTTATCTTTGTCTTTCAAACCTTTCTGGGTAAACATATTTACTTTTATTTTTCATTACAATAAAAAATAAAAGTAATTGTAATAAAAAATAAAAGTGAATATGTTAACTCAGAAAATAGTTGTTATTTGCCATTTAAGATGCGAATTAATTCGAACTCAAATTTGTATTACAAATTTTGTTGTAAAAAATTATTATTGGATCTGTTCATTCGTACATTCTTTTCAACAAAAATAATAGCTGTTACTAAGTAATGTATTTCTTATTTGCAATGTTGCTTTTCATCGTGAATTACGACAACCGCTTCGATCGGTTGTCGACACGTGTTTTCCGGTCGATTATCGCGAGCAGACGGAACGCGCGCGGACCGCGTAAGTCCATGCCCGTGCGTCTAATACCACAATAATTGTAAAACTATAAAATAAGGGCTTGTTTCTATGATCTGTGCTGATTTGATTGTTTGTAAAATGCTGGTTGATAAAAGTTCGTATGACAACAAAAATTGTGAAATACATATTTATTTATTTATTTATTTATTTATTTATTCATAAGCAAGCCGTAATCAATAACAACAGATATTATTTCAGGCTCTTGTCAAGCTTAATTATAATTAATATTAAAAGTATAGTAATTTTATAGTAATCATAGTAGCTGCACGAATTTCTCTTTTGAAAAAAAAAATAGTTGAAAACAAACATTCGAACATAAATACAATGTTCATCATCAAGTTCATCATATTAAAGTCTATTAGACCACCAGTCAAGCTCAAAATTCTTACACAAGGTTGAAAGTTATACTCATTTAAAACCGTAAAAATTTAAATGAATAAAATAGCAATAAAAAACATGGTTGTACAGGCGATCAAATGGTCAGACTGCATAGATAAAGGATAAGGATTATGCAAGAAGATAGTTACTGAAATCTAATTGAGAAAATTCAGTAATGTCATAAAAAGCTAATTCTTTAAAAAGTTTAACCAGGGAAGCATTAAATTATTTGTTGCCTAAGTTTCGGGGGGCTCGCCCGTAGGTAAGCGGTTAAGAGCGACGGGACCTGAATCAGAGGCCCCGGGTTCGATACCCACTTCGAGCAGCCTGTTGTCAGGCAGCAGTGACAACGATTTTCACTTGGAAATATAGATAGCAATAAGTTTCCAAGTGAAAGTAGCCCTTGCCCGGCATTGCTGCACCAATAAAAAGTCAGCCCTATTAGATTAATTCTAATAACAAAAAAAATCATCAAATATGGATGGATTAACCATTGGGTTACCATCTAAAAAATTCGAAGTAAGAAGTTTCAGCCCAAAAGCTCATAGGACGAAAGGTTCTGATTGCTGTTAAAAAAAAAAGAAAAAAAAGTCTAAGTTTCGGATATTGAGTGAAAGTTTATTCATAAGCTGAATACCTAAACCGTCGATTGTATTGAAAAAGCTGGCTAATTTCGTACCTATAATACAATATATAGGATAGCTTGGGTCTTTATGTATTTTATTATAAAACGCCTGTCAAGTAGTAGCAGGCGTTTTATTATAAGATCGATAGTAAAATATTTTCTCATCTCAATTAGACAAATAAAACGCCCTGCACAATATTGCCATAGCTACTGTTTCACTGTGCAAGTCCGTCAATTTTGACATGCTTGTAATATAAAATTTCGATTTGTGTTATTATTATCGACTAATTTTAAATTTGATATATCAATCTTTGATAATGTGTAACAATTTCTGAGACTGCTAAATTATTTAAATAGTTATTTTGATTATTGTAAAAAAATCCTGGGATTTGTTGAGTTTGTTAAAAAAAAAAAAATGAGAGTAGTTGTAATATACAATAATTTAATACAGTTTCGACTGAACAAGATTGTGAATTTATTGTATGATGTAAATTGTGTTACACGATGCTATATATTTTATCTATTTATTATAGTTTGCGTTGATGTATGAAAAAATTACTTCACCAAGCAAGTCAAATTTCTTAGAAATAATTAAAGAATAAATTTGTAGAGGTATTATTGTCGTTACTACTTGCCCCACGAGTTGTTACAACTAACCTAAAGCATGGGGTAAGGTTGTAACCCCGCACTTTTTATATATATAATCATTAATTGTAAAATAATGAACAATAATTATGAAATTATTTTTATTCGTTTGGTTGAGAAATAGCTAGAAACCATCTATCTAGCAAAATTTTGCAGAAATATATTCAGTGGATTCAGCCAATAATTTCCCTTATTAAAATATAAACTATACTTATCTGGTAATTAATTATTATGTGTCTCAATATGTAATGAATATTGGAATAAATCGTTTTTGTTATTCGGTTCATCAACTAATTCGGTTACCAGTTTTTTTTTTTGGATTGCTAATTATTAATAGCATTTTCAGTTATTGTTTGCATATTAATCAGTAACATAATAATAATAAATAGTAGTCTGCCCAAGGCAGGTCCATAGTGTGAGATCAACACAAATCAATGCTTATCTTTTGTTCACTAGTTTATTATTCCATTGCCATTTTATTATTAATATTTACTTTTTATACACTTTTATGCACTTTCTTTGCAAACGTCTGCTTCCATGCTTCCAGGCCTTGTGTTACGGCTTTCAGGTACCTGTGTTTTCTATTCTTGGTTAAGACATATATCATCTGCATTCTTCTTGCAGAAGAATGACATATTACATCTGCATTCTCCTTTTAGTCCTTTTATTTTATCTTCGACTAAGGCATGAAGGAGGCACTGTTTTTGCAAAATGGGTCCAATCCAGTTTCCTTTTCTTTTCAGGATCGTGCTCAGAAGAGTTCTTTCTTTGCCAACTTTTCTCAGGACTTCTTCATTTGTTATCTTGTGTGTACTTTATCTTCTCTATTCGTCTTCAGCACCACATTTCATAACTCTCCAGAAAGTTTTTTTCGGCCTTACTTAGAGTTCATGTCTCTTACATGTGAAAAGCTATGCTCCAGACAGTCAGTAACAGTAACATAGTCGGTACTAAATGAATGTCTTTACTAATTTGGAGTGGTAATCAATATAATATATAATTGTATAAAAATCATAGACCTTATATATTTATTATGTATTATAAGGTCTGTGATAAGAATCCAATTTCACACGATCATGGAACAGCTGCCTATGTCCTCACAGCTTGTTGAACCGCGGTCGTGACTCGTCGCCGCGATTCGTGCCATGCCATTAAATCACAGCGCTGTGTACATGCTCCGATCTCGCGATGTCAGGTGTATTACTGTCCTGTCGTTTGTTCAACCACGAGGACAGTCCTCTGCGATTCTAAACTTTTGGTACTTCAAACTACAGATATTACTTGATAAGGAAAATGATTATTTTTATATCAAATTTTTGATTTTCAGATGCAGCATGTGTGTGTACACGCATGCTTCTGGACTGATTTTTTGTTGACTTTAACTCAACCTAAAAGTTTTCAAATCAACTTATAGAGAATTTCAGCAATCTAAATCCTATCATGTTTTTTTAATATATTTTTATTATTTTACTAGCAAACCCGACGAACTCCGTTTCGCCACCAGATGGTTTCGTGAGAAAGATGAAGAAATTTTTTGTTTGTTTTATATTTTAAAAGGAAAAATTTGATTTCATTATACAACAGTAACGAATTTATTTTGATTACAAAAATGAAGTGTTTTTTAGTTGAACTTCTCTAAGTAAATGAAAGTGAATCCGCAAATTATCCATTTATGGAAGTGATCTTTGGTAAACCACATTTTTTGTTTTTTGGTCTGACGTTAACACAAACAAAGCGGATGGTTTTCCAACTCGTGAACAGGCAACGTATAACTGCCCATGTGAAAAACAATGATTTTTTAAATAATCTATTTGAAATTTATCCCGCAAACACTAAGCGATTGGCCTTGCGCCATGTTATTGCGAAGCATTGGTATGTCACCAAATCGCCAGCAATTTTTGATTGAATGGTGAAATTCATGGCGTGTACATCATTATTCTTTGCGGCAAGAATTGCTCGTTGACTTACCCAAGCATAATTCTGATAATTCTTACTAATGTCATTACTCGAATTTTTAATTACGGTGCGTGAAGTTCCAGCAGCTTGCATTAAGGCACGATGCCATGCACAACTAATTTTCTTAGCTATAAACCTTGCGGAGCCCGAGACCTTTCCAACGAATGCAAAATTGTCGAAATCGGTTCGTGCGTTCTAGAGTTATTTCGTCAGGAAGGAAAACCCGACTTATTTATATATATAGAAGATTATCTGCAAAATTACGCAACACCAACTTATATAATATAAAGGTGTCTATAAACTTACTATAGTTGATAAATGACCACCATATTGAGTAAAACTTTTAAACTTTTTCCTTCGCATATTTGACATTCCTTAGTTTAAAAAAATTATCTGAATTTAGATACATAAAAACATATTAGACAAATTTATGCGTTCTAGATGTATTTAAATATATCTAAAAACATCTTTGAAAATTTATATACATAAACATAGCTGTGTGCTTCACACGATCATGATGATCACGATGCAACTTGATAGGACTAGTGTTTATCAGTTTTGCACGTTGATCAGCCAAGCCATTTCTTTCTGAATATGAGAAAAGAGTTACATTTTTCTTCCACGTTTTAGCCCCCAATCCTGAATTGATTTTGTGTGGCTGTGTATATGTACATACTACACAACAAAAATACTTTTACAAAAAATTATAAATATGAAAATACTTTTACTATAAAGGCCTTTTTCCAATTGTTATGTTTTGAAATTGATATTTTTGTTCGACATTTAAAAAAATATAGGTGAGTATATGTTTGTCTAAGATGTGTATATTATAAAAAAATATTTACTGGTGAAATTATAAAAAAATATTTACTGGTCAAGTTATCAATTATAGAGCCAGTCGTAGTGTAGTTCGTAAGGACATGGGATAGCAGCAACTAGTCTCAATCTCGGACAAGCTCTATATCAAGCAGTATGATATGCTTGAGGTTATATATCTCAAATATAATCTGAAATGAATATCGTCTGCATGCGTTGCTGCATTAAATAGAAAAAAATAATTAGACTATTAGATATAAATATACATATATTATTTATAGTTTCTTATGGAATGAAATAACAGATTAGGAATGTAAATTAGCAAACACAGATAAAAGAACACGTGCTTGTGATCGCTTTTAAAAATATTATTTATACGATTATAGTATGTTTATAGACACTAGAATTTGCTATGCGTAATTTTATATCTATTTTTGCAAAGCATTTTGAACAAATCGGAGGGTTTATTTTAATTTTTATAAATAAATTTTTTCAGAGATTTTTAATTCATATTGAATTATTTTATAGTATTTTTATAAGTGCATGAAAACTAATCAAATTTATAACTATATTTTATATTCGCAACAATTTTGCAATTCAATCGGAATTTGTTGATAACTTTCCATCCCATGAATATATAATACTAATTTCTCACCGTCAATATTTTCTAATTGTTAGAATGTCAACGTTAGAATCGTAAATCGCCCCAAGGTATGAGAATCTCTTTGCCGGCATTCAAACTTGTTTCATTAGGCACTCGGACAGTACTTGTATGAGGTACTGAAGCGGAGATAGTAGTTTTCGCTTTGTAGAATCAGATGATTGGCCGCTCTGACCGCGGTTTGCACGACAACATTTACTAGACTGCCGCATACTCGGTAGGTCATCTGTGTTGGTGTGCGATTAAGCTTTTTTGCCACTTCGTATCCAATGTAAAATTGATGTGGGCAATGAGATAACGACGATTTAATCAGATTTTGGCTTTTAGGAGTGGTCCAATTCAATTACAGTGTATATATTGAAATTGTATTGTCGGTTTATGTTAGCAAAGATCAAACTATTATGTTTTGGTCAATTGAAAATCTGACAATAAAAGCAACAAGTGTTACATCTATTTTATATTTCACTCCATTACATTTGTCATTTAAATTACATTCAGAATATTGTTGTGTATATTATATGTTTATATTATTTCAGTAATTTAATCATTTTTAACTTCTAAAGAGAGAAGTTTTCGCCAAGATTTGCTAATTTTGTTTTCTAGTCGTTTCAATCCATTCTGAATCGAATGAGACCAAATTTGGAAAAAAATATATGTGTGTGTTTGTGTGTATGTGAGCCGACTTTTGACCTTTCATTGATGTTTTATCAAAAACGACTGGACCGATTTCAAAAATTCAAAGGCCATTCGATGTAATTTGGTACGAACTGTTTGTCAGTTTTGCACGTCGATCAGCCAAGTCATTTCTTTGTGAATAGCAGAAAGGTATTATTTTTTTTTCCAAGTTTTACCCCCCAATCCTGAATTGATTATGAAAATTCAAAACCGTTCGAAAGTTATTGGTTGGAAATCACCTGATTTGTTTTTGGTAAATATCGATAAGGCTGTTTTCTTGTAATTGTTAACTTCGTTCGTCTCTAACACACCTCATCTCTTATTACTCGTTTGCTGTCTCCAATTACACTCTCTACAATATTCATCTCTATATCTACTCACACTCATATTCTTTTGTTATTCCTATCTATATATCATGCTATTTACGTCAAAATAATTAACTATAAAAAAATTTTCGACGATTTTTATGAAACTTTCTGGCGATAGTTATGATGGCCTTTTAGAACTTACTAAAATTATACGACCCTTCAACAAATCGTGAAAAATCATCAAAGTTTTAAAAAATGTGCAACAATTTTTAGGTATACGTTATTTAATAGTTTTGTAAGATTGTTATGATAGATTCAATAAATTTTTTTATATAACTTTAATTTAATATGTGGTTGAGGTAAAAATGGACTTAATATGCCTTTGCATTGCAAAGGTATAAATAACAAGAAAAATGTAAATAAAAAAATGAAATCGGCTTAAAAACAACAATTTTACAAGGAATAAATAATTTTAATAGTAATTTGACCTTTGCTGTAAATTTTTCGTCCAGTGTACCAGATCAAGATTGTTCTTATAAGGTTAGTTATTATGCATTAGTTAATTAGTGCGGGTATTATTTCGCAAAGTCTTTTTAAAATTTAAAAAACATATTGGATCTTCTATCCCCTTTCCTGTCCCTTCTTAATCCGCGCACAAAGAAAAAAGACAAATTTTAGAAAAATTGTAAAAAACATTATTACTATAATTGGGAGTAAACTGTGAATTTTACTGTGCATAGTTTGATACACGCTGTGTGTTGTTATTAGACCTTTGTGCCCCGCCCTACCATACTAACCTCATTTTAATATTAACATTAAAATTTGACTCAACTGTGTGAGTTATGTGTTAAGTGCTATTATTGACTTCAATAATGATTTATATCATGTCTCTTATTATTGTATATAAAGATAAGATCATTGACACGAACTTCTTGGAAATAAGTAGGCGTTTTATGTACATTTTTCCTATATGTGCCTACTCATTAGTCTTATCGGATGATTTCTGTGTTGCGAATGCAACCTGTCACTTTATATTTTGCAATTCTAGGAGTGCATATAATTTTTACGAACTGTGCAATGACATCACGTCAGTTAAGCAATAATAACATAAATCAGCAAGAATTACAGCAAAAATTATCTATTTGACATTTTATGTCAATGTTATGATCATACATACCTGATCGCTGACAACTTGAGATATACATTGCAATAATTCATGGTATTTTATACGTAGTATAAATTATGAAGTATTATTTTGTGTGGGTGTTATTGATAGGTACTAATTTTATTCAAAATCTTCTTTGCGTAAACTTGAAAAACAATGGACCAAAATTTGATATCTGAAATTTGATTAAACAACGTTTATAAGAGTAACCAGCCTAGACAATATGAAAATATAATATGTTCATATTATATTCTCATTGTATTAAATTCTCATTATACTGGTAGTCAGATTATCATATTTTAATAATTATATACGATAAATGCTACAGTATATACGTCATTCTGCATCACAATGAAAATGAATGCTACAGCATTCACGTCCGCAAGCGTGTTAAACTTTTGAAACAACACTGTTTAAAATATTTGATACATATCTTTCAATAGTTCAATAATATTTATTAACTTCCCGTAGGGTAAGTTATAGTAATGGGTCGAAAATCTGAAATTAATGTAATAATAATAATCTCCCACTAGGGTAAATACTATCTATTATTATATGCAAATAATGTAAATCAAAATAATTTATAGAATTGATTTATGTTCTGACGAATATTAATAAAAGAAAGAAAAAAAATTAAATTCATGTAATGTATATTACTTCTTAAAAATTATTTATAACAATATTTATTATAAAATCATAATACGTACCATATTTTTTTTAATTGGAATTTGGAATGTAATCCCACTTTTTGTACTATTCTTAGTCCCGTATAACACGGTTTCGCATAACACGCTACTTCTTTGGTATTTGACTAATAATTGCTACCCTCTGACTTATAGATTGTAACTTATAATCTTTTACCTTAACCAATAAAAAGTTTATCATTGTGACATTTTTTTTTTATTTTGTACCAATTATTTGCTTTATTAGTTTGAGAGTTTGTTAACACTGCTTATATAGATTTAATTTTTGTATATTATCTAAATAATAGTTATTTTTTTAGAAATAACATAAAAATATTTGGAAAACGTATAATGTCATACTTATGTGGATAACATAACACTTTGGAACACAATGCGTGTCACATTTTCAAACTGTTCTAATAATGCAAAAACATTAGATTCACGTCAGCAATGCTTACTCTAAAAAATATGTAATTAAACTATTGCAAATATGTTTTTGATAATTTTTGTTAGGATTTTTTTTTAATTTCAATATTTATTACAACTGTTAAATAATTTAACATCTAGTAATAACTATGAACAATAACATTAATTTAAATAAATAAAAAGAGTACAAAGGATAGAATTTACATTAAAATGATATCCGTAGTATGATGATTTAGTATAAAATAAAAGCATATTATTGCAAATAATAATAATAAAATTAATAAATAAAATAAATAAAATTCCTGCCAAACATTTATTGTTTCTGTTAAACAGCAATCAGAATTAACAATCTATAATAAGCTGTTGTGAACAAAGCTTAATATTTTTAGATTGATTTTCACTAATGTTATTGAAAGGCAATTTATTAATTAATCTTATCAATCAAGATTTATATTTTATTTACTTCTAAATGCTATCAGGCGGCAATCCAACGGTGTTTCTAATTGTGGTGTTACATCATCCAGATCCATAGCAACTCTGAGTTATTTGATGGAGTTTCGCACCTTGTTTTAAGGTCGATAGTTTAAAACGTTAAAAGTCAATAATAATTTCATCTGAATAAACTTGGTTCATTTGCTTGATTATCTTAACAACCGGCGTCATATATTCTACATCATAAGTCCAAAGCGTCTAGTGTAAATAGAGACGGCACTACCCTAGGGATTCGCGAAAAGTCAACAGAGTTGCTTTAGTTCCGTTGCGCCATATTACCATGTGGTCACTACGTAACTGAGAGGAAATGGGTTTCTGCAAAATGTTCACTGGACATATAACTTGTACCATGCCCTAAGTATCTAAACGTTTCAATTAAACTAACTCTGCAAATATGATGTAGCAATTAGGAAAATTTACTTATGCGTTTATGATAACTCATAGCAAAGGAAAGTTGGACTGAGACAATACGCTAGATGTTCAGAAAATATGCCGCAATAATCAAATGTATAGTATACGTGAGGGATATTTTAGTTTTTCAGACAAGAATGAAAAAATAAGAATAATACAAAAATAGACTGGTGGTATATGTCATCGTGACAAAATGTGAATATATCTAATAATCGTTTTTGACCGACAAATTGCATTTTTTTACTTTTTTCATTGTATTTTCGAAACCGCTGAACCTGCCTTCTTAAAAATTGCCAGTTGTTTATTTTGTCAATACAGGTAAAATGTTTTTTGAATAATTCAAAACCTAAGTATTGTATTGATTTATGAGCCGATTCTGCCGCATAACAGACCAATGACATGGCAAGGCTGTGTTATGAAGAACTTTTCATGCTAATTCGTTCATTATGACAAAAGCCATGTGATTGTTGTGCAGTCAGGCGTTTTTCTTAGGTTGTCAGATAGAAAACCTAACTTAGAAACTGCACAAATGTCCAAAAAAATAATTTTAGATAACAGGGTCTTTTTGACACAGCTTCATAACATAGCTTCATGTGTGTAAAACGCCTGAATGCACAGCAAATGCATGACTTTTTGACAATATCCAGTATGATTCAGTAGCATAATGTATAGAAGTTGGAGCGTAACATGGCCTTGCCATAACATTGGTCTATTGGCAGAATCGGCCCATTAGAATCGATATCCTTCGATTGTGAAAAGAGTATTCCGTTAGTTAAGTTAGTGGAGTTTTCGCAAAGATGATTTGGACTCTTTTATGTTATTAATAGTGCCTTTTTGATCTGATACTTTCGATAAGCCTTTTATATTTAATTCAAATACATTTAAATCTTCAAATTCTTCTCAATATCCACATTTGTCTTTTTATTCTCATATCTTAACAAAATGATCTATTTTGCTATATTTGGAAATGTTGAAATCATTGATTGTTGCTTTTGTTTTACTTCCTGTTATTTTCACATGAAATTCTGTTAAATAGCCTTTGTAAATAGCCTGTAGATTTGAACCAATATATATCGATTGGGACATTTTTCCAGTAATGATTTATTGCTATATGCTTAGTGTACTTTTATTCGCTATTTTTAATCAAAAACTGTTTCATCTATTATTAGTACTGGCTTACGCTACTTTCAATAAGCCTTTACATTCAATTCAATTGAATTCAAATTGTCAATTTTTGAAATTTGTCTTCTTATTGTCATTACTCATGTCTTTCATGAACATGAAAGCACTTACCCAAACTTTACAGTGTAAAGGTTTTTTGATTTGAAACTTTTTTATATTTTTTGGTCACAAAAGTCTGGTTACAGAAATCATGAAAAGCACGCTTAGGGCTCGAAACTTTCTAGAGAAGTCTTTTGCGCAAAGAATGGTATCAGAATGAATTGGCCCCGTGCGATATTTTAAATCACTCTATTGCCAAAAATACCTGAGAATTTAGCATTGATATTGGATGTATTATTAACTTCCCGTAGGGCAAGTTATAATAATCGCAAAATAATCGAAAGTGAAAATTTTTATATATCTTTACGTTTCAGAACCTTTCGAACATTTTGGCATACCTTAGAAAAAATTGATGTATGTGTGTGTGTGCGTGTATGTGTGTGTGTTCGGATACAAATTTTCGTCGACGATTTCGGGAACACGGATGAAGCGATTTGAATAATTCAAAAAACATTCGATCGTATTGATAAGGTGCTGATTAGTTTTTGGCAAAGGCAGGTCTAGCCGTTCCGAAGATATGGGGCAAAAAGTGCCAAAAACGGTAACTCAGTTTTTAAGGGAACGGAGCGTCCGTTTTGGATAATTCAAAGAAAATTTTATTTGTATTGACTAAATGAAGAACTGTTTAAATTTTGGAAAGGAAGACGACTTCGGAGATATGGAGGAAAAAGTAAAAAAATGAGCCATTTGGCGGTCAAAAATGAACATTAGACATATGCACATCAAATTATCAGATATTTTATAGAGATTTTAAAAATAAGTATAAATTTTGTTTACATTCCCATGGGTTCCGTACCAATTTTTATACGTTAGACGGCGACGCGGCGCTTACGCGCCTCGATATTTTGTCTCTATGCAGTTAAAACAGTACGATTGCTTTGAAAACAAGTTCAGAATTTCCAAAATATTCCAAAATAAATGTTTCTTCAAAAAGTAAATTTTTGTCAAAAATTTATAGTTTCTCAAAAATCTGTTTTTCTTCAGAGTAAATTTGTTTCAAAAATGTTAATCTTTTTAAAAAAAATAAAAAAAATTGGTACGGGAAACTCCAGCAATTTGCCTTAAGGCACGATGCCACGCGCCCCACTAGTTTCATATCTCACAATTATGCAGCTGTTTTTCGCAATTAAATGAAACTATTTCGATGATCGAATTGGCAATTGCATTGTAGACTGTCGAATTTGGTAAAATTGTTTAAGGCATTTTTACGATCAAAACCCTGCCATTAGAGTAAGTGATAGTATTGGTATCAAAAATATAAACCAAAATTTGACAGTTTAAAATTTATTTCATGGAGTTGATTAGTTTTATTAGAAAAGTATCAAAAATATTGATATGTTCATAGATTTCTCAATGCAAATCTTTACTTCAACTACGCGATGACTCTTTATGGTGGTCGATTGTCACTGTCATTTAAATTTAATTCCGATGAATACTTTGCAAAATACTGCAGTATGCAAGCGCTTACATAACGGCGGTTTTTTGATCACGATGATATCAAGCTTATTATTTGAAAAGCGCGCTTTCGTATCGTCCATCGTTTTATCTCATATGACGTCCGCTTCCGCATCAATCCCTTTGACGCGCTCTATTCAAATACCACACGCGTTCGCTCGGTACCCCATTCACAACTGTAAACGAGTTGTGAAACAAGTCGTTTTATTTTAATCATGCGATTATTTTATATAAATAGCAATTACAGATCCAATTAATTAATTGAAGAATAACTATATATTATTACCTCCCATATTATAAGATAAAAACGAGCGCACTTGGTACACATTGAAAGTGTAATTAAATATAATTCATTTTCATAATACTTTAATCAATTGAATGCTTATTTATAGTCTATTATTTATGTATTTGAAATAGGTGAGTTTCTTTTTCATGTTTTGTGTAAAATTTATAGTTCTCGTATAGATTAAATATCAACTATTAAAAACATTTGCGAATTTTATGATTTTTGAAGTAAAACTTTTTTAGGCGCGACTAGGGTGTAAATTCGTACAAATGTATCGGAAATGCGTTACGGCAGAACTGTACGTCATTTGCTTTCGATGATATCATTTCTCTACCGGTCGATTGTGATTAGTCGTCGTGTATGTGAATAGAGATCTGTCGTTGTATGCTTACCGATATCAACAAGGAAATCGGCATAGATAAATAAACATTTAAAAATTACATCATATTACAAGGTGGTTGATTTAATGAAAAATGCCTGAATAAGTTGAATATTTTACCCTGTTCCTTGAAAATAATAAAACAAATTAAACATTTGGGCCGTGTACTAAACGTAAGTTTATTGATTAGAAATTATTTACTTATTATTCGTAGTTTCTATAAATCTTTGAAGTTATTAAATTGGAAAATATTTTTTAGGCAAGACAGATATTACAGCTGTTCAAAGAATGAGATTATATTGCCAGCGTTAAAGTAAAAAAAGCAGTCAATAAATGTATGTTAATTTTAATGAACATGAACTATAAAGACAATATTTGTCTAGGCGTTATTTAACATAATCCACTGGGTGAACGAATATTATAGAATGTAATAATCAGCAATTACTTCATTTCTCTAATGAAGGTTCATTTCTAAATGCTAATTACAATAACAAACCTATCATGTCATATTTGAAGAATGGCTTTGATTACATTATTGTTTTGAAAAATTATACATATTTTTAATGTTATTATAAATATATAATTTATAATATATCATTATATAAATGTGTATAATGGTGGACACTGATAAATGTATGCATGACAAGTGTTACCATATTACTAATAAACATTATTCATAAATGTTATATGATGTATTTATTTTTACTTAACTTAAAGTTGCTACTAAGTACAATAGCAAATAAGTTTTACTTCAATGGCGTGTGAACCTTACGCGCACTTTTTTTTAATTGTACTTCCTCCAATTAATATGCTAGAACACTTTTTAACTTTGCAAAATATTAACAAGAAAATGGTCCGTCGGAACAAGACATTTTTTTTGCTCTTGTCATAAGGCTCAAGATATAGTGTTTTTCTGTGTTACTTGTACACTTTTTTTACTCATTTGTAAATATTATGTTAGATAGCTAATATAAATCTATAATAGCTTACTAATATATGAATTAATTTCTAAATGTGAATTCTACTTCTAAAATATTTACTAAATATACATCAAAGATTTCGTGGTTTGGGATCTTATTAATAGTATAAAAAACTTCATAAACCTACTAAAATTATTAAATAAATAAAATAATATCTAGTCATTATAGGGGAGGATGAGGCACAAAGATCCAATTTGACTTTCAGTAGTTCTACATCCTAAATTAAATGAACTACCTAACAACACATAATATGAATAAATCAAACTTTCGAACTATGTTCAGTAGAATTTCCAGTTAACTCTTAATTATAGAAATATGTTTTTTCTACTATTTTTTTCTAAAATTTGTCATCAGTTCCTTTTTGGCCCATGGGCTAGGTAAGAAGGAATCGCCATAGGGGCAAACAGATCCAACATATTTTTTTAACTTTAAATGTATTTTATGAAATAATGGCTACATTATCTAATCAATGTGAAATACGAATTTTATGGGATTATTTTTTATAAAGATTTCAACTAAATATAGACTTCATCTGGTATTTCGAATGAAATATTTATCAGCCGAGTACAATTTCTTTTTTCATCTAAATCTATTTTATGAAATATTTTTTCATAGTTTACATGCACCTTTTCCAATGTAGGTTTTATGTAAGCTTTAGTTGCTGTTTTTTTATAAAGGTTATATAAAAAGCTGCTGAGTATAACCTAAAAAATAATACATCTTACAATACAATAACGTATATCTAAAAATTATGTTCAGGTATCAGATTAAATACAAGAGCTCAAAACTGCCAACGAAATAAAAAACTTTTCATCTTTCAACTTTCCAATCCTGATATCGGTGTTGTAAGAATCAATAGATGACAACTGATTACAAATCGCTTGCCTCCTACTTTAAAATAAGGCCATTAAAAAGTTCTATACTTTGCTTGTTTTGAGATAATGATTTTTTACTAGAATACCTTTAAGTCTCGTTCTACCCTGTATCAAATAAATTATTACATAAATCAAATAAATCTTTAGATAACTTAAAAAATCTTATTATTTATATACATATAAGAATTTTTGGCAAATGAAAATTATATTGCAGTTACCATCACAAGTTTAAATTATTTCGTCTAAATTATTCATTAAATTCTTGCCCATGACCACAATTATAGTAACTCTGGGTATGAAGCAAATAATACTAAAAAGTTTTGATGAAAGTAGAACATGAATTCTGGGAATGTCGTTTGAAACAACCTCAGCGACCGCGGCAAATAAATATTTATCAAAAGTACTCTCATCTCCAAAGTGATTCGAATTCATTTTCGCGATGTTAGCATTTCACCCGGGACAGTTGCGGAAGGGTTCTGTGTGTATAGGACTCTATCAACCCCTAAAAATATGTTTGCCGAATGCAATTACAAAGATCAAAAACGTTGACACAAGCATCATTTAATCCGAACAAGAATATGATTTGTTTGCAATGATAACATCACAAATGAAAACGTTTGAAGTATATTGCTTGATTTTTTTCTGAAAGACAAAAAAATTGATTGATTCACTTACTTTTTTGATTAACATTTACAACAACAACGATAATAATATTATTATAATATTTGAAATAATGTTTTATCTATTATCCATATATTAAATTACATTACATACATTAGCCACCCAA
Organism: Ctenocephalides felis; assembly: GCF_003426905.1. Classification (NCBI taxonomy): domain Eukaryota; kingdom Metazoa; phylum Arthropoda; class Insecta; order Siphonaptera; family Pulicidae; genus Ctenocephalides; species Ctenocephalides felis. Next base: position 48,341,694 of record NW_020537324.1, on the reverse strand, counting down.
CTTTGCTATTACAAACGGTGTTTAATCAAGATATGACATATGCAAATATATTTATAATATAAATTAGCAATATTTTTTTTTCTCTATATTATGGTAACAAATCGTTAACATAGCAATAATAAAGAAACTGCAGTATTATGTTAGAAGAAAAAATTGTATGCAAATCAAGTTTAAAATCGCAAATCGAACTAGAAATTGATTTAAAAAGCATCACTCTCTTGTACAGTTAAATATAATTTTTCTGCAAAAACTTCCATATATGTTTTATAAAATTAACTTGATATTTATTTTACAAGAGATTAATTAAATAAGGGGTTATTGCAATTCTCCTGAAGAATATTTATGACGAAATACCAGATCAAGGTAATATACACTATTATCTCTATAAAAAATGTATTCATGAAATTTATAGTTTGCATTGTATTGAGTTGTTCGGAAAGTAACTTCGTTTTTATAGACATTTTCGCACGTATTTTTGTTTAATATACAAATACTTTTAAATTATGTATTGTCTGTTCTTTTGCCATATTTCTGGTATTAGCATAATTCCGAGATCATAAATTTGTTGGTCGTTATTGACAAAAACCTGATCAAAGTTTTTGACTTACTCATTTGAGGTAAAGGTTTTACCGCCTAAAAATTTGTTCAGTGACCGGTACAAATAATGCTGATGATGGCAGATCTGGAAAATGTGATGAATTTGGCGTTGGATCCCATTCAAGTTGTAAAAGCTTTTGACGATTGACCAAACTTATGTGAGGTCTTGGGCGGTCTTGATGCAATACTCTACCTTGCTTGTAGGTTAATTCTGGTCTTTTCTATATTAGTGAATCATTTAGTTTATCCAGCTGATAAGATAAGGCTTTCGAACCGTAAATTTATCCTGAAAAAGCTGTAAAACAAACAACTCCTCTAAAATCTTACCAAACATCTCCTTTTTCTGGCAAATTTCAGCTTCTCAACTGTTTTGAGCAGGTTCTCTTTTTGCTTCATGAACAATTGCATTGCATTCTTTACATCCCCTTTTGATATTTTTAGTGACAATTTGCTTTAAAACCTGATAATTTTTAGGACATTTTGGAGGTGAATCGCGGACGCCAATGCGACAACACAGGTTTCTTTCTATGAGAACCATACATTGAGCTTCAAAGATAGTCGCAGATCTTTCAAGTGATCATGAACTGTTAAATTTGATAAATTTAAACTAATTGGGATCTCATGTATTGTTATTCGCCGGTTAGAATCAACGAATGTCTTTTTCGCGTTTTTATCAGCTTCAATCGTACTTCTTGGTCGTGGTGCATCTTGGATATCAAAATACCAGGAATGAAATTCAGCAAACTAGTTTTGGCACTGTAGTATTTAACACTTCTATCAACACTTCATTTACATGCATATCGGTCAATTTCATTTTGACTTAAACGGTATTTTTACCTTTTTTATAGCAAAATAGTAAAATATATCAAAAATGCTGCTTAATTATTCCGTATTCAAAGTGACATCGTCCGAAAACTACTGCGTGTAATTGATTAGAATTTTTTGCACACAATTTAAAAAATAAGCTTTTAAATTATGTAATAATTATAGAGCTCAAGTGTGATGTTAGGTTCAACAAAATATAGTTAAAATACTCTGTGGTTAAAAACGAAGTGAGTTACCAAACAACCTTATAGAATAATGTAGCTATTATTTTGTGAAATGCCTTTGAAGTTAAATATAAGACATTCGACCTGTTTTTCCTCTGGTCATCCTATTTCACCCCGTATATGGGGTAGTGATACCCCATAATATAATAAATTTTTTGGAAAACAGCACCACAACGAATTTCTACAATTATGAATTAGCTGAGAGTTTTACTGAACATAGTCAAGTAATTGTTTGTTTGATGTGTATTATTTGTTGTGATATAATTGGTTTGGTTTTCTTTCACAATATAATTGCTCAAAGTTAAATTGGACCTTTATGCCACGACTTGCCCTACATCTAGTAGGAATATTATTTAGTAATCATTTATATCATAAGTTTGATATATAACCTTGAAATACGTTATAAAAATTGACCACCTACAACATTACGGATCTTCCTTCCTTATTGCTTTTTCATGGGTTATTTTTAAGGTGAAATATTTTAATTAAACAACAAAAAAAGTCCTCCCTTGCTAAAATGTAATTAAAAGCATCATTACCTTTACGACGTGATTTGCCAATCTTCTATAGCGGCAGCACGTCTTCATCATTGTCATCTAAAAATCTTTTTATAACTTCGTCAAAAGGGTGAGCGGATTATTTGCACTTAGTCGCCCGGCAATATTTTTCGACGTTTGTTCTTAAAAGTAAATGGCCTACAAAATACAATTTTTTGTATTTGTTTTAACAGAAGTTATAACTTAGAGTTACGTTGTCTTATAAGGTGTTCGATTTTTTTTTTACTTGCCTAATATTTTTTCATGAGAGGCGCCTCGCCGATTAACCATTATCTTACGCACTTATGGTCTAATACGCAGATATGAGTGTATATTGCAGCTAAGCCCACAAAAGACTTTTTTCACTTTCGATTATATTTAGAAATCTATAACCAATAGTAAAAATTTGATATCATGCTTTCTGATGTAGGGCTTGACCGATATATCGAACCATTATCCCTGTGGCTTGTTGGTTCTAGCTCACGTCTCTACCGATTATGCCATCGTTGGGCCCAACCTGTGAATTTAAAATAAAATGATGGTTATTAAATAATATCGAAATTAAAAAGCTTATTATTTAACACAGAATCAAAAATAATTTCAATTATTTATGAATATTGTATGTCTAATTTTATATTTGCTCAATTAATGTTTAAAATAGCAGTTAAACCATATAATTATGTTATGATTATATTCAGTTTCTTCCTTTTTTACTGTTTCTCTTGCCTCTATTTTTGTGTTCCTTTGAACGCCTTTAACTCTTTTCTCCTAAAAAATTATACTGTCGCATTGCAAAAATAGTTCAAATTTTATTTTAGTTCGTTTCGTTCGGCTAGGGTGGGTCTGCTGGACCCCTCGGTACTGGGCGGAGGTGTGTGCGAGAAGGTTTGAACTAAATATATTGATTTAGTAAAAACTTTTGTTTCAAAATTGGACTTGTAAAGTCTTCTAAAAATCGTTATATATGGTCAATCCAGCAGATATTGTTTTTGAATTAACTCTCTATTTCCTCAGTGATACACTAGTGACTAGTATGTCTACCAATTCAAAAAAATTTCCGTCTTGGATTATTGAAACAGGCCACTTCGTGCCACAGAATTTAATATTGTTCTGCGCAGATTTGTTTTATTTGGTGTTTGATTTTTTTTTATAATTATCAGTTTATGCAAAATTTTTGCATTTGTTCAAAAACTTACATTTAGTTACAACTTACAATTAGTTACAAATATTTCTTGCCACTTTCATGTATCAAAGCAGATCAAGTTTAAAATATTTAAAGATTGCCCTGTGAATTGAATTGAAATATCTGTAGCAATAGGAACAAATTTCTTTATATTCAAATGCGTAGATATCATATTTTGATCTGCCGGTATGCATATATCATTGACATGTTCCAGATCAATTATGTATAATGAAGAGTGTCTGCGCTCTCTATATAAGTCCTATGCATACAATCGCATCTCTTATCCTTTGCTTATAGTGGTGGTAATATATTCGAAACAATAGCTAAGGGATAAATATTAAAGCATGTGTTTTTATATTTGGAGTTAAATTATTGTAATGATCAACTTCGTAATTTAGTAATAACACTGTTGCTTTCTTTCAATTTGAAACTTGAATTAATAAAATTGGAACAAATATTAAATCTCTATTATATTTTATTTGTTTACCAGTATAATTGCCTAAAAATGTTTGAAAAGTACATTGCATATTTTCCGTTAATAAATAAGTTATATTTGCAAGATATGCATGTACCATGATTAACAATCAATTATATTTATATTTATATTTATATTTATATTTATATTTACATATATATATATATATATATATATATATATATATATATATATACTAGCTGACCCGGCAAACGTTGTTTTGCTAAGTAAGGTATATTCTAAACAATTTCTAGAGAATCAAAAATATTAATACTTTAAGTGTATAAGGATGTGTTGTTTGAATGCTATATACAATGAGGTAATATAAAAACAATAAACCCCATACAATCAAACTGGATGATTTATACACTTTCTATAGAAAACATGGTAAACCTAATTCAATCCAAGTCTTTTTTGGTCTTTCGACTTATTTATTGATTACGTTTCAAGTTTTTGAGATTATTTTTGGATTCTGTATTTTGAGTATAATTGTAAATAATACTCCTTAATAGCTTATACAAAAATTTCAAATTTCTGCGAGGAGAGATAGAAAATGAATTATTCTTTGTCTTGCTTTTTATCTGACTACGTTCAGTAAAACTGCCAGCTACTTCATCATTGTAAAAATGTACTTTTTTAAGTCTTTCAAAAATTTGTTATGTAAATTTTTAGTCTATAGGCGGAGTAACTTGGAACGGCCAGGTGGCAAACAGGTTTAATGTCCTATTTTAATTTTAACGGTATTTTTCAAAATATTTACATTTTTAACTAATGCTGAAAAACTACTAAAGGAAGAAAATACTTTTATTATGGATTTTCAAAGATTACAGTTTATCTCCAGATAGCAAAGTCTTAAGAATCAAGGTTATAGCTGGTCATACATATTTTTCCGTATACTTTTCAATTCCTTGTTAAACAATGCTTAACTTTACTGATTTTTGACACATCGCTGTTGGACCTTTTTAACCCCGGGCCTTCATATATTACTATCTATTGTTCGATAAATTCTGCGAAATTATAACTGGGAAAATGTTATTCGACAAAATGTCCTTTTGATCGATACCAAATTTAGGTTCTGAATTAAAATAACATAAATAAAAAATAATATAAATAGAAAGATGTAGAAAATGTTTTATAAATAGCAAAGAGTATATAATTATACAAATGAGATCTATCAGAGCACTGTGTTTGAGGAAAAATATGCCCAAAAGTGCATTTTCATATTAAGATTTCAAAAAAGTTGATATTTAGTTTCTAGTAACACATGCGGCACGTTTACTATCGTTTTTGTACATGAATAAAACTACAAACAAAACTACTTACCACAATTTATTCATAATTAAATAATATTCACGTAAAACATCATATTAAATGTAATTGAACATCATCTGTCAAAATCGTTTGACATTTCACGTATTAGCTACCGTCCATTGTT
>NW_020537324.1:48318306-48336319 GCF_003426905.1 Ctenocephalides felis | reverse complement strand
AAACAATATACCTTTGCAACTTTTGCCAAGAGCATATTAAATTCCTTCAAACTTTATAACTGCTTTAATTTATTCTGTACGAAGTTTTCGTGTGTTACTTGAAAGTTTTGTGTTTATGGCGTCGACACTTGAAGTATGTAGAGATTCTGAGGTATTGTACGCCGTATAATGGCGATACCTATAATGAACATGCTAATTAACCCGTTGTCAATGGTAACGACTCAGGGTGGCCCCTCGAAACCTCCCTTATCACAATACTGAAGGTTAATGTCGTAATATCCATATCGACAGTTCCTTACTAATTTTGTGAGAGCGATAAACCTTTAGGGTTGATTTTAGGGTAAATATTCAAAATCTGATAAGTGACATGTAAATTTAATCCGAAAGTCGTTAAAAATTGACGTGCTTGAGGGTTGCGTGAGCGAAACGGTGAATAGTATTTCAATAAAAGTCCAAACATATCAAGAATAAATAAAAAAGTCGTAGTGCCGAAAAGCTTCATGTGATAGAGCGATAATATTGATGAAAATATATAACATTTTTCATTAATAAGACGTTGACAATTATTAATTTCTAGTAGGGCAACCGCGAAAAATCGAAATATTTTTTTGCATATCTTTACATTTCAGAGGTTTCTGAATATTTTAGTACTTAGAAAATATTTATGTATGAAGTATGTTTTATGTATGAATATAATTTTTTGTCGACGTTTTCTGGGGCACCGATCAACCCATTTGAATTATTCAAATTTTTTTTATTCTTATAGCTAGGGAGACGTGCTGATTAGTATTTGCAAGGACAGATTTCGACCAGCCGTTTCGAAGATAAATATTGACACGGTTCATTGATTCAAACTTTGACGTTTTTTTTATAATTTCACAACTGTTCGTGTGCCTATAATATTTTAGTTAGTCCTGATTGCAAAGGCAGATCTAGCCATTTCATAGATACAGGGCACAAAGTGAAAAAATTATCAGTTTTTGAGAGTACGTATTATCCGATTAAATAATTAAAAAAACATATGGCCTGCATCTTGCATCGACGGTGCGAAACGAATACTTTGATACTTTTTTATGAAGCTAAAAAATCAAGATAAATTTTTGATTTTTTCAAATTTCCGATTGTATTCAGAACTTTTCAACAGCAATTCTTTTTTTTAATTTAATCAAAAACAAATCTCAAAATTCTAAATTTTCAAAGTTTAAAAACGAACAATCTTTTCAAATATTGTAAATCAATATCGAATCTAATTAAAAGTTCGAAAAATGTATGATGTTTTCTAAAAATTTTGAAATTTCAGAAATTATTAAGTTCACTATATGTATACCAACCTAAAAAAATAATTTTAACTTTGCAATCTTGTTTCAAACTCTTGTTTCAATATGAAAGTTTGGAACTTGGTTATATATAATATTGGTATATGCTTCTTGTAAATAAACATGCAAAGGTCGTTGCCCAAACATAAATTAGATTTACTTACGCTAGATTCATAAAGTACAAATAATAAATGTCACAGCATTTATTTATAACTTATTTGAAAGCTTTTAGAACAATTGAAATAAATTATTAATGATTTTATATTGATTTTTCTTGAGACACAATTCCACTATTTCACTAGTTAATTTTCAAAATCGATTCAAAATTTGGGACTTGGCAAAAATCGAATCAACGCGAGTCTTTATCAAGTCGCCTTTTCTATCTTTTGGTATCAAACAGTATAGAATGACTTGAAACGTCGCGAAAACATAAAATTAGCAAACCGGATTTTCTGGCGAAAACGAACTTTTTCTGCGGAAAGGTAATTATCGATAGTATAAACTTGTTTGGAGTAAAGACTGATAAAATTACAAAGTGAAGTCAAAATTGTGTATTTAATTTGATGTCATGTATGAAACTACAGGTAACCCCTCTATAACACGGCACTTTTAAAACACGGATACACTCTAACACGGTTAAAGAATTGAGACCATTCCTCTCATAGCCCGGTAATTTTAAAACACGAGTTTGCTATAACACGGTTTGAGAATTGAGCAAAACCCTAATAAAATAAGAAATATAGTTAGAAAGAAAGATAATAAGAAACCAATGGGAATCAAAATTTAATTAATCTGAAATTAGTAAAATTGCCGTACAATAGTTCAATAAATGTGATTAACCAGTGCAGCAGATAAGTAATTTGATATTTATTATTCGAACGCTTACGTTCTTTCGAAAATAAATTCTAAGATTTTTCTAACAATATATTTCATATTTCTTAAACATTTTTTTTTTAAAATAAAATTAGCATAAAAGTTTAATAAAATAATTTTGCATGTGTTAAATATAAAAATATCATTTTGTTAAAAGCAAGTAATCGCTAATATAATTTTTTTGGTAAAAAATAATGCACGGATATGGAAATAGTAGAAAAACTGATCCGAGGATTAGGATATCCTGCCAGAAAAAGGATCGCGTTGGATAGCTCTTACTTGTTAGTTATGACGAAAAAAAAAATCATATAGTTCATGTAATGTATATTACTTCTTAAAAAAATAATAAATAATATTATTTATTATAAAATCATGATATGTAGCATATTTTTTTGAATTATCGGAACGTAGTCCCTTTTTAACTTCCCGTAGGGCAAGCTATAGTGATCACAAAAAAAATCGAAAATGAAATTTTTTATATATCTTTACCTTTCAAAGGTTTCTGAATATTTTGGCATACCTCAGAAAAAATGGATGTATGTGTGTGTGTGTGTGCGCGGATACAAATTTTCGTCGACGATTTCGGGAACACGGATCAACCAATTTGAATAATTCAAAAAACATTCGATTTGTATTGACATGGAGACGTGCTGATTAGTTTTTGGCGGAGGCAAATCTAGTCGTTCCAAAGATACGGGGCAAAGAGTGCGAAAAATGGTAACTCAGTTTTTAAGAGCACTGGGGGTCCGATTTTAATAATTCGAAAAACATTTTACCTGTATTGACAAAGTGAAGAACTGATTGAATTTTTGGGAAAGCAGGTCCAGCGGTTATGAACTCAATAAAAATCAGTTAAAAAATGTCATTTGGCGGTCAAAAATCTTTACTGGACTTATGCACATCAAATTATCAGAAATTCTAAAGAGATTTTTATAATGTTGTATTTCATAATGTTTCACACTTTGTGTAATTTTTTTGGGTTCTGTACCAAGATTTTGAATTACGGTATGGAAAGTTCCAGCAATTCACCTTAAGGCACGATGCCATGCACCCCACTAGTTTGTACTAGTTTTTTGTCCCGTATAATACACATTCGCATAACACGCTAGTTTTGTGGAACGTAACTATTATACGGGGGTTTTCTGTATGTAGTATTCGTATCTTATTACCTATTAGCATTAACCTAAACCGATTTGACAATTACTGGTCGAAGTCAACAACATTTATATAAATCGTTTTCGTCCATGGCAATAGTTGTGTAATTCTCATTATGAAGATTATCCATTAATGGACGTGTATTGATATTAAGTATTAAGCATATGATGCGTCCGCGCGTATGGCCTGCCATTGTCAAAGCGGCGATGACTTGCAGCGACCAGCACGTACGCTGCCGCATGGCTTCGGGACTCCCGATACCATTATAAAATCATTTTTTGTGCTTTCTTTTACTAGTGACAATGGCTTGCGAGCGAGTAGAAAAAACAACAGATTTCAAGGGTTAAGCCCGCATTATACGAGTATAATTCACAGCTGAATACCAATTTTCGTTTTGTATTGATTTTTGTATAATAGCATATCGAGGCCATCTATTGATATGTCTTTACAGAGCAGCACTTTGTGAAAAAATTAAGAAATATTAATAATTATTAATATTTTTTTTCAGAAGCGAAATTCGTGCAGCTATTATGATAATTATAAAATTACTATCCTTTTAATATTAACTATGAATAAGCTTGACAAATGCCTGAAATAATATCTATTATTATTGATTAAGGCTTGCTTATGAATAAACAAATAAAAAATAAAATATTTAAGATATTTTGATAAATCTGCGAATAAACCATGAGCCACGTATTACAAAAATAATTTTTAAAATAATAAATTCAAAAAAAAAAATGATAAAATATCATGCTTTGTTAGATAAACCTGATAGTAAAAAATGATTGTATAGACAAACACACAATTATAGTTAGCAGCATTTCATAATAGTGTGCAATTTCGATTAATAGGTTAAAACTAGTGGTTTGTATGGCATCGTGCTTTAAAGCAAATTACTGGAACTTCCCGTACCGTAACGATATGTTCGAAAAATATTAACATTGTCTAATATTTATAAGAATTATATAAACTGAATTGCAAAGTTGAAAATATTTGTTTAAAGTATATTAGAACTTAAGTCAGATTTACTTAACTATTTACTTTACTTAATTAAAATCTGAATAATTTACGATATACAAAAAAACATTTTGAAAAAAAAATTGAAACAATTTTTTTTTCTAAAAGCAATTATTTTGTTAAAACAAGCAGAAAGTTCTTTGAATCATTTAAATCGGACGCTTAGTTCTCTCAAAAACTGCCATTTAGCTCTGTATCTCCGAAACCGCTGGCCCTGCCTTTGCCAGAAACTAATCACCACTGCTACCCGTCATTATAAATCGAATGCTCTTTGGATCATTCAAATCTGATGCTCCGATCTCTCAAAAACTCGATTTTTATTTTCTGCACTTTTTGCTCCGTATCTGGGGAAACAGCTGGGCCTGCCATTGCCAAGAACTAAACAGCACATCTCCCAATCAACAGAAATCGAATGTTTTTTGAACCATTCAAATCGGCTGATCCGTGCGCCCGAAAACGTGGAGAAAAATTGTATCCATTCATAAATTTTTTCTGAGGTAGATATGCCATAATGTTCAAAACGTGAAGAAAAATAATTTCGATTTTTGGACGATTACAATAACTTACCCTACGGGAAGTTAATAAAAGCGTGAATACAGAATATTTTTATATAATGTATTACAGCTTTTATTACCATGTAAAAGAAGTGGACTTCTATTATATGGTCACTTAAGGTGACTATAAAATACACAAAAATAGTATGGAATACAAGTTTAATCATTTAATTTTTCTTAATTTGCAAGTAAAAATTCAATACGGCTTTTATAAATTTAAATATAATTTCTGTTGAAAGTAGAGTACGAGAATGCTCATAGTGCTGTGGTAGGAGTCCGGCTTTTGAGAAAGCTAGATTAGTAGTGATTGAAAATGGTGATTAAAATATTATTTTATGTAAAACTATCTCCTTACGACATTGCTGTCATAAGTTAAGATATAGTATCAATTTTAAAAAAGTAATCACTATTATTTTTATAAAATTATGAGCTTTCAAGTATCTTACCACAGCTCATAGTTCTGTGGTAGGAGTCCAGCTTTAGGGACAGCTTGATATCGAGCAGTAGTGATTGAAAATAATGATTGAAATATGATTTTGTGTACAAATACCTCGTTACCACATTTCTGTCATAAGTTAAGATATAGTATCATCATTTAAAAAAAACAATCAATAAATTTTTTATAAAATTTTGAGCTTTTAAGTGTTGTTAACTTTTACGAATTTTGTTCATATCTTTTTCTTTTAGTAAAAATAATACTCCAATTGCCCATAGTTTCCAAAAATTATGACTTTTGGTTGAACTGTAAATTACATTTTTTTTAAAATCGGTCAACTTTGGGAGGCTCACCTCTAAAAAATATGTACTAATAATGTGTATTGTGTATTGGGTATTGTGTTCCATCAAATTTGGCGCATTTAATCAGGACTGTAAAATGGTAAAATGCCTGATAAATTTATTATTGAAAAATTTCGAGTAAAAAATAAAAACCTAAAAATAACAAGATAACGGCTATCACATAGTAGTTATTTAAAATAATGATAATATACGTTTTCAAGTAAAAGTAGTTCCTTACCACATTGTTGCCACAATTTGAGACATAGTATAATTGTTAGAAAAGAACAAGAACTAAGGGGGCTTTTAATATATAAAAAAATACATGGAAAATAAAATGAACAACTATGCTTCTTAATAACTTTTGGTAATAAAAATATATATAGAAATTTACAGAGATTTTTAAAATCATTATCAATAAAAAAAATTAAACGTTTGAAGAAGAATTGTAGACAACTGAGATAATCATAACGTTGCACAATTTAGTAAAATCAATATTTTCACTAACCAAAATATACATTTTTAGACAAATTTAGGCATTAAATCAGCTGTGTGAAATGTAAAAGTAATTATGTAATAAATAATGATATCAAAGATTTTGTCTATGCTGATCAGCGCTTCTATATATTATTTGGTGATATTTCGTTAGCAGGGAATAGTACCAACATTTTACATTGGTGTCATCGCAGGTTCCAACAAATTATATCTATTGTAACTCACTTGCAACAATAGCATTCTTAACCATATAGCAAATAATTCAAATGAGATATTACTTTATTTAAACCATTTGGGTTTACATATCTGTAAAATTTGTACTAAAGAAATAATTGTTAATAAATTATAATGTTATTTAAAACAAAGCTCAGGACAAACTGTTTGCCTCTTTATTAACATCAACTAAAATTCTTCATACTGTATATCCCGGAAAAGTACCCCTATCTTGTTAAAACTGGACCAAATGTATTTTGAACTTCCTGTAAAGTAGTTATAGTAATGGAAAAAATGGGTGTGTGTACGTTTTGTATGTCCGCATTTTTTCGTCCACGTTTTCGGGCGCACGGATCAACCGGTTTAAATGATGCAAAAAACATTGGATTCCTATGGATAGAGATATTTGGTGATTAGTTTTTAGCAAAGGCAGGTCTAGCCGTTTCGAAGATACAGAGCTTGTTGGACAAAAAATGGCAGGGACAAGCAATAATTTGAATTGAATGATGAATGAATTGAATGAATTTGATTGAAAGATTCTAAAAACTTTCTGCTTTTTCAAAAAAAATTTTTTTTTATATATCGAAAATAATTTAGATTTTAATTTTAATTCTTGCTAAAGTTCTAAAGCTCAATTATATATTTTCAATGAATAATTTACACTTTGCATTTCAGTTTATGCATTTCAGTTTATACATTTGTAACATTGGACAATGTTACAGTATTTATAATAATCTATTCGAAAACATTTAATATTTCTCCAGAAATTTGTCTTAAGGCACGATGCCATACACCACTAGTTATTTATTTGCAATTTATCTATATTTATAATAGGTACTACCGTTCAAATCGTTCGGCTCTGGTTTCTTCTGTCTGTCTTTTGACACTACCGTATCATCAATATCGAACAATAAAAACGGCGTATCAAACGATGAAAAAAGGTCAGTGTGGAATTTTGATTTGATATTCGATTTGACAAGACGAATGTAGCCACTGGGCAAAGGGAACGGTGCGGTATAGAGGTGACAGCGTAATTATACCGCAATATCAATCGGCCCCCGAACAATGTCAGCGGGTCCACAGCACACGAATACGCAACGCGTAATGATCAAGTTTCCCATGTGACCGTTTATTACTGAAGGAGAATATTTGAAAATACTTATTTACCTTCTTTACTTATGTTTTGTTAATTATCAAATGCAGCAATATGTAAGTACCTAAATTATAAAAGTTTGCATTTAAACAATTTTAACGAAACCAAAAATTGGGCGCGACATGAGGATACATGATCTCAGTAAAAATGAATTGTGTCATATATTGTTATTAGCTTGTATCAGTGTAATTTTAAATATCAGGAAAACTAGTGATGAATGGCATCGTGCCTTGATTCAAATTGGTGTAACTTTTCATACCGAAAATCAACATTTTTAAAAAACCTATAATTTTTTTTTAAAAACTTTGGATAAAGAGATTTTTGAGAATTTTGAAATTTTTGAAAAAAAAGATTTTTTTAAGATTTTTTTTTGTATTTCGAAATTTTTGTTATACTTGAAATTTTTGAATTTTTTTTTTCAAAGCAATCGTGCTGCATGGCCGTTTTAGAGAAGAAATATCAAAGCGCGTGAGCGCTGCATCTAAATATAAAATATACATGTAAACAAAATTCTTTCCTATTAGTAAAATCTCTATAAAATATCTGATAATTTGATGTGCATATGTCTAATGAACATTTTTGCCAAAAACAAATCAGCACACGTCTCCTTATCAATACGAATCGAATATTTTTTGAATTATTCAAATCCGTGTTTCAATTATTCAAATCGTGAACAAAAAATTGTATCCAAACATACATACACACACTCACATACATCATTATTTTATAAAGTAAATGTTCAAAAACATCTGAAACGTAAAGATATATAAAAATTTTCATTTTAGATTTTTTGCGATTACTATAACTTACCCTACGGGAAGTTAATAATCAACATGGTAGAAAAGAAAGTAAAAGAGAAATGATAAAGTATGTTTATTTGAACAAGTTTACAATATATAACATGATCTGTAGACCACATTGCTTTTATAGAGCCAAAAGAATTTTTTTATGTTCAATTTCTTTTAAAAATAACTGTTAATTATATACAGATAGATTACTTTGTTTGTTATTTTGCTATAAGTTAAACTTTAATAGTTAATTACCAGCAATTAGTTTTTGCTTATTGTTAGATAATTTAGCTCATTCTTGATAATTTGTTTTCAAAAGTCTGCGTTGGATACGGTTGTGACATGTGGATGTGGATCTTTTCGGATGAAAATTAAATAGATAAAAAAATCTAACTTAACTGATTATAAAACAAAATACGTAAAAGAAAGAAATCTTCAATACAAGAAAAAAACGATTTATTGTTAACTTTGTTTAAAAAAATATTTTTTGTTATATATTGTTATATTATATCCATGAAATTTGATTAAATAATCTTGATGCTTTGTTTTCAAAAGTCTGCGTTGAGTACGATTGTGACATGTGGTTATGGATCTTTTTGGATGAAAATTAAACAAATAAAGAAAAATCTAACTTAACTAAAACAAAATACGTAAGAGAAAGAGAAAGAAAATTTCAATACAAGAAAAAAAACTATTTCACGAAGATTTTTTGTTAACTTTGTTTAAAAAAAATATTTTTTGTTATATATTGTTAATATTGTTCATATATTAACATAAAATAAAACCATAAAATTTGTTTAAGTAATTATGCTGTATTACTTCTGACAATAAAACTCCTTATAAAGTATTTTGGTGTTTATAGTTAATAATTTTTAATTTATTTTTTATGCCTGTCACAACCGCCCTGGGGGTGTGAAAGTGTTAAATATTCTTTGAAAATATTGAAAAACGGATTGAATACAATGAAAATGTTGAAATAAGCATTTATATGCTTCAAGTAAGAACCTAGAAATATTATTTTAACAAATTAAATCCACTGCACTGCATTATAAGGTTATATTCAATATCTCTCGCATATTGAGAGTTTTCTATACAAGTTAGATTAATTTTAATCACATATTATTTATAACAACACGAGAAATTATTCAGTTATTTGTATGAAGACACAATGTCGAATGTCACTAGTTCTATGATCATTGATCCATTATGTATATGAAATATGCAAGTTTTAAATCTAATTCAAGGTAAAATGTGCAACTTTGAATTTAGATTCTATGTAAATAAATATTCTATTTTAGACTAAAAAGTATATAAGTAAATAGTATATGAAGTTCTCAAATGCTCCGAAAACAAATCATAACTCTTTCTGAGGCAAATAAAACAAATTTTCATTTTTAACCAAAGAAATGAAATCTCATCACTATCATGTACCTTCCAATTTTTTTTATTCTTTCCCTCGAACTCGAAATACTCATTATTTGTATTGTAAAGGCATAACAATGTGTACCATCCACAAAATGTGCTTCACATAATTTACAAAATTACGATTGCTGTTTAACATTAAATTAAAATAAGATGTAACAACAAGGTAAGCTAGATCTTGGAAACGTAAAAATATCAACAATTTTTTGGCTTTTTCTATCTTTCGCTATAATAATTTAATTTTTTTTTGCCAAAAAGCCATTTGGTAATATAAATTTGTTAGCAACTTAAATGATTCAAGGTCAAATTTCTTTAATAATTAAATCTATAGATCAATTTATATAATAATATAAATAAAAGTAGTATCTTTTGCAAACTATATATGTTAAAATGCAATTTCCAAATTTATTGAACATGAGATATATATTAAAAATACATCAAGATTATATTTAATATAAAAACGAACTAATAATAGATGAGTTCGAAAATATGAAAAAAGTTAAAATTAGTCATGCAATTATAAACATAATCACAAAATTCCAAGCACCGTCAGCATGTGATAATACCGCTTCGACTTATTAATAAAAGTGCTTTTGAATAAAAGTGATCATTGTGTATCGTCACCGCGTTGCGCCGTGAATAGATGCTTAGTTTAGAAATTTGAAGAAATATTTTTCAACAAGAAGTCATCATAAAAAAGCACCGAACAATAATGATAATAATAATAGTTCGCTCCAATCAACAGGGTGACTCGCAAATACCATTCATACGTGGCGGCATTTGTTGAGGCTATCAAAAACATCACCACCGAAACCTGCTGAGGGCAAATAATCGAAAGTCGACATATGCCATGAGATTTTCTTTAAATTTCTGCTGCCAGTTGGAAATTGAATGAAAATGCGTCATATTGCGGATGTGTTAAAGTGACACGATTTAAAATAAAAGAAACGTCGTTTCAAAACTTTTTCGAAATGAATATAATTTTAGATTTGCGAAATTCAGAAATCTGTCATACAAAAGTCCTGTTGTTCACGACGGGTTACACGCTTATGACTGATGCAGTTTATAAGAAACAATTGTGCTAAATTAGAACCATAAACTAAGTCCTGACTTAGCTTAAAATCCTTGAAGCTTTGCCTCATGAAGAATTAAAATTAAACAAATTTTATCAATGTTGGGGAAAAATTTTTGCATAAAATTACAAAGTAGTTGGTGCAACAAATTATGCATTCTGGACAAGTGATCACCATCAAAAAGTTGGATTAATGTTAATTCAATTTATATCAATTCTTATTCATCATTTATTAAAGTTTTAAAAATAAACTGTTCAAAAAATATGAGAGTTTGTTAACCATAATTTATATATTAAAAATTTCAACATCGATGAAAATATTAATGAATAGAGAAATGGTTAATTATTGTCATTAAGATAAATGTTATCTATAACTTTTCACTATAGTAAAACACAAATGAACCTATTACATGATCCAACGTAAGTAATTAGTATAAGAATATTACTTTTTTATATTTCTTGGTCAAAATTGATATTATTGGCATTGTTATGTAATTTTCAATATTGTTATGTATATTTCAATCAGTTTTCCTTTCGAAAATATATTAATTTTGGTTAAAATTGTGAAAATATTATAAAAATGCAGAAGAAGGTTATCGTCTCCACATTTAATAACCTAGATTTTAGCAACGCATTTATAAATATATGTCTTTAAAAAAAAATCAAATATTAGAAACCGCAGATGTTAAATAAAATCTCTAATTTAAGATTTGCAAAGTCTTCATATATAATTTTGAATTATAAATTTTTATAAATTTTGGAAGTTTAAGATTTGGTTTAAATTAAATATGATTATCGCGGTTAAAACAACAAAAATTTTAAGTATCATCATATTCGACACTAACATTATTCAGGCTATAGGTATTCTTGATATGACAGTTTACTGTTCAAAGAATATGTTAAAATTTACCGCCTTTTTAAAAAAATATATTTTGGGCCATTGACGTAGAAAATAGAAAGTTATAAAAAGACAAATTATAATTGTAAAAGTAATACATGAAACAAAATACTTATTGATTAGTATTAAATTTTTATATAAAAAATTATTGAACTTACTTGGAATGTATTTATCTTTCCACTGGAAAAAGTAGATCAAATATACGCTTGTTTGTTCTTTTTCAAAGGTTCTGAAATATAAAAAAAATAGATAAATACATGTTGATAGAATGCCACAAATAAAATTATAGTATAAATGCTGATGTTAAACAAAATTTATTGAAAGTAGAGTAATTATTAGAAGTTCTTCAAATATCGATTTTATACAATTATTAACGCAAAATATAATTCAATAATGATTAACCATTACAAATATGTAATTATTTACACATCAAGGACGGTTGTGACAGGCATAAAAAAATTTGATAAAAAGTAATAGACATAAGCACCGAAATGGTTCATAACGACTTTTATTACCAGAAATATTCAACACAACACATCATAACTATTTAAAAAAGCTTATGAATATAACATAACAATATATAACCAAACATATTTTATCAAACAAAAAATCTTCGTGATTTTTTTCTTGTATGGAACTTTCCTTGGCCTTTCTTTTTCGTATTTTAGCTATATTAGATTTGTCTACATCTGGTCTTCAGATCATGATATTGGCGGACACTGACTCAATACAATAATAAAAACATGTTCGAACACATTTCTCGCTTTCACTCAGTATAGTTTAGCTGTTATGAGGGTTGTCACTATCGTATCCTGAAACAACCGTTCCCAGTCTCCCTTATGAATTTATTTATATGACTTATTTTAATTCACTTTATTTCAAATATAGAAAATGGTCACTATACAACACCCCACTATACAAAGATGATAACATAATAACTTCCCGTAGGGTAAGTTATAGTAATCACAAAAAAATCGAACATGAAAATTTATGTATCTTTACGTTTCCGAGGTTTCTGAACATTTTGGCATACCTTAGAAAAAATGGATGTATGTGTGTGTGTGTGCGGATACCAATTTTTGCCGACGATTTCGGGCACACAGTTCAACTGATTTCAATTATTCAAAAAACATTCGATTGCAGTTGATAAGGAGACAAGCTGATTGGTTTTTGCCATATGCATGTCTAGTCGTTTCGAATATACGGTGCAAAAAGTGCAACAAACGTTTTTAAGAGAACGGAGTGTCCTAATTTAATAATTAAACAATCATTTTACTTGTACTGACAAGATGAACAACTGAATTAAATTGAAGGCAGGTCTAAGGGTCTCAGAGATCTAGTGAAAATAGTAAAGACCGCCATTCGAAGGTCAAAAATGATCATTACATTCCTATAGGTTCCGTACCAATATTTATCCATTAGACGGCGACGTGGCGCTTATGCGCTTCGATATTTCGTCTCTATGAAGTTAAAGCAGTATGATTACTTTGAAAAAAAGTTCAGAACTTCCAAAATATATCAAAATAAAGAAAACTTAATTGAAAATTTGTTTTCAAAGAGTCTTTTTTCCAAAAAAATATTTTTTTTAAATGTATAGTTTTTCAAAAATCTAATTTTTACAAAGTAAAATTTCTTTAAAAATGTTAATTTGCCCTAAGGCACGATGCCATGCGCCCCACTAGTTTTTTATTCAAGTCATGCTTAACTATTCTATAAAATAGGCGTATTTTTTACATTAATAACTAAGGATCTTAAGATCTAGGCTTCAGATACTTTCGAGGAGAAACTTGAACTTGAAAACTGTCGTAATAAAATTCAAACTCGAAAAGGTCCCAGTATATAACTTCCTTGACTAGATTTATTGAAAAGTTTGGAGAGTATCTGTACTCTTGGATATAGAATTATGTATTATATTTAAGTATCAAAATTTCTTGCCATCGTACGCCCATGTAATCAATTGTTCTTCTCATGATCCACTTCTTTGACACTTGTCCGGCGACGATGTGACAACCTGTTCATCTAATCCCGCGTCAGACAAGTCAAGTGTTTACTCTTGTTCCAGGAAAGGTTATGGGACTCTTGAGTGTTATTATTGGATTGCTAGAGGTATCCGACAGGTTAGTAGTAGGTAACAGAATTGCAATGTTTCTAATTAACATTGAGTTTAATTCTACAGTGCACCATCGTCCCTATGATGCTCGAGATGAGATTACGCATTCGAGTTCAGTTTGGAAAATTGTGGATAGATGCATAGATGTCATTTGAAGTATAGAAATTTTATGTAATTCAGTAATACATTCTTATTTAAATACTTATTAAATTAAGCTCAGATTCATGTCTTAATTCCAAGATCCTAAATACATATTTAGTATCAGATAATAGCTCAAAATACATTTATATATTATAGAACAAATTTATCAATTGTTAAATTTGTTATTTAAATGGGCATACTTGAAACTAACTTTCTATATATAGCAACACAAGAAGAATATTAGTTACATTTAGAACCATAATCACATTAGAATATTGTTGACGACTTAAAATATTCCACAAACATTCAGGCCAAAATTTTTGCTTTCTAGTTTCATCATACTCCAAGATAATTTGATAAGTTTGTTACTGAACATTGGCATTTACATTTGATTAATTGTAGCTTAGTTATGGTAACCATACGTCCCGGCATAGCTGGACAAAACCGGATTTCACATTGTGTCCCTGGTTCTTCTAAAATCAGAACTTGCCTAGGATTTACATCTTTTGCCCCGGTTTTTGGAAAATTAATAAGTAAATTTAGAAAAAATATGATAACAAACAAACTAGTGCATTTTTTTTAAATTATGAACAAAATTTATATAGAATTGTATACAAGGCTCAAGAGTAAAAAAAACATATAGATCGAAGAATATTATATATCATCGATACAAAATATATAATATAATATCATAGATAAAAAGGTATTACATATAATCGAATGACAAAGTTTTTACTAGATGTACTCAATTCATATTAAAAAAATACCCCCCTTTCCGATTTAGCATAACTAAAAATTATTGTCCCGGTTTCGACTTAAAAAATATGGTCCTTCAATTTAGTATAATTGTGGATTTCGTCTTCAGTCGAATTGTTGCTTTTGGTTAATTTTTTCTTTTGCTTTTCTCTATAATATAATAATAAATGCTTTTCCCTATAGTATAATTGCAGCTTTCGTCTTCACATAATAATTTTGAATAGTTTCGTGTAAGGATCAGTCAAACCATTTTTTAATACATAAAAAAGTGGCATACGTTTTCGCCCATAAAATTAATTTTCTGGAGGATATCAAATTTTTATATATACTTATCATCCAAAAACTTCTGAATAATTTCGCATATCTTAGAATAAATGTATGTATGTGTGTTGTGTGTGTTTATGTATTATGTGTGTATGTATGTGCGGATGCGAATTTTCGTCGACGATTTCGTAAACACGGACCTACTGATTTGAATGATTCAAATTCAAACATGGTTTCATGTTAATGATAATGATTAGTTTTTATGATACGGGACAAAAGGTGCAAAAATGTTAGTTGAGTTCGAGAGAAAGAAGCGTCTGATTTAAATAATTAAAGAAACATTTTAAAAATACACCATCTGGCGGTCAAGAATGATTATTAGACATATGTACGTCATATTATCAGATATTTAATAGAGATAATAAGTGCAAAGTTTGGTTATGTTTTTATGGGTTCCGTAACAATGTTTATCGGTTTAACTACGACGCGGCGCTTACGCGTTTCGATATTTTGTCTCAAAAAAGGCTGCGAAGTTCATAATATTTTAAAATTTATCAAAAATGTATCTTTTTCAAAGTTTTCAAAAAGTTTTAGAGCTTTAAAAAAAACTTACAGGAAGTTTCATCAATTTTCCTTAAGACACAATGCCATGCACCACTAGTTAAATCATAAATATCAGCAGAGATGAGAGTTAGTTAGACATGGGAAAAAAGTGCTCATTATGCATAATCAATTAGTTTGGGGCAAGATCAAATAGCAGAGAACTTGTGTAACACTTGGACTATACTAGCATAGTACACAATTCGAGTTTCGAGTACGATGCTAATACAATCCAAGTTTTAGTCATTGAAAAATAAAAATGTTAATAGATTTCGCCTTACGAATAGAAGCGAATGTGCCGGAAGGTAAACCGTCGTTGGGGGACAGCATTATGATTTATATTTACATTAATTAAAACAGCAGTAATTCGTTTAATGAATTCGACTGCTCATCTTCAACAATGGAACCGATAAAAACGTCTCTTAATTAAAACGTTCTTGGTCAACGGCCGTGCTCGTTCAGAATCGTCACGGGAATGGAGATAAGTGTCACGTAATTACTGTGGGGAAAAAACTTCAGCCAAACTTGGGCGATACATAGCACTATATGAGCAATTAAATTTTATTTTAATGTTTTGAATCTAGAATTAGAATCTTAGATCCACAGTATATAAACCTCATATGGTAATTTTTATAACTATTTGATCATGAATTTGAATAATCAAGCTTCTTAATAATGACAAAAATACTAACAAAATATTTAGTCGAACATTTTATAATTCCAATGTTTTTCATTAATAAATAATAAGTAATAGCCCCGGGGCAAGGTGCAACCATCTTCTATTACACCCTTTTCCTTTTCTCTCAACTTATATGATTTTGAAATAGGAAATAAAACTAGTTGGTATTGGTATTTAGCCTTGAGGCAAGTTACATAAACTTCCCGATATATGTAAATAATTGACTTAATCAATAAAAAACAAATTAATTTATGAGCGGATTTATTACACATAATTGAAAACGAACGAACACGTTAACTCCGAGTATTTTCAAAAAGCAACTTTTCAAAAATCAAGAATTAATATAAAATATTTGAATCAGTTTCCATAGAATTTTAATGGTTTAGTATGTTTATTAAGACCAAGTACTATATTGTTATACCAAGTAAATCGTCTAATTTTAATTTTAACTAACGTCAAAAAAGCTACTCATTTTCTCAAACTTTGATGAATTTTTAAAATTAAACGACTTGTCGTAAAGCCGTAATATTTCAGTAAGTTCTATAAGACCATGATATATATCGTCAAAAAAAGTTCCATAAAAATCGGCTCCAATTTTTTTTTTTCAACAGTTAAATACACGAAAACGGCTTTGTAGATTTTCACCTAAAACTAAGCAGTACCATTCCCAACTAATATCTTTCGAATAGTTTTTGATTTTTTAAAATCAGTTTGGTAGTTAGGTTAAATGTGGATGAAAATTTTAACACTTTTTTTGAAATTACAAAGAAACTGCTGGGCATATTGTCTCACAAAACTGACAAAAGATAGTCCTCATCGAAATACATCAAATGGCTTTTAAATTTCTGAAATCGGTTCAGCCGGTTTTGAGAAAACGTCGATGAAAGGTCTAATTTTGACAAATGCCAAAAAAACGATACCAATTTTTCCAAACTTTGACGAATTTTCAAAGTTAAATCAATTGTCGAAGGGCAGTAATATTTTAGTATGATCTAGAAGACTATAGTATCTACCGCCAAAAAAAATAATAATAAAAATCGTCAAAAAAAATTTTTTAACACGTTATTACAAGAAAATGACCCGGCCGATCTTTACCAAAAACTAATCAGCACAAATTCCCAATCAATATCTTTCGAACGGCTTTTTGAATTTTCATAATCGGTTTAGAATTGCGAGCTAAAACGTGGATGAAATTTTTTTCACTTTTTTGCTATTTAAGAAGAAACAGCTCGGTCGATCATCGCAGAACGATTAGAAACGCTAGTCCTCATCGAGATACATCGAATGGCTTTTAAATTTTTTAAACCGGTCCATCCGTGATTAAAATAAATTAATTAAATAATTTAATTAAATTTCTTTAAATATTTTCCTGAAACACGAAGATACGTTAATGACAAAGCCATATTGTTTTTCATTATCGAAAATAAGTCGTCCCGATGACAGCCGATTCAATACAGGCGCGGTGTTTATTTGCGCATTCCGATTTCGTAGCCGCAAACGCTGATCTGTGCGGTCGACTGCGACATGTCGCTCGCCTGTTTACAACTTTGCTGTCTTAACATCCGGCCGTTGCCGCCGATGCCGCCGATGCTGCCAAACACTAATAACTTTGTCGAACATTGAGCATGTGACCACGAGATCTATACGGAGAATGCATGATTATTTTCGTTTCCTAAAGTAGTAACGTAGATAGAAACACTTTCTGGCGCATATCTTGAATTCTTCAATTG
>NW_020537324.1:48283877-48318206 GCF_003426905.1 Ctenocephalides felis | reverse complement strand
GGCCACTTTGTCATGTTGTCCATATATATGGGAGTGCTTAAAAATTGAAATTTTGCCATTGTTTAAAAATGAAAACGATTTTCTAAAAGTTTTTAATCAGTTCCATTACCATTTACGGAAGTTCAAAAATAATTCACTCTAATTTATAATTAACCACTTGAACCAAATATAGCGCAATTTTTCGTCTTTAACATTGACATGAGTGAAATAAGAAAGCCCTTTAATTTTCTCGTACTCAGCCTTTAACAATCCACCGTCTCACACTTTCGTCGTCTGCCCGCATCGTCTCACATCGTTTGCCTCGCTCCACCAGCGCAAAGTCCCACGGCAACCACCACCCCGTTCAGTGGAGATCCAGGGCGCGACGCCTGCGCCATGCGCCGCGACAGGAGCATCGACCACCGGCTCCGTGAGAAAATAAGAGCAGGCCGAAAAGACCCGGGAAAAATGTTGTTTTGTCTATGAAATCGCATGGTCGTTCTTCGCGCTAAGCATACGCTTTTGGGATAAGTGGCAGATGTGGATGTGGTAGAGCACGATAAGACAAACTAAGTTGACTGGTCAGAAGAGATCGGTTTAATGGCTAAAATAATGGGCAGCAATAATAATAAAGAGGACAGACGTCTTACATCAATTTTTTTTGCCAATTGAGAAATGATCAAAACGTTTTATATATATTAGAGAAAACTCAATCATTTTACTTTTGAATCATTTTTGACTGCTTTAAAATAAATTATCCACCTCTAACCAGACATGCATGTGGGTATAAACGTATTATGTAACCGCATACATTTTATAGAATAAATTCTGAAAATAATGTTCTTAAATTAAGAAAAATGTTTATATCGCTCAATGTTTGAAAAATAATTTATCCTAATTCACATTTAAATCAAAATAATTAGGTTCTCATTTTTTACTCAAAATTTTCACTTATAAAATTATCAAGTATTTTACGATTTTATAATCCTGATTAAATGGGACTTTTTTTTAAATCTTCTCGAAGTTGACCGATTTTAAAAATATTAAATTCATAGTTCACAAAAGTATTATTTATCGTAAACTTGGGCTAATCGTGGTATATTTTACTGTGGCTATTGTGGTCCTAGAAATGTTATTCATGGTTACGGTTTCAAAGCTTGAAAGTACAAAAATAATAAAATTTACGACAATAACTGAACAACGTGAGATAATTTTTTGCCGTTTCAGTGTAAATCGCAAAATAGTGAATAATTTTCGTCCACGTTTTAGCCCGATTTTGAAAATTCAAAAACCGTTCGATAGATATTAATTGGGAATCGTGCTGATTAGTTTTTTGGTAAAGATCTTGTAATAAAGTTTAAAACAATTTTTGACGATTTTTATGATTTTTTTTTTGATGGTAGATACCATAGTTTTGTAGATTATACTAAAATATTACGGCCCTACGACGAGTCGTTTAATTTTAAAATTCGTCAGAGTTTGCAAAAATTAGTATCGTTTTTTTGGCATTTGTCAAAATTAACTTTTGATCGACGTTTTCCCAAAAACGCCTGACCGATTTCATAAATTTAAAGCCATTCGATGTATCTCAATGAGGACTATAATTTGTCAGTTTTTGAGACGATCTGAAAAAAAGTGTTAAACTTTTCGTCCACATTTAAGCTCAAAACTGTTCGAAAGATATTAGTTGGGAATGATACTGATCAGTTTTAGGTGAAAATCTTCCGAGCCATTTTCTTGTAATTACTGTCGAATAAAAAATTTAAGTCGATTTTTATGAAACTTTTTTTGGCGATATATATCATGGTCTTATAGAACTTACTTTAGAAAATACTCCGAGTTAACGTGTTCGTTAGTTTTCAATTATGTGTAATAAATCCACTCGGATACTTCTAATCACTCATAAATTAATTTGTTTATTATTGATTAAGTCGATTATTTACACATATTGAGAAGTTCATGTAACTTGCCTCAAGGTTAAATACCAATACCAACTAGTTTCTGATCTTTTTCAGGACAGTGAAGGTCAATACTATCACTCTGTTTCGGCCCTAGTGGACATCTGGGAGTGTATATATCACACGAATTAAAGGTATGTCAAATGATAAATATTGAATTTAGTAGGAAAAAGGCAATATAGTATATACATATACCACATTAGACATATTAGCAAACTATTTTGCAATGTTTTGGCCTGGTTGAAGTTTACATGTACTACGAATTTAATTGTAGAAGTAACTGCGACATTACTGGCAATAAGTAAAATTTCCATCAAATCACAGGTGATGGGTCAAGTATTAAAATTTTTATTATTTTTTTTGAAATGCAATCAGAACTTAAGGTCCTATAAGCTGTTAGGCTAATTTGACTTAATGCTAGGACGGTTTTACAGATGCAACCCCCGTTTGAAAAATTTCATAATTACAATTTCTGAAATAGGGCAAATGTTTTTATTGATGCAGCAATGCCGGATTTGGGCTGCTCTTACTTCAAAATATATTGCTACCTATATTTCTCAGTGAAAATACTACTGCTTGACATCAGGCTTCTCAAAGCTGAATCGAACCCGGGTTATTACGCGCTTAATTCGATATTTAATTTATCAATATTTCTGCAATAATCAATAGTCTACAATTATAGATCAATAATGCGCAGCATATCGTGTACAATATATATCGCAGTCCTGAAGCAACTTGGGTTTCCGCATTAATCCTTTGGCTTCACTTGGAAACACTTGTATTGCATTTTATATTGATAAAAGATAAGTGTTCGTATGGCAAAAGAAGGGTTTATTAAGCGTTCCGACATAAATATGTATGGTCCGTTGCTCTATCCTATCGCAACATGTTTACTCATGTGTGCCGAAGAATTCAACCCTTGGAAACACAATGAAACAATGTCTGCACAAACCACTTACGCAAATTACTTTGCCGACGCCGCCGCATCATGCGAATTCGGACCCGAACGTTGTTGTATGCAAAGTATACACATCAATGATCGGTTGCATCATAGGAATGCTTCATTCACTTTGTTCGTTCGTGAAACCTTTGATGAAATTATCATTAAATTCAATGGATACTTTTTCTGTGATGCTCATGTTTGTATCCGTGGAATAAGTTTTATCTTGTATGGGGTTTATCTTGCCTTTGGTTTCATTTCATTTGATTTTTCTAAAGTTTATTATAAAATAGGAAAAATAAAGTTTTTCATTAAAATATGCAAGTTTTAAAGTTATTTTATATTTTTAATTTCCCATGTACCCTGAGAAATTAAAGAACAAACTGAAAGTCAAGCACGAATTGTTTATATTGAGGGGGGAGTAGAACCATTGAGTTTGTTAATAGTAATAATTCTAATAATAGTTAAATATTTCATTTTATTCTATTCACAACTCATTTACAGACGTATACAAATAATTTTGAATACAAATTTATCCAACAGTTATAAAATAATCAATTAGAAAAAAAGTTATTTTCTTCTATCTCTACAGGTTATAATTTGTATTAGCATGATGTGCAGAGCTATCGGAAGGCAAATTTTGTACAAATTCGACCGAACAAATTTTAAATTTAGAAAAGGACGCTATAAATCTTTAGTAGTTAATTATTTATAGTTATTCATTGAATAATAACTTTTGTTTCTATTTTGTAGTGATTTTAATTAAACTGATTTGGTACTATTATTATTTATTCAATCAAGACAAAATTTGTTCTATGAATTTTCTGTTTTTTATACTATTGTATAAATATACTTTGTTACCAAAACAAAATCATCTTATGCATTTTAAAGTTTCAAAACTAAATATCTACCCGAAACAATCACATGAAAACAGAATATGAAATTAAATGAAAAATGTCAGTGTAGTGTGAAAACCATTATTCTTTTCTTATATAGAAATGGAATAAAATATTCTCCATTGTGAGTTTAGTTCAACGGATTGCCTAAAATATTGAAATATATTTGCCATTAATCAAGTTGCATAAACTCTAGGTTATGTATAAATAATCGACTTAGTTTATAAGATGTAAAATTTAGCTATTTTGATAAAAATTTTAACCATATATTTCAAAAATATTTTTTTTTTTTGCATTCACTGAAAACTTGTCAACGCAATATTCCTATTATTCCAAACTTTGATAAGTTGTTAAAATTAAACTAGGTGTTGTAGGAGAGTGATGTGTTAGAATTTTCATTAATTATATCGCCATATAAAGTTTCATCAAAATAGTAAAAAAATATTAACAACTAATAACGAAGTAACGGCCTGGCAGATCAAAAATTAGTCATCATGATATGCAACTTATATTTTTCGAACAGTTTTGAACTCGATTCAAGATTTTTAACGAAAACGTAGACATTATTTTTGCATTTTCTAGTTGATTTATGAGAAACAGCTCAGCTGATTGTCTTGTAAAACTATTCAACGCGAGTCCTTATCGAGTTTTATCAAATAGCTTATGTACTATTGCACGGTGCAGCCGTTTTTAGGAAAATCCGGCGAAAGGTTGAATTTTGACTTGCATAGACACATACATTTTTTATATCTTCCAGTAGGGTAAATTGCAGCGATAGTCCAAAATGAACATTTTATTTTTTTTTTACGTTGTAGAGGTTTCTGAATATTTTGGCATGCTTTAGAAAAATTTGATGAATGTATGTGTGTTTTTTGTCCACTATTTCGGGCGCACGGATCAACCCGAATTTTCATTGTGTACGATTTCATTGTGCTGAAAAAAACATTCAATTCATATTGATGTCTTCATATCAATATGTATGTGCATAATAAGTCTCGCCTTTGATTAACTCAGGTTGTTATGTTAAAATTTAACTCTTGTAGCTGTGGACTGTATTAAACACTGATTTGTTGGTATAATTTATGCATTTGTTGCAGTTCTTATTACGCTAATGATATGGAGAGTTCTAATTGAAGAAACTTTATTTGGTATTTAATTATTTACTAAGTTACACGGACGTTAGTTTTAGAAGTGAGAAAAATAATTTCAATCCAAATCTCGCTTACAATCATCCAGTATAAAAGCTCAATGCCATGAAAATTGCCGCTTTCACGATCAATATAATAGAATGAAAATACGTCCAAACACAATATGAATTGTGCAGATTACTTTTTGGTAAAGATAAGTCAACTGATTCGGAGATAAAGAGCAGAAGAAAGAATGGATCAACAGATTAGGTGAAAAAATAATTAGAGCCATGCATCACTAGTTGAAATTTGGTCTTAAACCATTCAGAGTCTTGAAACCTTGTATTCTTTCGGGAAGCTAACAATACATTTGCAGTATTGAAATTTGTGTTTGATGCATAATATCATGAAGAATAGTATACGTCACCATCATGTGGTGTGTCGGACGATACCATAGAGATGCACTCTAGTACAACAACCTAGTTCTCTAATCCAAGTTCATATATTCCTAGCCAGTATAGTTTTTATAATATGTATGTGAATTTACGAAGGTATATATTAATATTATATGTGTGGGTTCAGTGCGCGCGCATCGGCGGCGTCGCATTGGTCAGTCCGGACAGTTTAAAGTGTCACCGCGCCCATGCGACTCCGCGGCGACACCGGAAATGTCACTGGGCGGCGCCCGTCGAGCTTTCCCAGGACACAGGCGGGCACCAACTTTTTATTATATCTACTATTAACCTATAGTATCATATGAAAACATTATGTACTATTATATGAAATAAAACATAAAACACTATAGACATCATACAATATACAGATATCAAAGATCAATATTGGAAGTTATACCATGGGATTGTTCAAGTATTACGTAAGCAGATTTAGTAAAATTATTTACTCCCCCCCCCCCCTTGTCAGCAAAAGTAAGTGAAGCTGTCACCAAAATGTAACCCAAAATAAGCAAATCAATAACCCCCCCGCCCCCTATAGTGCTTACGTAATACTTGAACGGCCCCTATGCAGAAAATGAGAAAGTCGTAAATTATTTCCTTATAGAAATATACTATAAAATATTAGTAAAATATACTGGGTACGGTAGTGGCAGTCGTCATAACAGCTAAACAATACTAGTTTTGAGATAGGGTTCAAAAACATGAAGTATGTTTGTTTGAACAAGTTTCCATTAGTGCGTATATATCATTTTATTCGTAATTTTATTCCGCATCTTTCGTCCGAACAAAGTTTTTTTTTATAGCTTTTGCCATTTAGCTTGTAGTATAGAATCTGTTTAAATATTCAGATGTTGAAATGCAAAGTACGGTTAGGTTCCAGCAACTAGCCACACTATTCGATATTTTTCCAAAGAAACCATATAAAGTATTATACATAGTTAAAAAGGTTTCAAAATTCTTACTTCTTTTTCCTTAAATCGCAACTTCGAATTTCGCACGGTGTGGCCTACAGACGAGTTGCAGTAGTAAAATTCAAGGAAAACTGAAAAATCTACTTCTCTATACTAAGATGATCTGTAGACCGCATTGCTTTTATAGAGTCAAAAGTAAGTTTTTCTGATCAGTTTCTCTTAACTGTAACTTGTATACAAATGGATCACTTTGTATGTTATTTTGCAGTAAGTTGAACATTAGTAATTTATTACTAGTAATTAGTTTTTGAGTAGATAATTTATCCCAGTAATAACGATGATTTGTTTTCAAAAGCGTGCGTTGGGTTCTAACAAATTTTGGGGGTACGATCATGAGTTATAACCATATACATGTAGCAGTTATTATTATAAGAAATCGAACAGAAAATCTTCTGCGGTCTACAGATGACGTTAATGAAGGGCGCCGACTCAATGCAATAATGGAAACTTGTTCGAACAAACATACTTCATCCTTCTCTCTTTGAACCTTCTCTCAAAACCAGTAATCAATAATACCATATGACATGTATTTTTTGGGTTGAAGATTAAACAGATAAAGAAAAATCTCACTTAACTGAGACAAAATACAAAAGAGAAAAAAAAATTCAATACAAGTAAAAAAATTTAGTATTTTAGCATTTCTACGTTGAAAAATGTTCAAATTACCATTTAGATCAATTTTTTAATCTAACTGGTAAATTAACAAAATTATTGTTTATCAGAAAAGCGGCACAACCGTGTTCAGGGTCCTCTATATTATGAAAAAAAAAAACAAAACTCAAAAGTATTTTTATGTATTTGGTTTGGCTATTAGTTTTTGCCTCGAACCATCGTGGGTTATAATGGTTAGATTAATGATTAACAGTGGATACTTGGCGACAGCCTAGTGTCTAGCAGTAGTATGACGTCGGTTTTCACTTGAAAATTTGGATAGCAATACGTTTCCTATTGAAAATAGCTTTTACCCGGTAGGCATCAATAAAACAAGTTATCAGTAGAAATTACAAAAATTGTAATAATACATTCATCACAAAGATAGGACAACCGTTTGAGTCTCTATCAAAAAGTTACCTTGTTCAAGAAGTCACCACAACAGTTTATATGATTTATAAATATTGTTGTAAAAATGATTGATTGTAAATAATCATCAAATTGATAGAGATATATAAATACTCAATTAAATTAAAACATACTTTATATTCGATATTTTGTGACACTTTGCATATTATTATTTTTTTTTAACTCTGTTTTATTCAGCAATCAGAAATACATAAGGATTCCTATAAGCTAAATTGACTATTTTTAACAGCGATGTCTAAGAAGAACTGTTCTGAAGTAATAATATCATTTGAAATTTTAAAATATTTCTAATTAAAATTTTATATTATTGAATAAATTTGTATAAACTATTAATATTTTTTACAAAAAATTTAGGCGTCATGAAATAAAAAATAGTTTTAAAAAACTATAATATAAAATCTAAAACTTCAAAAAGGAATTTGTTATGGATTTATTATAAATAAACAATAATAATATAAAATGTATGCGAGATCTTACATAAGGTTTTGTTCTTTTGTTGGTCCAATGAAGCTGCTTGAAGACACTTTTGATAACATCCACAAAAAATCCATTTTTCGAATCCAAAATCACTATAATACTAACAAGAAGCTATACCAAAATGCATAATTTATTTACATAATATTTACATATTTAACATTTTTACTGCATTAAATAATATTTGGCGCCAATAATAACAGTATGTTTGCGGGACGTACGTTTTCATACACAAAATATAAAATATATTTTTAGTCAATTAGTAACATGCTGTACAATAATATTGAAGGCAGGACTAAGGATTAAGGCACCTCATTAGTGTAGAATAGACCGTGGAATATTATAGGGCAATCAAATTAAAATCAAACCGCAGTCTTCTTTTGTACTTTGATAACATTTGCTACGTACATAATGTGAATGTAATTACTCGATTTGAAATTTAGATTGCTTGTAATTACCGGCATGAATTATTTATTTCACAATAATACTTCACGCACTTTTTAGATTATCCATTTAGCTTCACGGAACCGTGTATCATTTTTTGCAACCACTTTGACTTCATGATATCCTTGTTAGGCATACGTTGAAGTACATTTTTATGACGATATTATTAACTTGGAAACTAGTACTCGCGCTTGATGTTTGTGTTCGAATTTAATTGCATGTTGTTTAGTGATTGCTTAATTCATGTTTATTGTATAAAGCATTATTTATATTATATCACACACGTAATTATGAAAATAAATTATGTTTTCTTTAATTTATAAGAATTGTCACTATTAATGTAGTAGGCTTTCAAGAATCAAAACTTGACTAATCCAAAATTGATTTATTGGAATCTAAAATTGACTGAATTTATTAATAGAGAATTTAAGAACAAACTTTCCAATAAAATAATATTTATTTCACAAAACTACAGACTATTTTAAAGAACACAAAAAATTTCGTTCCTAATTTATATGCTAGGCATTAGCTCGAAGTCAATAGTATTAAATATAATTTCAAGCTCTTGCCAATAGGATTGAGCGGTCCACCACCGATATATCAAGAATAAGTAAATGTAAGAATTATTCAACAACAATATTTGAAAGTAGTGGAAAAAAATATGTAGGAAGCTATCAACTGGATTCTTACGACATTATTATCGAGTGATAAACGACAACGTTTGAAAATCTATAACTAATATATTTTCTTTCGTTGTTAGTTTTTTAGGTTACATGGCACTATGGTTCAGTTTACGAGACCTTAATATAATTTTTAAGTAGAATACGTTATTTACATGCTTTATAAGATGTATTGGTAGTTTTAAGTTAGATTCAATAGTTTTGTCTTATATAACCTTAATAAAAGCTTACTTCTGGGTGAGGTAAAAAGAACCAACTGAACGCTTACGCTGTCAAAGATGTATAAACATTAAAAAATAGTAAATAAAAAAATAAGTTAAAAAAAATTACAAGAGATGAATTAAATTAATACTTATTCCTGCACAGTTGATAAATGCTTGTGACGAAATACCAGATTAAAGTTATATACAGTGTTATATCTGTAAAAAATGTACCTATAAAATTTATATTTTGCATTGGTTGAAGAATAATGAAGCTATTATTTAGAAAAATGCTTTTAAAATTTAAATTTTGACCTGTTTGTCACCTGGACCTCCCATTTTACCCCGACTATGGGGTAAAAAGTACCAGGTGACAAATTCATTATTATTTTGTCTATTGTAACAATGGGAAAACTTAATAAATTATATGAGTAGGTACTACAGAGTAGCTCCAACAAATGTCTTGAAAACGGTTGATTTATACAAAATACTAAGTTAAAAGAAATATTACTACTTGTACTCCTTCAAGTTTCACCAAAACTATAACTTTCAAAAATAATACAAATTTTATTCAGTTTGGAATCTAGTAAAGATAACTTTACTGATTAATCATGATATTTTGAAACATTGAGTAGACAAGAGTAATTTTTTACATTTCACTCAGGAAAAAACTAAACTGTGTTTATAATTGCCAATTATCATTTTTTATGATAAGTCCAATATTACAACTTACCTTCTACTTCTACCGGTGCAAGTAGTAACGAAAAAAACAAAAATAATTTTTTTTTTTTTTTTTTTTTTTTATTGGCTTCCTCTTATTATACAATTAGCCATATAACATACATTTTAACTTAAATATTTTCTATATAATTTTAAATATACATATTTATATTTTAATTTTTGATCTAACTAAAAATTCATATATTACTCTATAGCTATTCTTATTACAAATTAATAGATCTAAGTTAAACGGTTTGATAATATCTAAATTTCTATATATATAATTTAACATTCTTTTTCTGTTTTCTTCATATTTTTTACATTCCAGAATTATATGTTCCAGAGTACCTTCTTCCTCTCCACATTTACATATATCTGAATTTATCACTTTTATTCTATGCAAGTGTTTCGCATAGCTTCCGTGTTTGGTTCTTATCCTACTGATGGTGACAATAAAACTTCTTTCTTCATTTTTAAACTCTTCAAACCATGGTTTAAACGATAAACAGTCATTATATAATTTGTAATGCCTTCCTTTTCTTTGCGATGTTTCTCTCCATACTTCTTTCCATCTCTCCTCTGATTTAATTTTAATTTTCTTAATTATGTCACCATATAAGCATTTATTATATTCTTGTCCGCTTACACTTGCTATTTTTGCCAGTTCATCAGCCTTTACGTTTCCTTCCACACCTATATGACCTTGTACCCATCCAATATTTATGTTATTTCCATTCCCTGTAATTATCTCTATATCATTCAATATTTCAAAATATATTTTTTCTTCAAATTCTATTGTATTCATGAACTTCTCTAATTTATTTACACAACTTAAACTATCTGTTAAAATCATAGTTTTTTCATACTTATTCATTTTAGCTATTCTAACAGCTTCACGAATAGCTATTAGTTCTGCCGAATAAATAGAAATAAACTCCGGGAGTTTATAACATATTGGTATTTTTTCCTTTTCAATCCATATTGCACATCCAACTCTATGTGAAACATTATTTCTCGACCCATCCGTATATAAAATTATACTATTAGGTCCATCGTGTTCTATCCACTTTTTATACTCTTTTTTGACTACAATCGTTCTTTTATTATAATACAGTTTTTCATAATATGGATGAACTCCATGGACTACGTTAAATTTCCTATAATCCTTTAAAAATTGAAAACTGCTTAGAATGTCTGGTACTTTTTTGTTTATCCAATATGTGCTCCTGTCTATACATCTCCATATTTCCATCAGTTTGTAATTCAACACAGATTCATGATTTATTATGTTTTTCAAAATATATTTATCACATAAGAGCTTTCGTCTTATTTCTAATGGCATTTCTCCACTTTCCAATAATAATACATTTGTTGGCGTTGACTTCATTGCTCCTATACATATTCTAAGACATCGATATTGAATCTTGTCTAAATCTTGAATTTTTCTACTGTTACTAAATATCCAAGAGCCATAATCTAATTTTGGTCGAATTAATACTCTATATAGGTTTAATGCTGAACTTGGATGTAAACCATTCCAAGTTTTATTTAACATTCTTAATATATTTATACTTTTTTCTGTCTTTTTTTTAATACTTTCTATATGTGTCTTGAATGCCAACTTTTGATCTAGATAAATTCCTAAAAATTTATTTATTTCTTGAACTTTTATATTATAATTTTTTGTTTGAATGCTTGTTGGGAAATTTCTTTTATTATGTCTAGTGAATATACCAATCGTACTTTTTTCTTCTGATAATGTTAAACCATTTTTGCTCAACCATAAATTGTATAAATCAATATTGTTTGTCATAATCTCCAAAGCATCTTTTAATGTTTTCCTTTCTACATAAATCACAACATCATCAGCATATTGTAAGATCTTTGTTCCAGGTACCCAAATTTTTTCTAAGTCATAAGCATATAAAGCATATAATAAAGGACTCAGTATACCCCCTTGCGGAAGTCCTTTGTATAAGTATCTTTCATATTTTCTATCATTCATCTCTATAACTATTTTTCTTTGAAAAACATTATAAATTATACTTCGTACAAAAATTAATGGCAAACCTAACTTTAATAATTTATCCATTAAAATATTAGGTATTACATTGTCATAAGCTCCCTTTATATCACTAAATAGTGCTACAACATATGTATTTTTAGAAAATGCCAAATATATGTCACTAATAAATATACTTAAATTATCCATTGTACTATGTTTTCTTCTGAAACCAAATTGAGTTCTTGGGAATATTTTATTATGTTCCAACCACCATTCTAGCCTCCTCTTTATCAATCTATCTTTTATCTTGGCTATGCACGAGCTTAAAGTTATTGGTCTATAGGCATCTATTTCATTTCTATTTATATTTGGTTTTCTTAATAAAATCACTTTATTAATATGCCAGTCATCAATTAATTCAGGCCTCTTCCAATATTTATTAATTATCTTTAGTAATATTTGTTTACCTTTCTCTGGAAGGTTTCTTAACATTGAATATTGAATATTATTTAATCCAGGCGCTGTATCCGTTCTTTTATGCCAGGTTTTTTCTAGTTCCCATTTTGTAAACGGTTTACTTAATAAATCATTTTCCATTTCCGCATACCCATTTAAATCTTCATCAATATTGTAACTAACTCCTGGTGGTGCTATTTTGTCTACTAGAACATCTAATACATCATCACTACATTTTGATACATTTCCCGATTCACCCATATAACAAAAATAATATCTGTTATAATTTATTATTTGCATGTTTTTAAGGAAATTGACATGTTACTAAGTAATTCTTTTCATAAATCAACTTTAGCTATGATTAATGCACATAAAAATATGGTATCTCGTGTGATAGACATCGTTATCAGAAATTAAGCTACAATTAATACAAATTAAATATATAGTATTTCTTGTAACACAACTTACATATGCTCAAATCCTAGATACTATACATTCCACTCAATCATCTTCACTTGATTCTGTATATAATTTTTGAATGTTATAAATAAGCCCCCAGGTTTTATTTCAACTAACTCTGTTTCATTTTTTTACAATTTTCAAGTTAGACAATTTAGCAATCACAAAAATTGTTACACATTATCAAAGATAGATTAATTTGAAGCAAACTAAGGTATATAAAATTCAAAATTAGTCGACATTAATAACGCAAAATGAAATTTCATGATAGTGCAATTTTATATTACATATCAAAAATGACGGATCTGCACAGTTCTGTATATTAGGCAGGAAGGTTTACATATCCAATAGAGTTTTTTTTTAAATATTATTCAAGATCCTATTGAAAAACGCTTGTTACTAGTTATCCCTGATACACAAAGTTTTCAGCTCCACACTATTAAATTATATTAAATGTCCAAACTACCAGTAAACTCGTAAGAAAATTCTGGAAAAATGAATTAATTAAAACTCTGAAAACATTGAAATATGATAAAAGGATAGCTTAACGTATCTTCATATAAATAACTATTGGAATTAGTTTTATTATAGCACTTTAACACATTCAGAGCCTTTTGCCTAGGCATGTAAAAATCGCGTGTTTGGTAAATATGACGGTATATATCTCGTCGAGTGCGTAATAAACATGAACGTGAAAAACGGGTGGGCCGTGTTTAGACAGTAGCTACATATTTAAAATGCTGTGCTATAAATTAATTTTGTCGAATGCCCCTTGTAAATAACCCGCGGCGGAAAATATATGAGACGGGGATTATTCAATTACCCGATATATTTTTACCGTGAACAAACTTCGAGTTTTACAATGCCGTAAAAGTAATTAACGAGGTCGTTGCTGCGTCCGTATTTTTGAGATTGAATTATATGCAAGGATTCGTATTAACAGTATTATCATCCTATATAACATACATATATAGGAATACAAATTATTTTAGACTAATCGCAAAATACATTCGACATCAACTTTACTAAAGGACTTCGACTGTGCAATAAGCAGGTTTGCCAAATGATTAGTATATCAGATCTTTGATATACATATTTCGATTCGTAAGGTTATTGCAAATATTACAAAACATTATAGCCAAAAAATATTTATAATAAGTTTGCTTTACATCATGTCCCAAATAAATAATACGCAAATATTTGTTAAGGGGCCGTTCAAGTATTACGTAAGCACTATAGGGGGAAGGGGGGGTTGTTGATTTGCTTATTTTGGGTTGACATGGGGGGCAGGGGAGTCTGGATGATGATTACGTCATAGGTAGTATTATTATTTTTTTACATTAATTGCAAAATGTTTACGTAAGCATGGGGGTAGGGGGTAAGAGCTTTGCTTACTTTTGCTGACAATAGGGACGTGGGGGGGTAAATAATTGTAATAAATCTGCATACGTAATACTTGAACAACCCCTAATAGGTTATGGGAAGGTGACTCATACCCAACTTTTCAATTTATGAATAAGTATTATCTAATTAGTTGTGATCTTGAATATATTACTAACAAAAATTATGATAATATTATTTTCTATGTTTGAAAAATTGAAGAGATTTTTCTTTACGGTTCTGACTTTTAAAGTCGATTTGTTACTTGTTGACTTATCTATGAATTTATTTCTGTATCAGTTTTATTCATATATAGTTCATATTTACTAATTGGAACAGAAACTAATTTCAGAATTTCCTATGTAAATCGAAGAACATTCAGTTCATCCACTATTGCTAAATATTGTAGACAACTTTTATTTTATTTCAGATCTTACTTTATATCAAAGAATATTATAATTTATCATCCACAATAGAGTAATTTCGGTAATTAAATTTTTTGGATCAAAGTTATTGATTAAATCAAATTAATAAAAAAAGTTCGTAAAAATATGAATTTTAAACTCGTTTCAGCTAAATTTCATGTACCCATATAATATTTTAAAATAATATTAATAATAATTGTACCCATATAATATTTTAAAATTTTCTAGCTTCCTCAATTCCCCGAATTTTAATAGGTACAATTTCTCATAGATAGGTTCTGTCTCACTTAAAATTATGCAAACAATTGAAGTAATTGACAATCAAAGAATTGAACTCAGTAAGTTGTTGAGCTAAATTAAACTTGAGTCATTGTGGGCTTAGGGTGACAGAGAATTTTCGTACGATGTTCCAAACTGATCATTTTTATGATATACACTGAAAAAATGTTAATTTTACAATAATATACGTGATATTGATAATAAAATTTAAAGGTTCTGCCTTTAAACAGTTAGCTGTGTTTGATGAATATACTCGCCTTGGAGAAGTTATCAGAATTTTGTGTATAGGCAAGTAGTGGAGACTTGGTACGTTTGTGCCAGGGTACGGTAGTAAGATAGGGTCCAAAAGGAGAAAAGGGTAGTAAATTTGTTCGAAGAAGTTTTCGTTGTTACATTGAATCTCTACTATTTCCAAATGTTTCAAAGGAAAAATCAATAAATGAAAAAAAGAGAAATTGACAAAGATTATTTGTTAACTTTGTCTAAAATATTATGTTTTTTTTTCTATATTATCATATTTATTTATAAGCTTTGTTTAAATAATTTTAAAAATGAGAGTTTTGTTACATATTTCCCATGATAAAAGTCATTATAAACCATATTGGTATTTATAGCTATTGCTTTTTAACCTAATTTATGCCTGTCGTAACTTTCTTTGGGAGTGTGCACTAACCCAGTCCCCCCTACTCTTGTCATACGTGTAAAAATTTGACCACTATTATTTAAAACTGTGCCCACAATTCAATGAGTGCGCGCAATTAAATGAGTGATGTTAATGAGTAATGGGTTATACAAAGGGTAGGGTAGAGCGGGGCTAGTTGAGCATAGGGGCAAGTTGAGCAATCGAAATATCTCGAAAACTATTCACCGTCCGTTTAGGCATTATATGGCGGAAAGATAGAGGTTTGGGAGAAATAGACATCCCGCGATCGCTAGTAGCCGCTGGACAAATGAGTGAGGCTCACGGGCGTTTTGTTTATTTTGAGACCAAAAACTAAAAAAGTAATTCATCACGAGTTTTCGTCTGGTTTAGTCAAGTGTTATCCATTTTCAAACAGGTAAATGTTATTCTTCCATATAATTAAAGTACTTTTAATATGCATAGAGATTCTGGCTATAATTCTCACGGTTTTTTTGTAAACTCACTTTTATTTTGAAATTCCGAGTTGGGGTTAGTTGAGCATAGTTGCCAAACTTGTTCTGTCATTAAGACAATTACCGTTAACTTCCATAAATTTATAGATGTTGGGTCTATATATAATTTATATTTATAATTAAAAGAACTGAATAACGTGTATATAAGTTTAATTTATAATAACAAAACAAGTATAAAGCATCTCACTGATATAAAGTGTATTTAGGTTAGGTTTTTTAATTTTCACTCTTACAAGGCTTGATGCACAAGAGAATGAGATTGCATTTTTCGCATCCCTCGAGCCCACGCAAGTGTTGCACGATGCGCCGTCGCCAACTTGACAGTTTGCGACGTTCTTCACACGCAACGTGTCTATGAAGTTGGTATTGGCGTTTCTGGTTGTTACTCTCGCCGCTAGGTGTAGGGAGACGCCATATCATTCCCCCCAAGATGAAGGTTAGCTATCTGTCAGAATAGAAATAAGGTTAAATGTGTGTTGTCAAATATTGAACGCAACTTTCTTTTTGATTGTTTTCTTTGTAGGTTCCTTTGATGACTCCCAGGGATGTCTATGAAGTGGTTGAGAAAGTGATTCGTAATCTGCATCTGTTTTATTTATATATGCTGGTTTTAGCCTTTCAACAGCGAAGTTCTTAGTGGCCCCATTAATGCGAAGTTTGTAAATCCTATCAGAAACTCGCTCAAGTATTTCATAGGGTCCTCTGTAAGGTGGTTCCAAGGGCTTTCGTACATGATCTGCTCTGAGGAATACATGTGTGCATGTGCCCATATCTTTCAAAATGAAAATCTTGGATTTGTTGTGGTGGGCTGTTGGAGTTGGTTTCAATGCACACATGATTCGGCGATGATTCTCTAGAAAGACCTGTGGATTCTGTGAGTTATTAGATGTATTGAAAAAATCACCTGGAAGTCTCAATGTGGTTCCGTAAACCATCTCTGCTGCTGATGTCTTGATGTCTTCTTTAAATGAATTCCGTAGACCAAGTAGTACGTAGGGTAGTGTCTTGATCCAAGGTTCAGAAGAACACATCAGTGCAGCTTTTAGGGTTCTGTGCCAACGTTCTACTAATCCATTTGCTTGAGGGTGATATGCTGTCGTACGTGCTTTCTTTGCACCAACTGCCTGTGCCAAGGACTTGAAGAGAGATGACTCAAACTGCGTGCCTTGGTCTGATGTTATTGTAGTTGGTGTACCAAATCTGGAAATCCAGCACGTAAACAATGCCTGCGTGACTGTCTCAGCTGTGATGTCTCTCAGTGGGATGGCTTCCGGCCATCTTGTAAATCTGTCAATAATTGTTAAGCAGTAAGGAAAACCATTAGTATTGGGTAAGGAAATTATGTCAATATGAATATGAGAGAATCTTTCATCAGGAATAGGGATGTGCAAAGGATTGAAATGATTATGTTTATGGATCTTGGACTTTTGACAGGATATGCATTGACGAGTCCAAGTAGCAACATCCTTTCCAATTCCAGGCCAAACATACCGGCTGCGTACCTCCCTGGATGTGGTCCTGATGCTTGGATGAGAAATACCATGGACTACGTCGAATGCAGTTTTGCGGAGGCTCTGTGGGAGATAAGGTTTAACAAAGTTTGACTCAATTATACAATAGATCGGAAAACCATCCAATGTTAATTTATGTAATCTAAGAGAAGTTTCTCCACCAAGCAGCTCCTGCATTTCTGGATCCAAGCTTTGCTCTATACATATTTGTTCAGCCGACAGTCTGGTAGGCATTTCAATAGTGTTAATTCTTGATAATGTATCTGCCACTACATTTTCTTCACCTTTCACATACACAATTTCAGTAGAGAACTGGGATATGTATTCCAATTGCCTACGCTGTCTGTCCGACGCTTTTTCAGGTCTCTGCTGAAATGCATATGTGATGGGTTTGTGGTCTGTCTTGATACTGAAATGCCTACCTTCCAGCAGGTATTCAAAATATTTTATGGCCGCAAAGATGCCTAGAAGCTCTCGGTCATATGTTGAATACCTCTGTTCCGTGGATGTGAGCTTTCTGGAGTAGAAACCTATAGGGTGCCATGCACCATTTTCTTCCTGCTCCAGAGTGGCTCCAATGGCTGTTGTTGACGCATCTGTTACTAAACATATATTTGTTGCAGCAGCTGGATAATGAAGTAAAGCGGCGTTTGCAAGAGCATTCTTTACGTCCTCAAAGGCTTGCAGAGATTCTGGGTTCCAAATGACAGGTGTTTTGTCCTTCTTGACTGAACTACGTAGGTAACTGTTCAGCGGTGCTTGCAGTTTGGCTGCTTTTGGGACTGATTTCCTGTAATAATTCAGCATTCCCAGAAACCTACGCAGTTCCAGAACTGTTGTTGGCTGTGGGAAGTTCAAAATCTTGTCCACCCGGTCTGAAGCTGGAGAATAGCCTTTCTCACTGAGCTTATAACCCAGAAAATCTACTTGGGACTTGCCTAGGACGCATTTGTTGGTGTTGATGGTTAGAGAATGTTCTTGCAAACGCTCAAAAACTATCTGCAGGTGGCGATGGTGTTGCTCCATGTTCTCAGACATAACCAGAATAT
Source organism: Ctenocephalides felis (assembly GCF_003426905.1). Lineage (NCBI taxonomy): Eukaryota > Metazoa > Arthropoda > Insecta > Siphonaptera > Pulicidae > Ctenocephalides > Ctenocephalides felis. Next base: position 48,299,563 of record NW_020537324.1, on the reverse strand, counting down.
CATCCACATATATAAACTAAAGTCAATGTCTTGGAATATGTGGTTTATGTAGCACTGGAATGTCTGAGTGGCATTCTTCAGTCCAAAAGGCATGCAGAGGTACTCATATAATCCCCATGGAGTTATGATGGCAGTCTTCTGTATGTCCTCTTCATGCATCGGCACCTGATGATACGCTTTTGCAAGATCTATTGTTGAAAAAATTGTTTTATTGTGCAGGTTTGTAAAAACATCACTGATTAGTGGAGGAGGATATTTGTCTGGTTGCGTGCTTGAATTAAGTTTTCTATAGTCGCCACAGAGTCTATAAGATCCATCCTTTTTTTATACCATATGTATTGGACTTGCCCACGGACTGCTTGAAGGTCTCAAAATGCCACTGTTCAGGAGATTTTGTATCTCGGCTTTTGCAGCTGATGCTTTTTCGCCAAAAATCTTCCTGAACCGGGCAGCAACTGGTGGACCTGTTGTGGTAATCCTGTGTGCGAAAGGAGATGGTTTAATTGTTAGTCTCTGTGGCGTTCTAGTGATTGTTATATATTTGTTTAGTAAGCTCCTGAAAGGTTGGTGTGGGTTAATTGTGGAAATGTTAATGTTCTGGGTCTTCAGCACTTTGCCATCAGAGGCTAAGCCTGTCGTTGAATCAATTAGTCTTTTGCCTTTCAGGTCTATTAGTAGATTGTAGTAGCTTAGCAAGTCTGCACCGATTATGGCTGTTGCCACATCTGCTACTGTGAATGGTCTGCGCAGCGAAAGGTCCAGCTCGAGAGTCCGCTTTCCATAGGTGGATATTCGGCTGGAATTGGCTGCATACAGAACATGCTCTTCCTTGGCACGACCGGTTGCAAACTTGCTAGCTGGAAGAATCGAGAGAACGGAGCCAGAGTCTATAAGAAAATTTATCCGTGTTTTTCTGTCTGTCACACATAGTCGGAGCTCTGGACAGACAGAATTAATATCACCATCATTACTTGCTCCTGGTGTTGATGGTGACTTTAGTTTTCCGGCTTCAGGAGAGTCTTAACCAAACAGGGTTCTATGCATTTGGTAGCCTTCTCTCCAAACCTGCTATGGTAAAAGCATAGCTGTGATTTGGACGGCGTCTTTGATCTCCCTCTCCTGTGCCTGGAGTGACTTCTGGTCCTGCTTCTCTCGTCATGTTCTCTGCTATGTTTTAAATTCTCCACTTCTGTCGTCAAGGCATTTAGTTTCTGCATCATGGCAAGCAGAATTTCTTGGGTGCGGTCACTTCTTGGTTCAGGTGCTCTGCTCGCTGCGAAAGGAGATGGTTTAATTGTTAGTCTCTGTGGCGTTCTAGTGATTGTTATATATTTGTTTAGTAAGCTCCTGAAAGGTTGGTGTGGGTTAATTGTGGAAATGTTAATGTTCTGGGTCTTCAGCACTTTGCCATCAGAGGCTAAGCCTGTCGTTGAATCAATTAGTCTTTTGCCTTTCAGGTCTATTAGTAGATTGTAGTAGCTTAGCAAGTCTGCACCGATTATGGCTGTTGCCACATCTGCCAAGTGAAGGGTCTGCGCAGCGAAAGGTCCAGCTCGAGAGTCCGCTTTCCATAGGTGGATATTCGGCTGGAATTGGCTGCATACAGAACATGCTCTTCCTTGGCACGACCGGTTGCAAACTTGCTAGCTGGAAGAATCGAGAGAACGGAGCCAGAGTCTATAAGAAAATTTATCCGTGTTTTTCTGTCTGTCACACATAGTCGGAGCTCTGGACAGACAGAATTAATATCACCATCATTACTTGCTCCTGGTGTTGATGGTGACTTTAGTTTTCCGGCTTCAGGAGAGTCTTAACCAAACAGGGTTCTATGCATTTGGTAGCCTTCTCTCCAAACCTGCTATGGTAAAAGCATAGCTGTGATTTGGACGGCGTCTTTGATCTCCCTCTCCTGTGCCTGGAGTGACTTCTGGTCCTGCTTCTCTCGTCATGTTCTCTGCTATGTTTTAAATTCTCCACTTCTGTCGTCAAGGCATTTAGTTTCTGCATCATGGCAAGCAGAATTTCTTGGGTGCGGTCACTTCTTGGTTCAGGTGCTCTGCTCGCTGTGGCCATCACCGATGATGGCAGTCCACAAGTATCTACAAGCCTGTCTGCCATCTCGCCAATGGCTTGTAGCCCAATGTTTTTCGATACAAGCAGTAGAGGCCGGATGTGTTGTGGGAGTCTGTCCAACCAAAGTTTATGGATGATATCCTCCGAGATTTCACTCCGAGCCAGGTCAATCATTTCCCGTAGTAGCTGGGATGGCTTTTTGTCACCTAGGACAACGTTTGTTAACAATTTGTCTACTTGCTTTGACCTCGACTCGGATACTCGGTCTAGGATTATGCTCTTCAACGTGTTGTATTTATTTTCGGTTGGCGGATTTCGCAACACATCGCTTACCAGGTGTAAAGTGGACCTGTCCAGAGCACGCAATACCGCCGTGTACTTCGCATGGTCGGATTTGATCCTATCTCCAAGAAACTCTGTCTCAATCAACAGGAACCATAGATCAGGAGCATCTTCCATGAACGGGGTTATTGTATGCCTGCCCACGTTGTAAATTTGTTCCGTTTTTAAATCATTGTTCACTTGGTTGGAGTTGCTCGCACATGGCGTGCGAACTTGAGTTTCGTCAAAATCGATGAGCGATCGATTTAGATCTTGTGAGGCTTCAGTGTTTGCGGGTGAAGACATTATTAATGATATAGTATACCTCGCTTGTAGTATCAAGATCAGAATTCAGCCACGTGTTTTCTCAGTCGCGGTCACCAATTATATAGATGTTGGGTCTATATATAATTTATATTTATAATTAAAAGAACTGAATAACGTGTATATAAGTTTAATTTATAATAACAAAACAAGTATAAAGCATCTCACTGATATAAAGTGTATTTAGGTTAGGTTTTTTAATTTTCACTCTTACAAGGCTTGATGCACAAGAGAATGAGATTGCATTTTTCGCATCCCTCGAGCCCACGCAAGTGTTGCACGATGCGCCGTCGCCAACTTGACAGTTTGCGACGTTCTTCACACGCAACGTGTCTATGAAGTTGGTATTGGCGTTTCTGGTTGTTACTCTCGCCGCTAGGTGTAGGGAGACGCCATAAATTAATTATTATTTTTAAGATTTATGCTAAGCCTATGAGTAATATAAAGAAATAATGATTTTAAACAAAAATACTGAATATAATGATAAAATAATTCCTAAGATACGATATTGTTTTGTTGATTCTACTTTTCGTTAATTATTCAAAGCAAATTACTATAAGTTTTGTTTTCTCTGTAAGTAAAGACTATTAATATAGAACTGGTTATTAAAAACTTATTTTATTTCATCATTAATCGACATTGAACCTATGATTTTATTATACTTTCTTAGTGCTCAACTTGCCCCACCTATGGGGTAAATTGAGCATACTTGACTTTTTGCATTTAAACAGCTATAGCTCTTAAATTTTACTACATCCGTTTAAATAAAAATTTGCTCAACTAGCCCCGCCCTACCCTAATTAAAAGTTGACGGTGCTTAGTGTTTCGATGGTGTTTGAGCAATTTATTTTTTAAACTTTGTACTCTGTTTCTTTTTATCATACAAAAATTTCATCTTACTTTAGAGACAATATAATGAGTAGCATTTATGGTTTGAAATTCTACCACCATCACCGAGACTTTGTTTATAACAACTGTTGAGCAGTCGTGAGTTAATAAGTAAAGCACACATTGTATTTGTGCATTTCGCTTCTGTTATGCATATTATCGATGCGATCTCGCACAATCAGTTTACTGCTAATGACGTGTATTTTATTGGCAATGTGTCTGCGCAAATCAATGCTCTATTGATTCCGAGAGGAGCTTCGAACAGACTCAAGGCCGGCTCGCGTATCGACGCCAACATATCGCATGTCCTGCACGATGTAGTGGCTAACTTACGAGTACTATCCTCGGCACAAATGTTTCATACGGTACCGAAAATGGACAAACTACTAGCCATTATCGTCAAATAATTGTGAATATTATAAAAAGGTAACCATTTTCAACTGATACGCTGATAAAAATAGATGTTATGGGTTCAATTTTACATATTTCGTTGCAATTGTTGATTTAATAAAACATTAATTTATCAAGTCCTCGTAGAGAAAGTTATTGTAATCGTCTAATAAGCAAAAATTACAATTTTGGCATATCTTTACGTTTCAAGGATTTCTGAACATTTTGGCATAACTTAGCAAAAATGGATGTATGTGAGTGTGTGTGTATGTGTGTGTTTATGTACATATGTATGGATACAATTTTTATCATCATTTTCGGGCGCACGAATCAACCGATTTGAATGGTTCAAAAAGCATTCGATTCCTATTGACAGGAAAATGTGCTGATTAGTTTTTGGAAAAGGCAGATCCAGCCATTTCAAAGATATGGAGCAAAGAGTGCAGAAAATAAAAATCCGGAGTTTTTGAGAGAACGTAGCATGCGATTTGAATGATCCAAATAAATATCAATTTGTAATGACGAGGAGAAGTGGTGGCTAGTTTTTGACAAAGGTGGGTCCAACCGTGTTAGAAATACCGAGCTAAATGTGCCAAATATAGCAGTTTTTGAGAGAACCAAGCATCCGATTTTTTAAAAAACTTTCTACTTGTGTTGACGAAATGATTACTTTTGGGAAAAGATTTTTTTTTTGTATATCGAAAATAATTCGGATTTCAATTTTAATTCTAGCCAAAGTTATAGAGCTCATTTATATAATTTAAATACATAATTTTAACTTTGCAATTCAGTTTATATGATTCTTATAAATATTCTACAATGTCCTAAATTTCAAATTCGATTGAAAAAGTTTAGTTTATTTACTTTTCTGTAAACATATATAAGCTACAATACGTATTTATAATAATCTATTGTAAACATTTAATATTCCTCGAATAAGGGATGTACCAGCAATTTGCCTATTTGCCCATACACCACTAGCTTTATTCACAACATGCTACGAAATCATTATATACATCATAGTCTACTCATATACATTCTGTGTCAAAGAGGCATCTATTCAATTGACACACACTAAGGCAAGTTATATTCAAAATTATTATAAATTTAATATTAAAGTATTTAATTAGCATCATATAAAAAACAATCATTAACATATTAGCTATGTTAATCCTAATAAATCGTTCACCTACATAAAAAACTCGCAAAAATATTTTTGTTATAATTAAAACATCAGAGACATGTTGGTTTTTTATCTAATTACCAATACCTATATGTGTATACATTTTTATTAGTGCGATAATTACATTTTTTATATATATTAACAGTAATCAAAACTTTTAATAGTCTTACAAACTTGTTGGGTTATGTCATTGATTTTTGTAAATTGGGCCTTAATTACGTATATTAAATTAGAATATTTCAATGTTGACTTATGATTTATTTTTGATGCAGCGATAATGGGGGAGGGCTATTTTCATTGAAACATATTGCTATCTATATTTTCATATAAAAAACGATGTCACTACTGCTTGACATCAGGCTTTCGAGGCGACCTGGAACTTCTGACTCGAAATAGTAATTAATTAATAAAACTACAAAACAAACTTCAACAAAATAATACAAATTAATACTTCATTTCAATATAATACATACATACTCAAATTATTTTTGATGTTTTTTGTATAAAATTTTGATTTTTATTGAAGTTTTGACTAAAAACTGTCCACATATGGAATGTCTTCGTGGAAAGTTACTGGAATATGTTTGCTTACCTGAATCTTACAAGTTTTTTATGTGAATCCTATAAGAATTTAGAAAATTTCCGTGTGCAAAATGCTTAATGCATAAGCATATAGCAAACTATTAAAAGTATCATAAACCTCTAAAAAATTGATATACATATATCACTCACTTTTACTCAAACACTAAATATGCAAATTAAGAGAAAGTGGTTTGATCACTTGAACAATACCAATATCTGTTCAAATCATTCAAAAGTCGTTACTCTTTGCTGATAAATTAAGTATGCATTCAACACTTTTACATGTTTGGCTTTCAGAAATCTATATTTGCATAGTTATGTATATTTTCGTCCAAAATTCTGTATTTCGTCTAATTAGACTTACTTTGCACATTATTTAATAAGATTTATTGTAAGTCATGTTCAACAGTCTTTTATTCAACCCTGCATGTGGATGGGGTTTAAAGGACCATCTGATTTTTTACCCTGTTAAAGGCGTGAAAAATAAAAAAAATAAGTTAAGTTTAGAAAAGCAATTTTACGATATATATGTTAAATAAATAGTTAATACAACTCTGCTTTTGATTATATTTCTGACGAAATACCATATCAAGGTAAGCACCATATACAGTTCTCTAATAAGAATGCACTCATGAAATTAATATTTTATAATATTTTGTAAAAACCTGATTATTCCAATTATATTTAAAATAAAGAAAACAGCAAAGAAAATCTCATTTTCTGTCTGTGTGTGTACAGTGCACTGTACTGAAGTACAGTGTGTATAAGCTGGGAGTTTTACTGAACATAGTCAGATAGTTGTTTGTTTGATATGTGTTGATTGTTGTTCGTTGGTTTTGTTTTCACAATACCATTGCTAAAAGTCGAATTGGACTTTTGTGCCCCGCCCTACCCGATGTACAATAAATACTTGTGTAAATGCCATATGAACATATAAAGAAAATGAATTTAAGATATAGTTTTGTACCAAAATATTTTCTAATCCAGCTGAATAATTATATGTGGCCCTTGGATAACATCCTTATGGCCAGTCATGTTTCTTGTTCTTTTGCCAAAGTCCTTGTATTATACTCACTATGCGTTGTAAGTATACATCTCGTATCAATACATAAAGAATGATGCTTGTATGTCAAACCAGGCTGTCATATTATATATGCTGAAGTCTATTCCAAAACGGTATATCCGTAACAGAATATTGAATTACGTGTTTTAGCTATTCATACACATATGTATAAGACGTAGGTATACTACTATACTAACGTCAAGCGATTATATGTGTGCAAACAAACAATACGTAGAACGATTTCTTCACTTTGTGTAACAAAAGTTCAATATTGTAATCAAAATCTTTATCAGCTACCAAAAAAATCATTTGTATTGTCATTGTAAATATCTTACAAAACTGAATTTTCTTGTAGTTGTTAGCAACAATTTACTAGTATGCTTCAATTGTTTTCAGTTCAAATATTTTTTCAAGAACTCCATTACATTTTTATCATGTTGAATCAGCTATTGAATTCGGAAAATAATTACGACATAATTAAGTATTCTGGAATCTTTATTGATAAAAATGATCAAAATCTTATTTGTACGCCTTCTCACAATTCATACAAAAGATAAAGCTGATTTCTGTATGGAGATGTTCCATCTTTTCATAAGTTATAAGTTTATGATATTTGTGTTTAATGAACTCCAATAACACTAGATTGAAGTTGTAAAAATAAATGTGTTCAAAATTTGTTTCAACACATTCTCTTAATAATGTAGGCTAGAGCGGGGCACTCCACTTCGGGCGATTATTATACAGTCTGAACCTTTGAACCTAATGAACTACATCACAACACATAAAACGTATTAAACAAACAACTAGCTCAGTAAAATTTCAAACAGAAATGTGTTTTTTTACTATTTTTCTTAAAAGTGCCATTTGTCCCTTTTTACCCCATAGGTAGAATAAAATGGGACAACCAGTTGAAAAACAGATGCCTTGTCTTATATTTAATTTTAAAGTGATTTTACGATATAGTAGATACATTATTTAACCAATGTGAAATGCAAAATTTCTTGTAAAAATTTTTAGAAAGATTTCTTTGTATATAACCTTGATTTTGTATTTTGAAAAAAGTGTTCATAAAAGTAGAGGTCGAATGACTATTAGTTTAATTTATACCTTGTAAAATTGCTTATTTTTAACTTAAGTATTAACCTTTGCTGGGGTAAAGGTTCAGTTGATCCTTTTTACCCCATCCACATGTAATCTCTTATAGAGGTTATATAAAAAAACTGTTGAATCTAACTTATAAACTAGTGAGGTGTATGGCATCGTGCCTTAAGGCAAATTGCTGGAACTTTCCGTACCGTAACGAAATGTTAGAGGAATACTGAATGTTTTCAAATAGATTATTATTAATATTGTAACATTGTCTACTATTTATAAGAATTATATAAACTGAATTGCAAAGCTGAAATTATTTGTTTAAAGTATATTAGAACTATAGTCAGAACTAGAAATAAAATTTGAATTATTTTCGATATACAAAAAAAAATTGAAAAAAAAGAGTTGGAACAAAAAATTTTTTTTTCCAAAATCAATTATTTTGTTAAGACAAGCAGAAAGTTCTTTGAATCATTTAAATCGGACGCTTAGTTTTCTCAAAAACTGCCATTTTTTACACATTTAGCTCCGTATCTGCGAATTGGCTGGGCCTGCCTTTGCCAAAAACTAATAAACACTTCTATCAATCATTACTAATTGAATGTTTTTTAGATCATTCAAATCGGATGCTCCGTTCTCTCAAAAACTCGATTTCTATTTTCTGCACTATTTGCTCTTTATCTTCGTAACTGCTGGACCTGCCAATAGGACTCGAATGTTTTTAAAACAATTCAAATCGGTTGATTCGTGCGCCCGAAAACGTGACTGGAAATTTGTATCCATACATACATACATACACACACACACATCCATTTTTTCTGAGGTATGCCAAAATGTTCAGAAACCTTCAAAACGTCGAGAAATGTAAAAATTTTCAATTTCGATTTTCGGCCCATTACAATAACTTACCCTACGGGAAGTTAATAACAATTGAATAGCGCATACTTAAAAATTATATTAAGGTCTCGTAAACCGGCCAACAGTACTCACAACGAATACAACATTTGTCAATTTAAGATAGAACGACAACTACAGAAAATTCTTTTGTTATCAATTTTCAATAATTGCAGTTTATCCCTTGATAGCGACATCGTAAGAATCAGAGTGATGGCTGGTTATACAACTTTTGCCCTCTACTTTCAAATATTGTTGTTAAAAATTCCTTACTTTACTCTTTTTTAGTGAACCTTTAAGTCCCACTCTAGCTTATAGTATTTTCATCTAAAAGTTTAGGACTTATAATTTTTCAACAGTTTTTGTAATTTTTTTAACTAACTTTATTAATGGTATTTTATTCTTCTTTGTATTGCCCCAAGTTTACGAGTGTTTTCTTAGGCGACTATACACGGTGTTTTCTTATGATGTGTTAAATGAATGTCATTATATTATATTATAAAGTTCGCGACTGCGCAACTCTATGTTCGCGAGAGAGTGTCACCGACACCGTCGCCGCGCGTCCTCTTGTCCCCACTATGAGGCTACAGGCAGCTTTGCGAGTTGTCGCGAGTCCGCTGTGGGGACTCCGCCCTTCTTGTCGCGATGTCGCGACAGGTGAGTTTGCGACACATAGGACAAAGCCACGCCCGATCGAGTGACGATGAAACGGTGCGAATGCGTCGGTGGCAGTGGATGGTGATAAAAATATAATTATAATTACAATTTGCTAAATAACAACTTTAACATAGAGTTTATTTACTAATTATAAGTTACTATTGAAATTGTTTCTAAGAGCAATGAGTCTTGTAACATATTTCTACAGTATATTATTCAAATACAAATAACTTCTCGTAGGGTAACTTATTTTAATCGTATAAAAATCCAAAAAGTGTGTGTAATTTTTTATCGACCCTTAAGAGAGCACCGATTAACGGATTTGAATTATTTAAAAAATATTCGATTCCTATTCATAGGGAGCTCTAGTCGTTTCGGAGATACGGGACAAAAGGGAATTCAGTCTTTGTGAGAACGGGGCATCCGATTAGATTGATTCAAAAGATATTTGTTGTTGTATTTACGGCCTGAGTTGCTGATTAGTTTTTGGACAAGGCAGGTCTAGCCGTTTTGGAGATACAAAGCAAAAAGTGCAAAAAAGCAGTTTTGAGAGAACGGATAACCGAATTGCATGATTCAAAAAACATTAGATTCATATTGATAAGGCGCCGTGATGATTAGTTTTTGGCATAGACAGGTCCAGGTCCAGTTCCAGTCACAAAAAGTGCAGAAAATTGCCATTTTCAGAGAACATCCGATTACAATCATTGAAATGACATTAAATTCGCATTGGCGAGGATACGCCTTGATTATGTTTTGACAAAGACAGGTCCAGCCGTTTTGAATTTATGAAGCAAGATATGCAAAAAAACAGTTTTGAGAAAACGGAGCATCCGAGTGGAATGATGAACTTGAACTTATACTTGATATAAATAATTAAAATATTGTAATTCAGTTAATATAAAATTTAGCTATATGATATAAGGTGTGATATAATGTGAGATAAGGCCTTTCATTCTAAATCGCCTTGATTAGGTTTCGTTAATTTACTTTCAATGTGAACATACACAAACGTCGTCTTCTAATTTAAAGGTCTCTTATATTTTATATATAAAATACGAATAATGACTATGACAGTTTTTATAATGATTGTTATTAATTATTAATCACTTTTCGTTGGTTTTTAATTATTTTTATTTTTCGAATGTTTAATTTTAGTACGGAAGGTACCAGCAATTTGCCTTAAAACACAATGCCATAAACCACTATATAGTTAAATATTTATATTTATTCTTTTATTTGTTATGCTCATATTATTATTTTATTAAGTTATTATTTTATATTTAGAATTTTATTTCTGAATTCAATGACTATTAAATAATCCATAGATGTACGAAATATTTCATATATACATTGACTTATACTTGAATCGATTTCGTGAAGAGAAATATTACGTTTTCCTGGTAGTCGTTGTGCGAAATTTTATTGCCTCTCCATAATCATCAAAGTCAAATTGGAATTTATTAATACTAGAATTAATTTAGAAGAAATATTTTTAATGAATTTCTTCAATACAAAATCATAACGAAAATAGTATCGAGTGTAATGGAACTACTTAATAATGGCAATAATTCTTAAAATCATAATTTCGACACGCAAATCGGCAGTAATATTATTATCATTTAGTTGAGCAAAATTCTACCGAGTATTTCAATTAAATTGCGTTAGGTCAAGTATGTAATGTCTGAAAAGTTGAAATTTATTATAAGTAACTTGTTTTATATTAAAAATGTGTTGCAATATAACAGGCATTTCGTTTTTAAGAGTTTAACTGTGCCGTACTGTTTTATGTAGATTATTATAATGTTACCAGATTTTGCGTGATATGCTATAATTTTGTTGGAAATGTGAAACTCGAAATATAGTAAATTGTTAATTAGAGAGATAGTAATTTTCCTATGAACCGATATGCAGTGTAGGGCGGGGTACAAAGGTTTAACCTTTGTACCTAACTAATTATATCACAATAACTAACACATATCAAACAAACAACTATCTGACTATGATCAGTAAAACTCCAACCTAATTCATTGTTGTAGAAATGTGTTTTTTGCTGCTTTTTCAAAAATTTGACAGCTAGTCTTTTTTACCTCATGGGTGGGGTAAAACGGGACTGCCAGGGGGCAAACAGGTCTAATTTCTTTTTTTTTATTTTAAAGGAATTTTACAAAATAATAGCTAAATTATTAAACCAATGCAAAATAAAAATTTCATGGACACATTTTTTACATTGATAAAATAGAATATATCCTTGAACTGCTATTTTGTCGGAAATATTCATTAGCAGAATTGAAATAACTTTTTATTTAATTTATTTAATTTATTTCTTGTATATTCGCTTCTTTCACTTTCGGCAAATTAATGTATCAATAATTAATAGTTTAATTTCATTTTCATGTGAAATATAATAATTGTTATTCATTAAACGAAACGAAAAATTAAATCGGCATTGAAATAAATTAGACTTTTTATTATGTAAATAGTTAAATTCATTTTCAACCACTTAAGCATTATTTAATTTTTATCATATTTTGTAAATATTGAGCATATGTGTATGCACAGAAATAGAAGCTAATTTATTTTACTAAATTAGCAATTAATTTTAATGCTCTCAAATTGGTTATGAACAAAAATGTATATTTATTTTTAAACCTATCGAACGACCATAATTAAGAGTGATTTTACGCAATATCTACCATTTGTACAACGTCGCTTTGCAGTCGGATCTATATTTTCTGAGCGTCAGAGGCAATTATTCATCCCCGCCGTTTGTTTCTATCCCCACTATCAGACTTCGTCTGCAACCCATCGTCTATCCCCATTCCCCAGACCATTTTGCTGCCAATACATCTTACCTTCCCAGGATTCGAATGGCTCTAGCCACCTTAAATCATCGTAATAATACCTAATAAACACCTCTTATTACTTGGACACATAAAATTCTAACTTTTTTGCGGTATCTGTTTTATTTTGGGTAATGTTTTTACTTGGCAAAAAAAATTGATTTAAATTAAGGCTGTAATTAGTAACGTAAATATAATAATGATTTCAGAACGTGATTTTTTTTCTTTGAATTGTTGTAATTTATAATAATTGGATTTCTTCATTTGTTTTTGTTCACATAATATTTAATAGACATTTAAGCACGATTAATCATAATTAGGTATAAGCAACTAATAGGTAAAAGTACACTATATTCAAAATATAAGTAAATTACCTTTTTCAATTTTAATACGTATATTACTGTTATCCATACTGATATAAAACACAAAAATTATGTAACAATTTGTATGTCAGAAGCATAGCACTCTTATAATTTATTATATTAAGTCACTAAAATCAGAAAACTTTAAATAAAAATTTTTGAAGCACTGCCAAGAAAACTGTGTTCAACACTTATGACACTGCCATCTAGTTGTGACAAAACCGACAAGAGCACGTGCCACTTGACAACCACGTGTTGCTATTGTCACCACGTGAAATATTTCGCTCTAAAGTTATGAAATGCGTCAATGATTCTGTAAATGAAAAAAACGACTTGCGAGTGAAAGTAATTAGGTATTTGTGTAAAGAACAGTAGTTTCAGGTATTAATTGCAAATGTCATAACAATCTCATTATTGTCCACTACCCCATAGTGTCTCGGTGCATAAACACACAAGTCCTGTAAATTACTCGGTCCCTAGCACGTGCATGTCACGTCAATTAGGAGGTTTGCACGCGCGTTTTTTGCTCGGTTTGCGTTTCTGCGTGTGTTCACTATGAAACGGTTCCGTGCTTACTGCCCGGCCGTAGTTCGCGATACTCGCGGAACCTCCCCCCGCAAGTCCCGCGCCAAACTCGCGGGGTTTCTTCGATACTCTCCGCGGATTTCGCGGTTCTGCCTGCACTGGCCCATCGATCGCAGCCCGCTCACTATTGTTTATGTGCGAATTTAGTGAATGAGTTCTATGTATGGGTCTTAATACCATATATACTTATACACACACATTTTCAAGATATTAACTATGAAAACTAGTGAATGGCATCATGCCTTAAGGCAAATTGTTTGAACGCACCAGTGTTAAATAATTGAGCAAAATATCAATAATTAACAAATAATAATTAACGATCAATATCAATTGTCTTAAATTAAAATTATAATTGTTAAAGTATAATCACTATATATTTTATCGTTTACATATTATACAGTGACGATATTATATTACAGTAAAACATTTAAGAATGTTTAGATTACCAAGATGCCGAATGTGTCTATACGAGATTACATTTTTAAATCAAATTGTAAATTTAAAATTTATATTTAACGAATAAATCTTGGAAATTTTGATATTTCTTTGAATCGTAAATATGGACTTTAAAAATTTAAATTTTTGGTACGAAACCCAAAAAAATTGTAACAAAATTAGTATTTATTTTTAAAATCTATAAAATATCTGATAATTTGATGTGCATATGTCTAATGATCATTTTTAACTTTTATGCCAAATATCAACTTTTTTAACTTTTTCCTCTGTAAAACTAATGGACCTGCTTTTCCAAAGGTCACTTTTCACCAGTTCTTTGTGTTTTCAATGTAAGTAAAATGTTTTTTGAATAATTCAAATCCGATGCTTCGTTTTCCTGAATTAATAGTTTGGGCACTTTTTGCCCCGTATCATCAAAATGAACTTGCCTTCGTTAGAAACTAATTAGGACGTCTCCCCCTTGATACAATTGGAATGTTTTTCGAATTAATTAATTCGGTTGATTCGTGTTCACGAAATCGTGAACGAAAAATTGTATCCAAACATACATACATACACACACAATCATACATACATTTTTTCTGTGGTATGCCAAAATGATTGGAAACCTCTGAAACGTAAAAATATGCATAAATTTTCATTTTCGATTACAATACATATTAATTTATAAGTTTACTGAATTGATTTATCGATGATATTTTTCTCATTTTCGATTCTATGAGTTCACTAACTATTTTAAACCATTGTTAACATATTTCACATAATATTTTGAAAACTAAAGTTTCTGCGGTTACAATTGTCGTAATATCCTAAATGTTTATAAATATTGTAAATAATATAATTTTTATGATTTTCTATTACATATGTGAATCAATTTGATTTTTTTGAGGAAATCTTATCATCAACTGGTTTTGACCACAGCAAAACTTCTCAGTCATTTGAGATATTGTGATTGCACTTTGAATGACTAATTTATTATTAAAAAAAAAACAGAATAGAAATATTTTTAATTGTTGAGGACTTGATCGACCTTATCCAAAGACTAACTCAAAAAATTCCTTAATCATAAAGACTAATTTAAGCTAAGAATTACATGATCATGTCTTATCATTAATAGACGAGATTGGATACGTTTGTGCCACAAGTTTTGACAAATAGAAAAATAACTAGAATGATAGATAGATAAAAAAATAGAAAAAAAACAGAAAAAGTAGACGTGTAGCCAGATACCAATACAACTGGTAGTCAGATAGACAAGTAGAAATATAGATAGGTAGAGAGGTAGACAGCTAAATAGCTACGTAATTAGGCAGCTGGATAGTTAGATAAGTAGATATATAGAAAAGTAGACAGTTATATACAAAGACTGGCAAATAGACAGCTAGACAGGTACAGGTCATATACAAATCTTAATATAATATCTGTATATTTGAATATACCATAAAAATAATGTTACAATGATTAATTTGAGTCTCAAGCTTATTTGTTATAATACAAAATTTAAGCTTGTGAAGCGTTTAAATAAGTGTTTATATACTCAGGCTTCCTTCTCTAATTTATTAAATGTTTTCAAATAGATTATTATAGATATTGTAACATTGTCTAATATTTATAGAAATTATATAAACTGAATTGCAACGTTGAACATATTTGTTTAAAGTATATTAGAACTACAGTCAGAATTAAAATTAAAATCCGAATGATTTTTATTATACAAAAAATAATAATGAGAAAAAAATTTGAAACAATTTTTTTTGTCAGAATCAATTATTTTGTTAGAACAAGCAGAAAGTTCTTTGAATCATTCAAATCGGACGCTTAAATCTGTCAAAAACTGTCATTTTTAGCACATTTAGCCATGTATCTTAAATATGGCTGCCTTTGCCAAAATGTGATGACCACCTCTCCGTCAATACGAATTGAATTTTTTTTAGATTATTCAATCGGATGCTTCGTTCTCTCATAAACTCGAT
>NW_020537324.1:48239518-48283777 GCF_003426905.1 Ctenocephalides felis | reverse complement strand
TTTATACAAATATATAATATATACATTTATGCAAATTGCATATCTTATAAATATGTATAATGTAACATGTCATTGTTGAAATTATACGCTTTTTTATATTCAATTTTGGTTTTTTAATTTAAAAAAAAAATTGAATTCAAACGGTCTATATAATATTGGTGCATTTCTTCAGCATTTTATATTCGCACCCATGGTCGACGCTGGCGCCATCTACATTGGGAGAGGAAAACTAACCCGGGCAAATTGACAGTTTTAACCGAAAACGCGGCAACGAAACATGGCCCGAGAGAGCGATCTATATACTCTTCTTTTATCTATGGGGTACACTCAGAATAAATGTGCTTTACGCTTACGCTGTTTATCAACTGTCACAGTCACCGCGCAAAGAATTAACTAGTGGGGCGCATGGCATCGTGCCTTAAGGCAAATTGCTGGAACTTCCCGTACCAAAAATTATTTTTTTTTGAAAAGATTAACATTTTTTAAAAAAAATTACTCTGAAAAAAATAGATTTTTGAGGAACTATATAAATTTTTGACAAAAACTAACATTTTGTTGAAAAATTTATTTTGAAATATTTTGGAAATTCTGAACTTTTTTTCAAAGCAATCGTACTGCTTTAATGCATAGAGACTAAATATCGAAGCGCGTAAGCGCCGCGTCGCTGTCTAACGCATAAGCATTGGTACGGAACCCATAGAAATGTTAACAAAATGTATACTTATTGTTAAAATCTCTATAAAATATCTGATAATTTGATGTGCATATGTCTAATGTCTAATGATTATTGTTGACCGCCAAATGTTATTTTTTTTTACCTTTTTTTACTAGATCTCCGAAACCGCTAGACCTATTTTCATGAAAATTTGATCAAATCTTCATCTTGATAATGCAAGTAAAATGTTTTTGAATTATACAAATCGGACGCTCCGTTCTCTTAAAAACTGAGTTACCGTTTTTAGCCCTTTTTGCCCCATATCTTCGGAACGGACGTGCCTTTGACAAAAACTAATCAGCACGTCTCCTTATCAATACGAATCGAATGTTTTTTGAATTATTCAAATTGCTTCATCCCGGTTCCCGAAATCGTCGACGAAAATTTGTATCACACACACATACACACACATACATCAATTTTCTCTAAGGCATGCCAATATATTCAGAAACCTTTGAAACGAAAAGATATATAAAAATTTTCATTTTCGATTTTTGTGCGATTACTATAACTTACCCTACGGAAAGTTAATTATAAATAAATCAATTTATCATCTCCAGAACATTAACAATCGTCATTTCATTTCGAATCAAATTTCAAAAAAAAAAAAAATTTCCACAAAATTGAAAAAGTGCTCCTGCATAGTCACAGTCTAAACGCATTTGCAAATAATTCTGTGCGACATTTTCACTTATACTGTGCTTAGCTTGGCGGCATTTTCACATTTTTCAATAATTTTCACAAAATTGAAAAAGTGCCCCAGTACATAAACAGTCTAAACGCACTTAGGTAAACATTTGTACCAGAGTGGCGCTTAGACTGTGCTTAGCTTGGGGGATTTTTTGAATTTTTAATCCAAAATTACAAAAAAAAATTTTTGAAAAAAAAATTAGAAACAAAAATTTTTTTTTTCCAAAATCAATTATTTTGTTGAAACAAGCAGAAAGTTCTTTAAGTAATTTAAATCGGACACTTATTTCTCTCAAAAACTGCCATTTTTTTAACATTTAGCTCTGTATTTCCGGAACCGCTG
The DNA here is from genome assembly GCF_003426905.1 of Ctenocephalides felis. Classification (NCBI taxonomy): domain Eukaryota; kingdom Metazoa; phylum Arthropoda; class Insecta; order Siphonaptera; family Pulicidae; genus Ctenocephalides; species Ctenocephalides felis. The sequence continues at coordinate 48,282,029 of NW_020537324.1, read as the reverse complement.
GGCCTACCTTTGCCAAAAACTAACCAGCACATCTCCCTATCAATAGGAATCGAATGTTTTTTAAACCATTCAAATCGGTTGATCCGTTCCCTCAAAAACTCGCTTTCTATTTTCTGCACTCTTTGCTCCATATCTCCGTAACGGCTGGACCTGCCTTTGCCAAAAACTAATCAGCACATCTCCCTATCAATAGGAATCGAATGTTTTTTAAACCATTCAAATCGGTTGATCCGTGCGCCCGAAAACGTGGACGAAAAAAAGCGGACATACAAAACACACACACACACACACACACACACACACACATCCATTTTTTCTGAAGTATGCCAAAATGTTCAGAAACCTTCAAAACGTCGAGAAATGTAAAAATTTTTGATTCCGATTTTGGACGATTACTATAACTTACCCTACGGGAAGTTAAAAAAATATAATAGCAAGGCGGCCGTGTTATATATATATATATATATATATATATATATATATATATATTTTATCTATGTTTTATTGCATATTTAATCAAGTTGCCGACAAGTGAGTAACTTGTCTATGCATTGTGTACTATATATGATAAAATAAAAAATACTATACTTGATAAAATATATAAAACTCTAAAATTTTAAAAATGCTTGGCGGGCTGTAGAAAACCACTCCGCGGGCCGCATGCGGCCCGCGGGTTGCTCATCCTTGTGTTAGAGTAAGTTTTGTTGTAACTTGAATGAGTCGAAATCGCAAAATGGCTTCAGAAACTGTTTTTTTTTTATTTATATTATATATATTTATATACAGAATATTATAGAATATAATAACATGTAACGTAATTACGGTACATGCTTTTTTTAATTTTTAATTTTTAACCTTTATAATTGAGTTTGAAGTAGTCACTTACAAACTTTGTTTTCGCGAGAAAATCCGAGTTGATGATATTACATTTTCTCTAGTCTCAACTAAAGATGCTGCAGGAATGTTGAGGACATTCTCTTCATTACAAGATATACCTGTGGAGGAGGTGTTGATCTTGTTTACGGGTAAATTGAATTAAATTATATAATGAAACCGAAAATGTAATTCATGGTATAAACATAAACTAAATTCTGAATTATCACTTATCAAATGCAAAAATAATTGTAATGTAAAATTCTAGTCTTCTAGTGATTCACAAATCAGCTTGTAACATGTGTAGTCTAGGGATACACTTTAATTGTGATGAAAGTGTATTTTCACAAACTTTATCGCCAGGAGCTTTAGAAAGTCCTAATTTGAAATATTTAATGTAAACTTTGTAAACTGCACAAAATATATAAAACTTATACAAAAGAAAATAAAATACTGTCAGCATAAGATAACCAAAACTCTCTATATGAGAATGAGATATAAAATTACAATCTTTTCAAAAATCTATTTAAAGATATATTGATTAACAATCGATAATTAGAGTCATTAAACTTTAAATTAGAATCATCTGCAGCTTTAATAATATCAACGAGGATAGACAGAGTCATGTCAAAATATGACATGTCAGACGACGCTCGGGCAGTGGATATGATCATTGGACGAACGTTCACAGAATTCATTCACTATGTCATTTATAGAAACTATGCCAAGTGCACAAGAGGGGTATTGACTACAAAATTGCAACAATATCCCTTTTGAAAAATGTGTTGACGTCGCCAAAGAAAAGATCTGCACTCATCTACACAATATCGAAACGCAAACAAACTGTTACAACCACTTGTGAATGAGAATATAAACCAAAGGCTTAAAAAATTGACCTGCTGACCTGACCAAATAATCACTGTCTGCCATTCTTCATGGATAGTTACTCAACGGAGGCATCCCAACATATTTATTTTCTTTCAGTATGCAAAAAAATACATAAAATTTTTATAAATCTCATGCTGGAAGTACGTATGTGTGCCAACAATTTCATTACTTAAATTAATTACATTAATTAAAATAAAAAGGTCCACAAAAGAAAAGTCGCTGAAAAACTACATACAACTCCAAATATTCACCGTCCTATTTCATAATAGTAATTTTTGTAGTCATTCTCATTTATATACCACATAGTTATACATTCAAAATTAGGTAGTTATTTTTTATACTAATAATTTGCTAGAAATATTTCTTGTGGGGTCATCTAGTATATAAATAATAGTGCAACTCGTCATAAAATTTTCAAAAGATTGCTCGCCTTTGATTTACACCATGTAACAAATGTATTTAGAAAGAAATTAAGAAGAATAAATACACAAAAAAAACATTGAGGCAGTAGTTACAAGCAAAACTGGAATATAATGAACATTTTTCTTATCCACCAGCAACATTAAATACGAGAGTTCATCTTTTTCCTTAAAAGCATAAAACATCACTGGTTGCATTTTACTTATCGAATGGAGTTGTGAATATCATTAATTTGAAATGTATGTTGTAGATGACGGAAGAAAACTATTAAGTATTGGTCTAAATGTTATAGTAATAGTTTGAAATCAGTTTGCTGCTAATTGCAAAACTATAAATGTGCTTCTTCAATAGATACCGAGGAACTATATAAAACACGAAATCTCGTCTGGAATAAACTGATATTTGAAATAGATGGCCGGTTATGATATAACTCTTCTGTATGATCCTCCACAATAGCTAAACTAAGAAATAACTTTAGATTTATAGATCAAAAGGGGAGGCATGTTGGAAAGATATCAGATTATTATGACTTTTATAACAATTTTGTATGTTTTGCCATTGCACTACTTTAACAAACATCTCGATGGAACAAAAATACAAAATGAAGGTTAACTTTGCAGCACAAGTATTTCAAAACTTGTAGCTCTTAGACTTCAATATTTCAATGTACATTCTCATGAAACAAATGTGAGCACTACTTCAGAAGGTACTGATAAACTATTGGAGTTCATGAATTGTCTTTTTGATAATGTCAATTATTTAGCTCATTTTCCAACAATAATAATTCTGTTCTGGTTCAATGCATTTCATTAAACCTTATATTACATCACAACCGTTATGAAAACTTCTACGTTATAAAAAAAAATTGAATTAGAACTATAGATGATTTGGAACATATTTGTGAAAAATTAATTGATTTAATTATTTGCATATGCAAAATTCACGTATAATCTGGATAAATTTTATAATAGCAATTAAAATATTTTTTTGATATTTCACAATATAAAAAATCAGCTCCGATAATGAGTTTACCAATTATGTTAATTCAGATCAATTTTCAAAGAGCCGTATAGACTTGAGAAGAATTATTATTTTGGTATTCAGCATTATTGTATCAGCATCATTCAAATAATTAATAATAAACACTTACCTTAATATTTTTAGTTTTCATTGACATGCAGTAATATTACTCAAACCTGAGGAGCTTTCTATGCAACTCAAAAAACATCATGTTCACTTCGAAACCAACATCCATTAACAATTCGGTGCGTATATTTTTTATCATCTTGGCAAATATCTGAAAACAAATATCTTTGAAATTTCACATAAACACATTAATACATGTATAATTTATTAATATAATTCATGGATCGTAATTCATAAAGTATACGATCTCCATTGCTGTTGACAGAAACATAACAGATCAACACAATTTATTGAACACTGTTAATATAATTAATTGATTTATAATAGTATTGTGTTATAAAAAAACGTTATAAAGAATCGAAAGAACCACGAGCAACGAACTGAAGTGACAGAGTGTTTCTCCTTTGCCTCGTGTCATATCGAAAAGGCGGGAAACCAAAACAGAATGCGCGTCTACACAGACAAAGATTTACGGCGAAGGTTGATATTATTGACATTAAAAAACAACTAGCACGACTCGCGGCAAATGGCGCATACTGTCAATTGAATTGAGCACTCTTTTTTGATTTTGCTTAAAATAAATCTTAGTGTTCAAAATTTTGATAAAAAAATATTTCTAATTTCAAATATGCACCATCATTAATTATTTTAATAGGAAGAAAAACTACTTATTATATTATTCTCTTCTGTACTACCTCAATCTTTGCAATTATGATCTAATAAGTGACTGCCCTTTGCAGAAACTTAATTCTGAAACAATGTGCATTGATTGAGTTGCTTAAAAAGTTAGAAATTCTTAAGAATATAGAAAAGAAGCATATAAAATAATATAATTTCACAACGTAGTTGTATATACTTCGATTTTTTCGAACCATTCGATCTATGAATTAATGTCACGAAAATTTTGTCAAAATCAAATAAAAAAAATGATTATATTTGTCAAACATCTGTACGACAAACAACATTTCATAAACCCATTTACTACGTAAACAATTAAAAATGAAATTAAACCATGTAGCTTAATATTATGTGTTGTGTTTTTTCCTGGTGTAATAGTGGATTTTTATAAAATGAATAAAACTGTGGAAGAGATAACATTATATGAAATATGGCAATATAATCAAAATGAAAATAAATGAGTGTATTATAACGAAATATAAGAAAAAAATTTTAAAGGCAATTAGAGAAAACAAAATTAATTAGCTGTATGATCGATCATACACTAACATTTGGTCACTAAAAACAATTTTATTAAAGTGTGTGTTTTTATTAACTTATTTTCGGACGAAAAATGAATTTTGTAATTATTTTATTTATTAGTTTCCAACTATTAGTTATTATGTTTTTTCGAGTTTGCCATGTGAAAAAAATTTCCTCGATGTTATGGTTTTACGATTTGGTATCAAACCGATTATTATATGGATGAATTTTAAGGAGAAACACTTGACTTAAAATCTGTGTGTATGTGTGTGCGTTGCTTTTATTTATCAGGGTGTAAATACTTAAACTTTTGGTCCTAAAGTAGACCTTGATATTATATGAAGTACAGGAACAGAAGGGTAAATTTCGGAAACAAACAGACCTAAATATAGTACCAAAAAGAAAGAAAACATGCAATGCCTACAAAAGAAGTTGTTTAAATATATTTAACATGTATTAGTTAAAACCTAAACCTGAAAATGAAACGATATCGAAGAACAACAAATATACATACTCCCTTAAAAATCATAAATAAGACAAACATTGAGTTTAAAATTAAATTAATAGCGTGGCACAAATATAAATATGAAATTCACAAGTAAATGCAGAATAAAATGCTGTCAAAGTTCTTTGCTTTATTCACAAATAAAACTAATAAGGTTAATGATTGATTCATCAAAATACTAACCTGTAAGTCTGTAAATAATTATGTCGCCAATTAAGGTAATTCATCGTCAATTAAAGCACTGAATTTAAACAAAATAGAATTAATATCCAAAACAGACATGTGGAAATAATCCGAAGCACCGAACGCATAGACCTTATACAATTTCATGGACTGCTAATCCCCATACATTTCTCAAGTAAAAAAGTGTCAAAAGATGTTCTATGGTATAAGGGCAAACGAGGGTAATTTCGCGGCCGAGATATGTCAAACTCGATCGCTTGAACGTCAAATGAAAGTCCGTGTGTTCGAAATTGTTGGGAAAATATTATATAATATACAATTTATGTTAAACTAATGAATGTAATGAACTATTTATATATTTATTTATTTATTTTAGTTATACAAAGTGTTTAAGGAAAATAAAAAAAAAATTAAAAAAATATTTTACATATTATAAAATTCACTGAAAATAAGAACAGTTGGCTAGAGCTATTATGGGAAATTAGAAAGCAATAATGAAATATTTGTTTAAATGTAATATATTTATTATTGGTGTTTAAAAAGCACAATTTTTGTGTGAAAGTGGCGTACATATTTATCAACTTTGCTTTTTTTATGTTCTTCATGGTGCATTCTAATTGTTAAATACATTTTTGCGACAAAGTTGATAAGGTCATGATAGTGCTGGACAAATTGCTGGAAATGGCTTGATCTAAAAAAATGTGCAAGTCCCAAGTCATTCAACTTTCGGAGAATCGTGCTTTCATATGAACTTTTGTACATTAAATTTAAAGAATTCCGAATTAGGGTTTCTATATATAAACATAATTTAAACATTTCATCGGAAGAATATGAAAGATATCCTCGATTTTGTATATCGATGAATGTCGAATTTCCCGGAATACTTGCGAAGCATTCAGAACAGGTTTTACTGCAATCAGGAACTTTACCACAGACCAAACACATTTTAGAAGACATTTTACTTTTAACAATTTTAAAACAGGTATATTTTTATCCTCTTTTAGTTTAAACATCCGAGCGATCAAACATCACGTGAACCCAAGTAACTGTAAAATTTAAGCGATCGAGTGCATTCGACTAATCTCGGTAAAGCTCGTGTTCGTATTTGACATATCTCGGCCGCAAAATTACCCTCGTATGCCCTCATACCATAGAACATCTTTTGACACTTTTTATGCGCTCAACTAGCAGTCCATGTATTGTATAAGGTCTATGACCGAACGACATAAATTCGACGAAAAATACCGAAGTAACCCACCCGAAGAACGAATGGAAGGGTATCGGCACACTACCATAAAGCGACGCACGATAGTCGGAATAATAAAACTTTAGCATTATTAAAAATAAGAATATAAAAGTGCGCCCACACACCTAACGAACGAACACGAACGAACATGACGAACAAGAAAATATAAAGAAGAACGAACATGACGAACAAGAAAATATAAAGAAGAACGAACACGAACACAAACGAACGCGAACAATTCCAAACAAACGCCTCAAAGCAGTAAGGGCTTGAATCTTTTTATTCGAGGATGTACCGTGAAACGTCAGATTTATTATTTAAAGTGGCGGGAAAGCGAAAAATTATTTAAAGTCATCAAATTTACAAGATTTGTCAATAACAGCAATATCTTATAATAAACATAACATAAACTAATGCAGGACGGCACATTTTAACATCAAAAGAGAAAAATGTTTGTCTACATTCGTGGTAGCGTCCACACTGCGCATATGAGTTCAAACATGAACAAACAATTCTCTTTGATGTACCGACAAGTTGCGGAACATTGCTCGCCATGTATGCTTGTGTTTGTTCGTGTTCGTTGTGGCGTCCACACTATGCTCGTTGCCGTTCGTTCTTGTACGCAATTCTTGCTTGTTCATGTTCGTTCGTTAGGTGTGGACGCACCTTAATACGGACGTTTCTCTCCCGATTTTTACGATGTGTGTATGTGTATGTGTATGTGTGTGTTTTGTATGTCCGCATTTTTTCGTCCATGTTTTCGGGCACACGGCTCAACCGATTTGAATGGTTCAAAAAACATTCAATTCCTATTGATAAGGTGATGTGGTGATTAGTTTTTGGCAAAGGCAGGTCCAGCCGTTTCGGAGATACGGAGCAAAGAGTGCAGGAAATAGAAATTGAGTTTTTGAGAGAACGGAGTATCCTATTTGAATGATCCACAAAACATTCAATTGGTAATGTTTGGAAGAAGAGGTGATTAGTTTTAGGCAAAGGCAGGTCCAGCCATTTTGAAGATACAGAGCTAAATGTAAAAAATGCAGATTTTGAGAGAACAAAGCATCCAATTTGAATGATTCAAAAAACTTTCTCGTTGTTATGACAAAATAATTGCTTTTGGAAAAAAAATGTTCAATTTCATTTATTTTTTGAATTTTTTGGATTTAAATTTTATTTCAAGAAAAATATGTTATAGAATCGTAATTTTTACATCCATACTTTTTGACTATAACCCTAGCTTTCATTCAGTGGAAACTAAAAATAAAATTCAAACTGAAACTATTGAATTGGAGTGAAAAATAATAATAATATTGAATATAAAGAATAAGTAGTACTTACAATTATCAGTATCAAGACATGGTAATGCACTACAGTATGTAATATAAACAAAATACTAATTTTAAAAAAATCACAAATACGAAATAAGATAAAAAACTTTTTAAAATATTTTCACGAAAACTTTTATTAAATTTTCAAAAACCTTTTCCACTGTATGAAGGCTAAGATTATAGCCGAAATAAATTTTTGAAAGAAATTCATGTTTTTTATTGGTGTTATGCCCGATTATTAGACTTTGTTAATACATATGTCAACATCAAATTCAGAATCATACAATATATATATATATATATATATATATATATATTATTTATTTATATATACATTATTTTCATATCTTAGTCAGACAGAGGTGCCGGGTAAAAGAGATTATGAAAAACAGTTTTCATATTATATATATATATATACATTTCATTTGACTATAATATCTATTTCATTAATATAATATCTATTATAATTAAAATATCTCTACCTTTATATATAACTCTTCAGTCTTCTTTGTCTTCAATTTCCTTATAGTATTTCTTTATTTTTCTTTTAAAATTATCGTCATCATTGGTCATCTTAATATCGTTCGGCAATTCGTTATACGATATATTTTGTTAGCACTCCGTATGACATTTTCTTTCAAATTCTTCTTTCTATTGTGTTCAATGTGAAAATTGTTGCATTGTCTAGTGTAGTGTTCATGTATACATTGATTTATGTCTATTGCTGCACTTATTTTAATTCGGTTAAATTTCATTTTGTATATTAGTTTGCATTTCTCTATGCAATATATATATGATAAAGTTGTTCTTGGGCATTCATCCACTATAAATATTAAAATTATAACATAATAATGTTATATATGTATGTATTTATGTATATATTTATATACTAGATGACCCGACAGACGTTGTCCTGTACCCATGTCTACATTTTTTAATATAATATATACTAATATTTACCGTTTACCTAAAAATAATAATTATTGTTTTTTAAATTACTCTTCACGCTATATGAGCGATGTTAAATGTAGAACTGCTTTAAATAAAATGATGAGTCTCAATTCCCACACTTTATTAGAAATTGAAGTCTTTTAAACGGTATAATATAGCCATAACCATAACATAACACTGGTACTTCATGTTAGATTAAATTAATTTAATTTTTTATTATCTAAGATATTCAAAATTGCACCTTAAACTTCTCCTAATCGATATTGCGAGGGCTGAAATGTATGTATTCATCTTTACTTTCCCATTTGTTGTTATAAAGTGAAATTTTTACGAATTTTAAAAATATTGTGGAGAGATTAGTAAAAGATGCAAAGAAATTATATACTGAAAAAAAAACTATATTGAAAATTTAATATGCGAATCTTGTGTTGGCGCCCTCTGATGCGTGCGCTCGTATTTTTCGCATGCATCGCATTAAAGGTAGGACCGGCGCTGATTAATACTTAATTTCATATTTTAAGTGAATTAATTTGTCATATCCTGTTCATATGTGTATCATTCAATCTTCCATACATATACTGTATTTTATATTAATTTAATTCCTGGCACAACTCTGCTGCTTTTTGGCAATAATAATGTAGACATTTCATTTTTCTTATTCATAATCATAAATTTATTATACATATTCTAATATTGTCTAGGTTCATAAGTAAATTGAAATTTTTGGCAGATGATAGTTTTCATTTGTTTTCAATGTAAACAATGACAATTCGTTTTTGCAATTTTTGCTGTGTATTACTACAATATTGCACATACATCCCAGTACTTTATAATCTCACATATCCTAGAAAATATCCTTAACAAACTTCAGAAAGATTTATCAAAATCCGAATAATTGTTTGAAAGGTGTATTCAGCGAGTGCTTGTAATTTAATATGAACTTTATATAATAGCAACAAAGCTCAAATTTTTAAAAGTTTTACTTCGAAAACGTTTGTGTGAGAAAAAGAAAAGGGCTGTTTTTAGGGTCTTCCCGGCAATTATTTGATTTTTTCTCGCCATAAGAACCATCCATGGACTTCATCGAACATTTAAAAAAAAAATTGGCCAAATTGGTACAGGCGTTGTTGAGTTATGCGCTTACCAACACATTTTGCGCTTGATTTTTATATATAAGATATGTATGTAATGTTAAGCGATTTGCGGGTTGGCCATAATCAAATAGTTTACATTTTCATATGTGTAATATTAATATTTGGATTTTGAAACATTTTACTTATTTTATTTTTAAACAGAGCACTGTTTTCATGTTGATTTTTAAATTTTATTTTAATTTTTTTTTCATTATTTATAATATCCAAAATTGTTTCGTAAACTTCTCCTTATTGTTATCGTAAGGACCGAATTGTATTCATGTTTACTTTCCCATCTGATTCAGAATATCAGATTGTTGTTTTAAAGTTAAATTTTTAACGTATTTTATTAAAAGATGCAAAGAAATATTTCCTTAACTATATTGAAAACAAAACACAATTATATTTGTATGTGAATTATCTCTGCTTAGTTAATAATTAAATTTAGTATAGACACCACTAGGTATAAAAAAAGCTCAAGATTTTTGTTTCTAGTACATTTTACTTCAATTTCTCATATTTGCTCCATTTCCATAAATCGTATGTCTTCAACGTACAATTTCATCAGATGCGAAACATTTTCAACAAGAACAAAAGTTACTATTCAGTTTCTCGGTCTTAATTTAATAAGCCATTTTCTATGCACTGACTTCCAATTTTCCATGTTTTTATATTATAATTTGTATCTATTTTTTTGAACAAGTTTCGTTCAAACTAAATCAGCTCGTAGTTTTTCGTCAATAATGCCCAATAATTTAAACTTTCGTAGGTTTGTGCTTATGGGTTTGAACACTAGACAATTTCTTTTTTGAGTCCACATTAGCTTCAAACATCAAACGAGAAGAATTTAATAAGTACATGAAACAATAAGCAGAACAATAATTTACTAATTTGCAGAGTAATGAATTGTTTCTACTGATATCACATTGCAAGCTGAATATGCTTTTTGTGTATACGTATCCATTAAGTTAGATTGTTTATTATAATCTATTAAGTATTCTAAATTTTATATTAAAAAAAAATGTGAATAATATATTATAAATTCTATTTGTGCGCCCGCATTTTTTGCATGCATCGCATGCAAGGCAGGACCGGCCCTGCATACATTATTTATATATTTCTCCTCTTCGCATATTTTTTCATTTTTACAATGTCTCTCATGGTTTTATTAAGTTTCTATATTTATTTTTATCCACATATGTTCAACCGTTGATTACAGTTTGTTTCCACAAGCTATATTTTCTATGTTCCTACTGCGCATGATTGCCGAGGAAATCTTCCTACTATGACGTACTAAAAAATCTCTCCATCTCCAATTTTTCAACCAATGACGAAACGCTTTCACAATTTTCCACCAGCACGTACGCACACATTTTAAGGTGCGAACGAACATAAATGAACGTACCAGAACGAACGGCAACAGCATAGTGTGTCGCCACAACGACCACGAACGAACATAAACAAACATGGCGAGCAATGTTCCGCAACTTGTCGGTACATCAAAGGGAATTGTTCGTTCATGTTGGTATTCGTATTTGCAGTGTGGACGTCTCAACGAACGCATACGAACATTTTTGTTTTATTAATTTTAATAATTTAATATTTTTTTTAATAATTTAATAATAATTCAATAAGTTTTAATAATTTAATAATATTTACCTTTAATTATTGTGTATAGTTTAAAAATTTTGAATGAATTATGAAATGGTCAATAGACGTAATTTTATCATTCATAAATGAAATAGAAAAGTTTCCTATATTATGGGATACTGAGGACCCTTTTTATAAAAATATCAGAAAAAAACGATGCTTGGGAAAATGTAGGCAAAACGTTTGAGACGTCAAAAGCTGCAGTAAAGAAGAAATAGTAGTCTTTACAAGTAAATATTAAACTTGTTATCATACACAGACATTTAACATGTATGTTAAGGGTTTCAGTTCTGTTCGGGACATTGACCAGTGCACATCAATCAAAACAAATTATTGTATACCTGAGTGAGTGAGTCATACGGACAATGGCGTCGAACGTAGGCGATCGCCTCGGCCGACCGCCTGACATAAATATAAACACTAACTGTTCATCACTTGGAACAACAATTGCGTCGGCTATGAACATATTGAACTCAATTGATGATGATAGTGATATGTTTTGTAATTACAATGAAAATCAAAGTGAAATAACAACATCTCCAAATAATAACATCAATATTAACAACTCAATCGAGCAGCCGTGTTCTAGCAGTGCTAACCCAGTGACAAATACAGTGCCGACAAATATACACAAGTGGCAGACAGTTCCGTGCAGTGCTAAAAAGCGTAAAGTGTGTGGTACAAAAATCAATCCTCTGGAATTGACCAACAAATTTAGTGTATTATCAAACGAAACGCCAAGTAACACCGCTAACGGTAATAATAATACAAACACAACAAACAGTCAGACTGCTGCAACCGTAAAACCGCCCCCAATTTATATATACAATGTCAATGATTTTGCCGATATGATGCAAACAATTAGTGCCGCTTTACAACCAAGTCAATTTGTCACGAAAACTCTGCCTAATGATATGGTTAAAATTAACGTCACTAACGCAGACGTTTATAGAAATGCCGTCAAGTTTATGAAAAATAACAATATTATATTCCACACCTATCAAATAAGCAGCGAGCGTGCATTTAGAGTGGTGCTCAAATATATGCATTATACAACTGATATAAATGAAATCAAAACAGCTATCGAGAAATACGGACATACAGTGAGAAGCATTACAAACTTGAAACAACGCATTACAAAAAAACCGTTACCAAGAACCAAATAGTAACAATTCGGCGATTTACAAAATTGACAAGCTAATGAACCAAATAGTGTTTTTTGAACCGCCAAGACGAACCAAGGACGTTATCCAGTGCCATAGGTGCCAGCTCTGGGGACATACTAGGACATACTGCAACCGCTCTTATGCATGTTTAAAATGTGGTGATGATCATCCTACTTCTGCGTGATTGATTATGAATATGTTATCCCTTGTGGTAAGTAAACTAAAATAATGGCTAATTTATTAAAAATTGCTATATGGAATGCCAATGGCATCTGCCAACACAGACGCGAAATTACTCACTTTCTTACCGAGCATAAAATAGACATACTGTTAATAAGTGAATCGCACTTGTCATATGGTGCTACATTCAACATTCCTAACTACAGGACCTACTACACGCCACATCCTGATGGAACCAGTCATGCAGGAAGCGCAGTTTTAATAAAGTCAAATATACGCCATCAAGAACTAAACAAATACGATGCTAATTATTTACAGGCCACCACATTACTAGTGAACGTAGTACCATTCGACATTATGGTTTCTTCAGTTTACTGCCCACCCAGATATAACATCAAATCTGATCAGTTTCAAGCATTCTTCAACACGATGGGTCCCAGATTTCTAGTTGGAGATGACTTCAATTGTAAGAACACACTCTGGGGTTCAAGATTAACTACGCCTAAAGGTCGTGAACTCGAAAAAGCAATCACCTCTAAGAAACTTGCCGTCGTGTCTCCATGGTCACTCACATATTGGCCCAGTGACCCCCACAAACACCCAGACCTGCTTGATTTTGCCATCACAAAAGGATTAAATCTGTCTAACATATCGATAATTTCAACCTACGACTTGTCATCGGATCACTCGCCTTTGATAGTAACTCTGAGCTGCACCTGCGCAGTAAGTTTTCCTGAAACTTTTTTACACAACTCGAGGACAAATTGGGAACGTTACAGAAATAATATTTCTGAAAGATTGGACTTGAAGATTCGCTTGAAATCACCGAACGACATTGATGATTCTCTAAATCACCTAATACATGTACTACAAGACGCTGCAAAACTCTCAACACCACCATCAAAGCCGAAGGACGATCAACCATTAAGTATTGAAATTAAAAGATTAATTGCCGAAAAACGCAAAGCTCGACGTCTTTGGCAAAAATCTCACGATCCAAAGGATAAAACTGTTTTTAACAATCTGAATAACAAGTTAAGAAGAAAATTGCTTGAACACAATAACTCGTGTTTTGACCAATACATCACCAATCTCAATAGAAAAGACAATTCAATCTGGCGTGCCGTAAAAACCAATAACAAACAGCACTCAATCAACAGCCCACTAAAAATCAATACTCCCAATGAACCCACTTGGGCTCGTACCGATTCTGAAAAGGCAATTTGTTTTGCGGATCACTTGGAAACAGTTTTTCAGCCAAATCCTTCCATGGACAATAATACCATTGTAATAGCCAGAACTCCAACAGATTGTAGCGCAGAATTATGTATTCCAAAATTCACTCCAGCTCAAGTATTTTCTCACACCCGGGCGCTGCAAAATAGGAAATCCCCTGGCATCGATCGAATAACACCTAAAATGCTGAAAGAGCTGCCAAGAAAAGGACACGTTTTACTAACATACATTATCCAATCGGAAATCATATTAATTATAAAACCAGGCAAAAATCCAGAATTACCAGATTCATACAGACCAATAAGTCTTTTGTCCACCATTGCCAAGCTATTTGAAAAAATGATTTTGTCAGATATCACGACTAAATATGAGATATTTCCTACACATCAGTTTGGATTTCGTCCAATGCACTCAACGATCCAGCAGTGCCATCGTGTGGTAGACAAAATCTACAAATCGTTTGAGAAAGGAGAATACTGCACTGCAGCTCTTCTCGATGTGAGCCAAGCGTTCGACAGAGTCTGGCATCATGGCCTCCTAATCAAAATCAACAAAATTATGCCTGATTACTATGAATTCTTCAAATCCTATTTATCGGACAGAACTTTTCGGACAAAAGTAGGCAGGCAGGTATCGACATTTCGCAAAATTGAAGCCGGGGTCCCCCAGGGAAGTGCTCTGGGGCCTATTTTGTATATCATTTATACCCATGATATTCCGACTTGCAACGGCACCCTTACAGGAACTTTTGCTGACGACACTGTTATAATGGCTACCGACTCTAATCCTATTGTAGCCAGCAAGATACTCCAAGAACATCTAGACTCAATTGAACTTTGGTCCAAAAAATGGAGAGTAAAAATTAATGAAAGCAAGTCATGCCATATAACCTTCACGCTGAAAAAGGGTAAATGCCCTCCTGTCAGCATGAATAACAAGGCTATACCAGAGGTCTCCAACATCAAATATCTCGGTATTCATTTGGACCATAAACTAAACTGGATACAACATATAAACCAAAAAATAAAAGAGATACGAAGCAAAGTCAGGTCACTGTATTGGTTACTAGGACATCACTCCAAGCTGTCACTATACAACAAACTTCTTATTTACAAATCTTCCATTAAACCTATATGGACCTATGGAGTCGAGCTCTAGGGATGCGCCAGCAAAACCAGAATCAAGGCCTTACAGAGACAACAATCAAAAATTTTAAGACTTATCACAAGCGCGCCTTGGTATGTATCCAACGAAATCTTGCATAATGACCTCCATATGGAAACAGTACAAGAAGTAATCAGTAAAAGAAGCATATCCCACTTTGCCCGGCTACATAACCACGTAAATTCCATCATACAACCGCTGCTGTTGGACTCTCAACCCAGAAGACTCAAGAAGAAACAACCAGCTGATCTTCTCTAAGTGTTTAGTAATCCTCATTGGAGGGTTATCTACCATGCCAACTTTCATACTCAAGTGCAACTCTACTTGAGTTAATATTGAACCAAACAGCCTTAGAACAACAATATGTTCTGGTTGCTGTTGGATAATGTTAAAAAAAAAAAAAAAAAACATGTATGTTAAGGATGAGAGTTTGAAAATTGAGTATAGTTAGCTCAAGTCTGGAATTTTCAGCTTGCTCTGAATATGAACGCTGAGGAAAGAAAACGACTCAAAATATAAATATTAAATACAAGCACTGAGTGAAATTAATTGAATAATTTATTTACAGTCTATTTACAAAATATACACAAACAAAAATCACACAAAAACAAGTGAAAATGCTGTATGATTAAAGCTTACATCCATATCAATAATAAAACTGACGTTTCACGGAACATCTACGAATAACGAAAATTCAAGCGCTCACTGCTTTTAAGCGCTTGTTCAAGTTCGTTTGGAATTATTTGCGTTTGTTCGGGTTCGTGTTCGTTCTTCTTTGTATTTTCTTGTTCGACATGTTTGTTCGTGTTCGTTCGTTAGGTGTGGACGCACCTTTACTTGTTTATATTATGGTGCGTCCTAACGAACACCTAACGAACGAACATAAACGAACGTACCAGAACGAACGGCAACAGCATAGTGTGGAGCCACAACGATCACGAACGAGCAAAAACAAACATGACGAGTAATGTTCCGCAACTTGTCGGTACTTCAAAGGGAATTGTTCGTTCATGTTGGTATTCGTATTTGCAGTGTGGACGTCTCAACGAACGCATACGAACATTTTTGTTTTAATAATTTTAATAATTTAATAATATTTTTTTAATAATTTAATAATAATTTTAATAATTTAATATTTACTTTTAATTATTGTGTACAGTTTGAAAATTTCAATAATATTTACTTTTAATTATTGTGTACAGTTTGAAAATTTTGAATAAATTATGGAATGGTCAAATGACGTAATTTTATCATTCATAAATGAAATAGAAAAGTTTCCTATAATATGGGATACTAAAAACCCTTTTTATAAAATTATTAGAAAAAAAAAACGATGCTTGGGAAAGTGTAGGCAAAACGTTTGGCATGTCAGAAGCTGCAGTAAAGAAGATGGCAGTCTTTACAAGTAAATATCAAACTTGTTATCATACACAGGCATTCAAATATATGTTGAGGATGAGAGTTTGAAAATTGAGTATAGTTAGCTCAAGCCTGGAATGTTCAGCTTGCTCCGAATATGAATGCTGAGGAAAGAAAACGACTCAAAATATAAATATTAAATACAAAAACTGAGTGAAAGTAATTGAATAATTTATTTACAGTATATTTACAAAATATGCACGAACAAAAATCACACAAAAACCAGTGAAAATGCCGTATGATTAAAGCTTACATCCATATCAATAATAAAACTGACATTTCACGGAACATCTACGAATGACGTAAATTCAAGCGCTCACTGCTTTTAAGCGCTTGTTCAAGTTCGTTTGAAATTATTCGCGTTCGTTCGTGTTCGTGTTCGTTCTTCTTTGTATTTTCTTGTTCGACATGTTCGTTCGTTAGGTGCGGATGCACCTTTCACCTCAGAGAAGGTGAAAAAATAAGATGTAGAATACGTTTAGAGATTTTAAGTAATATTGATAATAATTTCACCCAAATTCGAAATGAGAAAAATAGGAAACGCATGGCCACGAAGAGAAAAAATGATGAGATATTTAAAAATGAAAGAGAAAAATGAAGTTCGCGTGCGTGCTTATAGAATAAATGAAAGTTTAAGAATGGCTGAATATATCGCAAGGAGAAGCGAAGACAATGTTATACGGGAACGTAGGAGAAAGGAGTTGCGTATGAAATTTTTAAGGAAGGGACAACATAAGCAATTAGAAATTTGCAACAATATTAAACGTAATAGGATTCTCCGTGAAAATTATGCTTATAACCAGTTAGAAAATATTAAAAATCCCGTACGTAATAAAATTCTCCGCCAAAATCGTCAGTATAGAATGAGCAAAAATTATCGAAATATCAGACGAAATAGCGAGTTAAGATCTAACAAACCATATCGCACAAACTAATTGACAAAAAACATCAAGCAAAATGTACATTTACGAAAAAATATTTGTATAAACATCGTGAAAACGAGCGAAATAAGATACGCAATAACAAGTTAAGAAAGTATCAAAATTATTCACGAAAACCGAAATAATATTTTTCGTAATAGGGTTTTGCGTCGAAACAGAGAATTTAGATTAAATGGAAACCATGTTAATATAGAACGCATGAGAACTAATCGTGAAATCGCGCATTATAAAAAGAACGAAAATTTAAAAAATATCGCTCGAATGAGAAGGTCACGGTGCGACAATATCGCTTATAGAAAGGAACTAAATAATAATGCCAAACATAAAACGAAAAACAGGGAACTAGATTTAATAAAATACCGGGAAAATATGTATCACCGATTGAGAAAATTTGAAAATCGTGATCCATTCGCACAGCTGCAGCTAAAGTACATTGAATTTAGAGCGGAAACTCCCTCATATATTTGCTGTTGCTGCGAAGGACTGTTTTTTAAACATTCTGTCTTGAAATTTAATGAAACAGCAATCATCAATAAAATTCAATCAATTAATGATAAAAGAAAGGGCAAGCACGTTTTATTAGATGCGAATCAATTAATGTCCTGTATTTATAACTTTCCTAGCGAATATATTTGTAGTACATGCAAAAAATATGCAAATCGTGGTGAAGTTTACAAATTAGCCACCAGCAACGACTTGCAATTT
Source organism: Ctenocephalides felis (assembly GCF_003426905.1). Lineage (NCBI taxonomy): Eukaryota > Metazoa > Arthropoda > Insecta > Siphonaptera > Pulicidae > Ctenocephalides > Ctenocephalides felis. Next base: position 48,263,695 of record NW_020537324.1, on the reverse strand, counting down.
ACGAAAATACCTGATTGCTTAAAACGATTGACAGATTTAGAAGAACGAATGGTGGCTCCAATACTCAATTTCATGCAAATTCGGGCTCTAAAACCATATGCTTTAAATCCCCAGTTAGGATTGAAAGGAAGAGTTGTTAATATATCTATCCAAATAAACGATATTTTAAATGTTTTCACAAGAAAATTCAATCAAATGAAAACTATTCAAATTAGATTAAAACGAAATGTCAGTCATAAGAGCGATTATATGTTTGAATGTGTAAGACTGGGCTTAATTTGTGAGGCGCTAAGATATTTAATTATGACACCTTTGTATTTAAAATATAATGTGCAGGTAGATATAAAATATCTAGTCAACTTTGAATACAATATTGAAAATGTAGATTTTATTGTGGATGATAAGGATATTTTTGATGATGAATTAACGGAATCGGTCACCCATGAGGAAGATAATAATTCATCAGCACAACTCATTATTGATTTCACACAAATAAATAATGACGAAGTCTTGCTCATTGATAATAATGCTAATGTAGCAAATTCATCAATGATAAGCATAATTGCTCCAGGTCAGAGCAAATACCCGTTGCCTTGGCACAAAACGGAAAATTTGGATGAGTTAGGTTCTCCCAAATTATTTGGTGGCCATTCATTTTCTTCATCTGAAAGTATATCATATAAAGATCGCGCCCGTTCAGAAGTTATGCGCTTGATATTTATGGCAAAAAAAGTCTCGAGGTTGCCTGCATGTCAAATATAAATATATGTTTAAGGCGATCAAAAAAAAATATGCGAATACAATAAAAATATATCTCTACGTGAAGCTTATGCATTGAATTATAATACGAAAACTCATTGATTAGGAACGATCCAGTTACTTGCGCCAGATATTTTGACCACAAAGTTAACAAATTTATGTGGTTGCTGCGATAAACAAACAGTATTTTCGGCGAGTAGGAGGTGGTATACAGCTACGAACGAGTCGAGTTCCAACAGCGCGGCAACCCCCATGAGCACATATTATTATGTCTAAATAATGCACCAAAATATGAGACAAATTGTGATGAAAGCAATAATAAAAATTTTATTGATTCATTACGTCTCAATATAATCCTAATAATTCCTATTTCAAACTGCAAATAGATAAACATGGAAGGACATGTTACAAAGGACAGCGAAACAAGGAATACCGTTTCCATATTCCATATCCAGTTATGAAAAGGACAATGATATTAGAGCCGCTAAGTGAAGATGAAAAATCAACTAAACAATATAAAACAATACGTGATCTAATGAAAAAAAGAGTGCGCGTAAGGATCACACGCGATTGAAGTAAAACTTTTAATATTGTATGAGTAGGCAATTAAGATAAAAAAAAACATCATATTTGAATTTTAAAAATCATTTGTTAATAATCACATAACATCAATAACACAGTTTAAAACAACAGCGATAGATTAATTGCTATCATATTTCATATATGGTCAGAATACATTCTGACGGCTTAACATTTTCAGTGCACCGTGCCTTGGCGCTAGTGATGGGCGTTGAAACAACGAACGGTTATTTTCAACCGTTTCTTCTTCGTTAACTAACTAACCGTTTCGTCGCAACGAAATAACTAGTTGAAAATCAACTGGTTTCAAAGTAGTCGAAAACATGGCGGCCAGTTAGTTATTATTCAACGATATAGAAATTCGTTCGTTGCGACGAAAAGTTGTCAAAAACGAACGTACGCAGGTACCTTAAACCTAGGTTTGACGCCAGAAAGGATCAACTAATACTATGAAAATCACTTATTGTTAGGCTACTGCTTTTATAATATTGCAGATGTCCGGGTATATATTAAAAGAAACTTGCAACATGCGCCAAATCGTTTAATTTTAGAAAATCAATTACATTCATTATAGTTTTCAATGGTTAATATTTTTTCTTAAAATTCTCATAGCATTTGTATTGTAATAATTTTTTTAAACTAAACCTGAAAATTGATTATTTTTTTTCATAACATTTTTCTATAACTATATATTTTTATATTGCTATTTTTATATAACATGTAAATTCGATGTTTTAGTATATGGCTTTGCTGTAATGAAAATATTTAAGTTTTTTGAATTAAACCTTAGTATTAATAATAATAAATGTGATATATATATATATATTTCAAAGTAACTAGCAGCCCATTCGTCGAAATAAGAAAAGGTATAAAGTATAAAAACTTACGTTTCGACACAAGATGCGTGTCATCATTCAGCAACTACAACAAATTGAAAATTTTATTACCTAATAAAAACACCAATATAGATTAATTATAACATAGAGAAACATTATACACACCACAGGACAAAATCACTCAACAAAAATTTATATTAAAAAATTAAACTTAATAACATGTTAGAGAAAAACATTTTTTTAGAAAAAAATTATGAATAACTAAAAGATTTGAAAACTAATTTGACTAAAAGTTATGAAATGCAACATTGTGAAGAGAGAAACACGCCCATACCGAGCAAACATACTCGACTGAATTCTTTCAATAGGCGTATTGATAGGAATGGGAGGGGACGCATCAAGGACAAATGCTCGAGGCACGAAACGCAACGAACATAAAGGTTCAGCTGGAATTGATCAAAAGGAAAAAGCAAACCATGTAAAAGTTAGAACAAGAAAAAACAATATTGTAAAAAATAATATAAAAGAGATAGCAAATTATTTTTTTGTTTTTTTTAATAAAATCAATAACAATCTGGTAACTATCATGTAAAAGGTGGGATGAATTGCGTTTATTAACACAAGAGGAGGAATTTAATGAAATAAAAAAGGACTCAGCAAATTTTCTAAGGTCACTATTTTTTTCGATATAAAGAATAACAGGATGTGAAGTGTTAAAAGTGTGATTGAGATTGAGCATATGATCTGAAAACATCGTTTTGAATTGGTTTGGATTTTTTGAATTATAAATATGTTGATTAACTCTCTTATAAATATACTGGGAACTTTCTCCAATATAACACATGTTGCAATCATTGCAATCCAACCTGTAAACAGAATCGGTGACCCTATCAGACGGGGTTCCAGACTTAAGAGGAAGCTATTAAATTTGAACAAGAAGGTGAAAATGAATTATTAGAATTCGTTTGTAAATAATTTAATCTATTATTAATGATGTTGTTGACCAAGTGCGAAGGGTAACTATTGTCTTTGAGAACGGAACGAATAAGGGTCAAATTTTTTTCCCAAAACATACTGTTACTTAGTAAAATAGCCCTGTCTATAAGAGAGATAATGACAGAAATTTTAATGGAACGCGAATGAAAAGACAAATAATTTAAATATCTTCCTGACCACGTTGGTTTCTGATACCAATCAGTCAGGACAGAATTGTTTACTTTATTTTTAGTAATTCTTAGGTCTAAAAAACTAATAGAGTCATCCGACTCAATCTCACAGGTGAACTGCAAATGTTTGTTAAAAGAATTAAAAGAGTCTAATGTGTCTGCAATCTGAGAATCGTCAAGGCACAACAGAACGTCATCAACATATCTATAATAAAGGTGAGGTGGAACAGAAAGATTAGATAAAACAAAATTTTCTAAAATTTGTAGTGTTAAATCAGCCACAGGGGGGCTAATACTAGACCCCATGGGTAAACCAAAAATCTGCGAATAAAATTGATCATCAAAACAAAAGTAAGTGTTAACAAAAATGAAATTTAAAATCGTCTTAAACCAAACCAAGTCAATCGAAGTGTGTGGTTGGATATCATTCCAGCGGGCAGAAACAGCTTCTAAAGCTAAATCCCAAGGAATGTTCGTGAAAAGGTAAATGACATCAAAACTAACAAAGGAAGAACTGGAAGGAATTGTAAAATTCTTTAAATTCTTTACTAAATCAAAAGAATTGGCAACATTAAATTTAGATAAAACAGTAACCTTAGAGAGAATAGAGCTGATATGTTTGGAGAGTTTACTTAAGGGAGAATTCAAGTCGGAAACTATAGGTCTGAGAGGTAAATTAGAATGATGACACGCATCTTGTGTCGAAACGTATAAATAAAAGTTTTTATACTTTATACCTTTTTTTATTTCGACGAATGGGCTGCTAGTTACTTTGAAATATGTTTCAACGTCGAAAAAACCATCAAGATATATATATATATATATATATATATATATATATATATGTGTGTGTGTGTGTGTGTGTGTGTAATAAATGTGACAATTCACATTTATTTCTTTTTATTCATCAAATCAGTTGACAACGTCAACTTGACTTTTATAAGAGCAAACTTCATATTACCAACTTTCAATGAAACAGTTATTTCAACTACCAGTTTCTTAACGTTGCCAGCGTTGAATCGTTAAAAATAACTAATAGTTGAAAAATAACTAGTTATTTAACTAGTTGACGAAACCCCGATAACCGTTTCGTTTCGTTGACGGCAAAACCGTTAACGACCCACCCCTACTTGGCGTCGGGTATTGTTTTACAATTCTTAGAATATTGCAGCCTCTGGGCTGTGTCATTCGCACAAGGGCTCATTTTTTGTACCTAAATACATCCTGTATGAACACTGTCTCCCGTAATATTTAAAGTTAGTCTAGACAATACAGCAGAACAGTCAACAAGTATATTCAATCACCGCTGTATTTGTAATAGTTTGAAGATATTATATAGATTTTATACCAATCACAGTGTTTTTATTCAGTAAGATTCAAATTTGGAACGGTTATCGTCAGATAACAATTATTTACTTACAGTCCGCTTTATTATTAATTACTGATGGTAGCCAGTCCAACCATTGGTCATCTTCGAGCCGTATATTAAGTTTGTTATAAATACAACTAGTGCCCGGTTAGTGCTTTATATAGTGAATACCGGTTAATTAATAGAACTTTGTACGGATTATTTACTGGCATAAATTCTGTGTTTGTGTTAAATTTTGATTGGTGGTGTGTTATGAGCACGTAATTTGCACGTATCGCGATAAACTGTGATAATATTTAATAAGTTTTCCCGCCAATTAATTCTACGTGTTGTTTTGTGATCTAATATCCGAGACGGTGGTGCATTTTTTTAAACCAGAGAGTTGACTTCAATCTTTAGGTGTTTTATCTGAAGCAGCTTATATTTTCCTGGACACCCGGCACACCAGATCAATTTCTGATAGATCAGCAACTGAGATTATCTTCGATTAATATTGAGACTCAATATTTTTGGTAACTTGGTATTTGCATCCAGAATGCTGACTTCATCTCTTTATAAAGGAACCAGCTCATACTTTCCTGGACAGCGTGCTAACCAGGCCAACCCAATACCAGAAACATTCAGCTGAATCCAGAGTGCTGACTTTGAGGATCCTCCTGAAGAGTAGCTCATACTTTCCTGGACCAATTTCACCACTACGGTTGTAATCGTTGTTTATTTATCTTTATATTTACTTTACTGATTATTATTTGTTATTGTCATTTTTAACTAATACTTGTTCGTAAACTCTGTATTTATTTTATATTTAGCTATATTTAATTTATATTATAAGCATTAACATTCTGTAACAATCATTTTTATACATTTGTAACAGTTAACGCGTCAGGTATTAGATAGTTTATTTAACAAAGAGTTCAATCATTGTAAACTATAATCAGTCAGATTTTAAATAACCTAAAATAGCAGAAGTGAAAAAACTATTAAGAAAATGCGCATACATTAAATCAATCTTCGAAAAATTAGTGAATATCGATTTTATAACATGCTAGAAAATGTAAAAAAACGTCTCGATACCAAACATTTAGAATTCGAGAAAATATTAGAGGAATTAGGTTACTCGGATGATTATTCGGATGAGACGTCAGTGATTCAAACTTTATATGAAACCGTATCGTACAAAATTGACAGATTAATAGCAGAATCATCTAATCTAGCAAAATTTAAAGTATCAGCCGAAGCGCAAATAAAACTGCCCAATATACATATCCAGCAATTTAACGGCTCTTATAAAAATTGGACGGGATTTAAGGACTTATTTGTATCAACAATTAATGACAATAAATCATTAACCGATGTCCAAAAATTTTATTATTTAAAGGGACATCTTATCGGAGATGCCGCTGAGGCTATTAATAATTTGCAACTAAGCGACGCTAATTTCAAAGTAGCGTGGGATACATTAACAAGTAAATTTGAAAACAAATGTGTCATAACTTATACATTTTTACAACAATTTATTAATATTCCGAAACTGTTAAAAATTACTAAAGGCACTTTGAAAACCTTCATTAATTCCGCTCAACAAATTATTAATTCCCTTAAGGCTTTAGACATCGGTGTCGATAATTGGGATACCTTACTTACATTTTTGCTATTGAATAGACTGGATTTCTCTATGCAACTTAAATTCAATTTTAATAGAGCGCACAAAAATCTGCCGACGCTAAACAAATTATTTACCTTTCTTGAACAAAGTCGGGCGGCGTTAGAAATTTCTTACGGTCTTGAATCGGAAACGAGTAATAAAAATATAATTGTAAAAAAGCGCACATTTTTTTCTAAAGAAGAAATTAGTTCTAATCATGCCCGTTATGTAAGGATAACCATGTCATTAATAATTGTGCACAATTTTTAAGTATGACGGTAGACGACAGATTAATATTTATATCGCAAAACAATATGTGTACAATTGTCTCCGAAAGGGACACATTCAGAAAAGGTGTTTCGCGCGGTTTCATTGTGAAAATTGCCCCAAACGTCATAATACTCTATTACATTCAAAGAAAGAAAATGAACCTAGCGCCATATCTAGTGTAGATACCTGGAACTTCGACTGCTACAGCATCGCATGTTATGCACACCAACATAGATTTTAATTGCACTATTTTGCCTACTGTTACTCTAATTATTCGAGATGTAAACAACAAACCTCTTAAAATACGAGCCTATTAACTTCCCGTAGGGTAAGTTATAGTAATCGCAAAAAAATCGAAAATGAAAATTTTTATATATCTTTACGTTTCAGAGGTTTCTGAATATTTTGGCATACCTTAGAAAAAATGGATGTATGTGTGTGTGTGTGTGTGTGTGTGTGTATGTATGTATGTATGTATGTATGTATGTATGTATGTACGTGTGTGTGTATGTGCGGATACAAATTTTCGTCGACGATTTCGGGAACACGGATCAACCGATTTGAATAATTTAAAAAACATTCGATTCGTATTGATAAGGAGACGTGCTGATTAGTTTTGGCGAAGTCAGGTCTAGCCGTTCCAAAGATACGGGGCAAAAAGTGCCGAAAACGGTAACTCAGTTTTTAAGAGAACGGAGCGTCCGATTTTAATAATTCAAAAAACATTTTACTTGTATTGATAAGGTGAAGAACCGATCAAATTTTCATAAAGGCAGGTCCAGCGGTCTCGGAGATCTAATGAAAAAAGTAAAAAAAAATGCCATTTGGCTGTCAAAAATGATCATTAGACATATGCACATCAAATTATGAGATATTTTATAGAGATTTTAACAATAAGTATAATTTTGGCTTACATTCCTATGGGTTCCGTACCAATGTTTACGCGTTAGACGTCGACGCGGCGCTTACGCGGTTTGATATTTCGTCTTTATGCAGTTAAAGCAGTACGATTGCTTTGAAAAAAAGTTTAGATCTTCAAATATGTCAAAATAAAGAAAACATTTTTTTTCAAAAAAAAAAAATTAAAAAAAAAAATTAAAAAAATTTTTTTTCTTTTTCAAAAAAAGTAATTTTTTGTCTAATTGTTTGTCAAAAATCTTATTTTTTCGAAGTAAATTTTTTCAAAAAAATAATAATTTTTGGTACGGAAGTTCCAGCAATTTGCCTCAAGGCACGATGCCTTAATTGCCTTAAGACAGAATTCCACTTACAGCTAGTTAGATTCAGGTTCAGAAGTTAGTATCATAACGAAAATTCTTGCTAATAAACTCGGGTTTAAATTACATAATTCAATTTACTCTTAAGTGGCGTTGACGGCGCATCAGTTCGATCCAGTAACTTTATTGCACAATTTCAAATAGTATGGCAGTTTTCAGAAAAAATCAAAATTCGTCGTCTTGAATAAAATATCAAACTATTTGCCGTCACAGTACATAGAGAGATCTAGATTTTCCTTACCAAAAAATATATATTTTCAGATCAAAATTTTAATAAGCCAGACGAAGTTGAGTTGTTAATCGGTGTCGACATATTTTTAACTTCCCGTAGGGTAAGTTATAGTAATCGCAAAAAAATCGAAAATGAAAATTTTTATATATCTTTACGTTTCAGAGGTTTCTGAATATTTTGGCATACCTTAGAAAAAATGGATGTATGTGTGTGTGTGTGTGTGTGTGCGTAGTATGTATGTGTGTGCGGATACAAATTTTCGTCGACGATTTCGGGAACACGGATGAAGCAATTTGAATAATTTAAAAACATTCGATCCGTATTGATAAGGAGACGTGCTGATTAGTTGTTGGCGGATGTAGGTCTAGCCGTTCCGAAGATATGGGGCAAAAAGTGCCAAAAACAGTACCTCAGTTTTTAATAGAACGGAGCGTCCGATTTTAATAATTCAAAAAACATTTTACTTGTATTGACAAGATGAAGATTTGATCAAATTTTTATAAGGGCAGGTTTAGCGGTTTCGGAGATATAACGAAAAAAGTAAAAAAAAATGCCATTTGGCGGTCAAAAATGATCATTAGACATATGCACATCAAATTATCAGATATTTTATAGAGATTTTAACAATAAGTATAAATTTTGTTTACATTCCTATGGGTTCCGTACCAATGTTTACCCGTTAGACAGCGACGCAGCTTATGCGCTTACGCGCTTTATATTTTGTCTCTATGCATTTAAAGCAGTACGATTGCTTTGAAAAAAAAAAGTTCAGATCTTCCAACATATGTCAAAATAAACAAAACATTTTTTTTTTTCAAAAAAAAAAGATTTAAAAAAAAAAAAAAAAATTTTTTTTTCAATTTTATTTTTTCCAGAAAAAGTAATTTTTTGTCAAACTTATAGTTTCTCAAAAAACTTATTTTTTCGAAGTAATTTTTTTTCAAAAATGTTAATCGTTTTTAAAAAAAATAATAATTTTTGGAACGGGAAGTTCCAGCAATTTGCCTTAAGGCACGATGCCCTAATTGCCTTAAGACAGAATTCCACTTACAGCTAGTTTGAAATTCTTTTAAATGAGAAAATTATACTCGGGCAGGACAAACCGATTTTACAAAATACTGTCTTTGGTTGGGCTATAGCAGGCAATTTTCGAAATAATTATTTCAACATAAGATATTTCAACAATGCGAGATTCTGATAAAATTTACAGGTTACAAATCAATTTTTATGGCTGATGTAGTTAAGATATCTCGTCAAATTCGGGTTAGAGAAGAAGACCAAAATTTACAACGCATTTTGTGGCGTGAAGTACGAAACTTTAAAAGATTTTAAACTCACAGTTGTCAAATACGGAACCGCCTGCGCTACATACTTGGCAATACGGTGCTTGCACAAATTAATAAGCGATGAAAGTTCGGCTTATCCACTTGCCTGTACTGGGCTGTTAAAAATATGTTACACAAACGATTTAATAACGGGTTTCGAAACTTTAAAATAGTCAGTTGATTTAAAATAAGAATTAATAGCATCATTTTTCAGGGAAAATTTGACCCACCACATTTGGGCCGCAAATGATGATCATTAGAAACCGAGCATTCTAAAAATTTTGATATAAGGAATGATAAAAATTTTGTAAAATTATTGAGACTTTATTGGAGTCGCGTTTCAGATTCATTCCAAAGATGTTCTAATGAAGTAATTATTGGGCTAAAATTAATTAAAGAAAATATTTTATCATCAATCGCAAATACTTTTGAGCCACTTGTTTTGACTTCTTCCTTTGCGGTAAGTGCAAAAATAATTATACAAGAATTGTGGCAATTAGAAATAAATTGGCGACATGTTCAATCGGCAGATAATCTTGCTGACCTTATTTCACGTGTTAAGCTACACAAATGCCATCTTGGGGGGTATGGTGGACCACATCGATTAAGATTGAACACATATTCTTGGCCAGAAACATGTAAAGTAAATGAAGCTATCAATTGGCCTAAGCGGAAGTTTATTCGATATACTTTCCTGTGTACCTTTTCTAACAAAAGCTTCGATAATTTCTCTAGTTTGAATAATTTGCAAATTGTTATTGCCTTTTGCTTTAGATTTGTTAGTAATTGTAGGGTATCACACAAACGAAAGGTGTTCGGACCACTAAAAATTGAAGAATTGTTCTCTCGTTCAATCACTGGCGTCAATAAAGATCTATCTGAACCCACGTTTTTAAGTTCTGATTACTTTCTGATAGGTGACGCGTTGACTGCTTTTCGTGAACCCACTGTTGTATATAAATATTGACACACTTTCATTACTACAAAATCTAACTGGATTAAGAAATATGTTTTGGAAAAAATGGTGTATAGAATATTTAAGTTTGTTACAAAACGTTGCAAATGGCAATTAGGAACACCTGATATTATAAATGATGTAATAAAATAAATAGTAAAATAAATTAGTAAGTTAGTAAAGGAGGATAATTTGCCACCTCTAAATTGGTTATTAGGCCGTATCACAAACGTAAATCCCGGTACTGATGGTAAAGTACGCATAGTAACCGTAAAAACCAAAGCTGGAATTTACGTGCGGCTTATAACAAGAATATGTCCACTACCAATTGGATATTTTAATTCATAATTTTACTTAGTTATGTTACCACTACCACTTTTATTAAATATATCATTGTTAAATCCTTATCAACTATGTTAATTAAGAAATCTAGGATTAAGATAGGATTTCTTTGGCTTTATTGCTAAAAAATCTATTTTTCACTGGTATCAATATACCATGAAACTAACATTATACTAATTGTTAGCTTTGTTTAGAAATATTTCATAAGGGCAGGCGAGTGCGCGCGACACTCCTTCGCTGTAGTGCCTTTTTGTGTGCATGTGTTGTGTGTATGTGACCCACACGAGGGCAAACAGCCACTTGTGACGGGTGACAGGGAGTGTCGCGCAGGTTTCGTGCACAACACACAACACACGAAATAGCCACGATCCGACACGATGCGCCACGATTCTCTACGACACTGCGCGAACGTCGCACGGCCTGAGTCGCGAGTCATACTTATTAATGCGTGATCATTGAAATAAGTTGTAAGTAGAAATCGCGATGGAAACTGAAATGAAACTGGTAATTTTCAATTTATATATATATATATATATATATATATATATATATATATATATATATATATAATCTCTATATATATCTTATAATATCTATATAATCTCATTTTCTGTAGTCTTAACTAAAGATGTTGCAAAGGTGTTGAAATTCTCCACGTTGCAAACGATACCCGTTGTGTACGTACTGATTTTATTCACGGGTAGTCACAAAAAATCAAAAATGGAATAAATGACAATGTAAGTAATTTAAATCCAATTCTTTATTGTTCAGGACGTGTACATATTTCTATTTTTTACTGTGATAGATTTAATACTGAAAATCCGAGGCCGGACGGTGTCGGGGACTTCGCCTGGACCACAATCTACTTGGGACATGCAGTGGCATTATGTGCCATTGCATATGACGATGAAGGTATAAATATAAATATACGAACTAAAAAATTTAAATCTTATATATAAGTAGATATAAGGAACTTATATACAAATTTAAGCAATTTTTCATTATGATTTTTCTTATGGCAGATTGCGAGCTCCAGATAGTTGGAGAAGTGTTGAACAAAATTCAGGCAGCAATCAGAGCAGAGTGGAAGACGGTGGCTTTGCTGCCGTTTGAAATGCCATACCACACAAATATATTTATTGACCTATTCAATAAAATAATGATAAATACTGAGGGCGTTAGCCTTCAAATTTATCTTGACAAGGTAATGTAGCATTTATATAATATTATATAAATACATTCGTAAATATACTTAGCTATAAGTTGTTATAATATTATTACTTTAGTCCCGGTACGATGCCGTAAATTGGAGAGGCTCAGTACGCGGTGGACGGGGCAGAAAAACTCAGCGCGGCAGAAAGCCACCGCGAAACAATTTCCTCCCTTCTGGAGGCAGTAGTAGCAGCTTCCGTGGCAAAGAGGCAACAGAGGCAACAGAGGCAACAAAGGCAACAAAGGCAACAAAGGCAACAAAGGCAACAGAGGCAACAACAGAGGCAGCAGAGGCAGCAGAGCAGCGAGGCCACCGCGGTGGTCGTGGTCGAGGCCAGTCTCACCAGAACCAGAATGCCAGTGACCTTACCAAAGAAAAATTTGATTTAGCGTCTTCCATCATCAAAACATTAATAAATTTTACATAAAATAATAATACATAAAATAGATTAAATAGGTAGAATAGATTCAATAATTATATTTTTTTAGAATTTTGTAATGAAGAGTAGCTAAATAAACTGTATAGAATTTCTTATTATTCTCTTTTTCTTATTATTTTCTTAGAATTTTCTAATGAGAGTAGCTGCATAAACTGTGTAGAGTTTCTTATTATTCATTAACAATACATTTTCGACTTTATATATACTCCAATTGAAAAATTGGCAGCATGTTGCGTGCTGCTTGTGTGTGTGTGTGTGTGTGTGTGTGTGTGTGATTGACACATCGGTTACAGAAAATATAATTTATTATGATGTGATCTTTAATAAGTTTCTGGTGTTTTTTGCTCATACGTATGATTTTGTCGAAAATACTCAATATAATATACAATATGATGAGTTAATTAAATTGGATATAATTGTGTTCAATTATTATTAAAAAGATAAACTTATTGTTATTTTATAGTTTAATTGTATATATAATTGTTTATATTTATACAAGTAACTTACAATTTTGTATACATTTGTATAAGACAATAAAAATACCGGTATTACCGGTTTTAAAAGAGAAAATACCAAAATACTGGTATTTCAATATTTATCGATATTGCATTCCTTAATGCCGATGATACTACACTATACACCTCAGATAAACGTATACAAAATATACTCACTATCCTACAGATAAGATTGGAAAATTAAAGTAAATTCAAAAAATACATTAGCATTTTTATTTACTAAACGCAGATTAAACTACAAACCAAAAAAATTCTAATTGATATGAAATTTTCATGAATTGAAAAAGGCAAATATTCAGGACTCAATTGTAAACGAAGTTTTAATAGTCACATTAACATAAGAGCAATAAACATGGGTACAATTCACAAACCCAGTCATTTCTAAGACCAAACTCCAAGTTAGCGGGAAAGAAAATACGAATATTCCTTGCTTTCATAAGACTATTATTTCACTATTGACGGTTTCACAGTGTGAATTATAGTTTTACTATTATCTATTACTAAAGACCACCCAATTTTCAGCGATATTTCTACAAGTATTTACCTTAAAAATATCGGTGTTTTCAGTATTTTAACTCTTTGCAAGCGGCTGGCCACCTCTGGACAACGTACTCTGTTAGACTATAAACAACAAGAGACAACAAGTGGCATGATGTTACCAAGCAAGAACCTTTAGCTTTTATCGCAGTCATTCTAAAATATAGGTTTGATACCAGCCAAATCTCAAAGAATATTGGTCTACTGATTCCACTAGTAAAATTCATTTTTTTTTTCAAAAGCATTCATTAGAGACAGTTTTTTTTAATCTTTCGGATGCTTTTATTTGAATGAAGATACGCAAAGAGATAACAGAATCGGAACTCGTATCAAAAAAGTCAGCAATTATTTAGAATATATAAATTCTAAATTTAGTGAATACTTCATACCATATAAAGCAAATTGTGTCGACGAATCAGTGATAAAAATCAATGGAAGAGTATCATTTGTAATATATAATTTAAATAAGCCGGCTAAGTGAACTATACGAATATATGCATTAGCTGACGCAAAAACTGAATATTTATTTTCAATTTTACCTTATTTTGGCAGCAATTTATCCAAAAGTATCTCCTAAGCAGATCTTCCTATAAGTGCTATAATTCCATTGCATTTATATCAAACGACACAGTTCGCATCGAGCAATCGAGCAGAACGCATCGAAGTAAATAATATATAATATATAATAAGGCTCAGAATAACAAGATGGAGCGTTTTGATCAAGTCAATACGCTTCTTTTCGATTTTAAAATGGTGGAAGGTAAAATTTCACCATTTGTAGTACATAATTGGCTAAAAATTATAATAAATAGTGTTTCGTAAAATATTAGTGTTATTCATGGAATAGGAATGGAAAGTAAAATTTTAAATGTCAAGTTTAATAAAAAGGATGTAATAGAAAAAATACGGGAAAAATATAGAAATGAAATTAGTTATAAATCAGAAAATGTGATATATAAAATTAAAATTTGTGAACCCACTAAACCAGCACAGTGGGTTAAATTGTTAAATGTGCAATGGGAAATTACAAAAGAATACATTATTAATGAAATGTCAATGTATGGACAAGCATTGAACTATCAAGAAGATAAATGGGGGTAGGAGATGACGTAATTCCTTCTTATACGGGAAATAGAACCGTACAATTAATTGTTAATAAAGAATTACCAAATTAAATTTAATGGAAAAATTCCATTATAGTTTTAAGAAGACAACTCGAAAATGTTTTAGATGTGGTAGTCAAAATCATTATAAAAAGGATTGCGACGTAATTTCAACAAATAGAACAAATTATGATAACATTCAAAAAAATAATTGTGAAATAAACGAAAGCATAGATATCCAAAATAATAAAAATGACCTCTTAGAAAATCAACAATAAAGTGATACAGATGAAGAAATGAACGTAGAAATATATACAAAGGAAAATGAAAATATTATAAATAATAAAAAAAATTAAAACCACTCAAATTGAGGATTGTTCTATTGAGGATTTAACGGAAATACAAGAAAAAAAATATATGCAAAAATGAGTCAGAAAAAGCACCCGTTGTTAATAAAAATAATGAGATAAAAACACCAAATATAGATGAGGTAATGAAAGAAATACTAGAAAATATAGATATTGACATTGAAATTGATACAAACTATAAAACGTACATTAAATGAAGAAAATCAATGTCTAAATAATGATGATGATGATATTGAATAATTTAATAAGGAATACGGTGAAAAATCACGTAATGAGATGAAAACGAAAATAAAAAGACTGAAAAAAAGATAAGAAAACTTAGTTGTTATTGTTTTTCTTTTATAATTAAAATTTAGAACAAGAATAATAGCAACAATTAACATTAACGGAATAAGAAATGTAACGAAAAAATTTTACCTAGGAAATTTATTAAGGATAATGATGTAGATATTATTCTATTACAAGAAGTAGATGAATATGACTTAAGTGTTTTCAAACCTTTTGAAAGTATTATAAATATGAACGAAAAACACAGAGAAACTGCAATATTAATAAGACCGGGAATTGAAATAAATCAAACAATATTACATGAAAATTCCAGATTAATAGGAGCAAATATTGATGGAATCAAGTTTATTAATTTGTATGCTCATGCTGGAAATATAGCTCGATATGAAAGAGAATAATTTTTTGAAGAAGATATGGCAAGTATATCAATAAAAGATAATAATAACCTAATAATAGCAGGAGACTTAAATGAGTAATCAACGCAAAAGACGAGGAAACGGTAATTTTAGTCAGTCTTTAAAGAGAGTGATTACACAATTAAAATTAAAAAACGCATGGGAACAGACAAATAAAAATGAAAATTTTGTTTCATACTTTTATTAGAGGAAAATCTGCTTGAGATTAGACAGATTCTATGTGGACTCGACAGTTTTGAAGCAGGTATTAGCTTGTAACATTGTGCCACTGAATATAGCCACTTTCACAATAAGGTGCAGTATGATATTGCCAGAGTTGTGTTTTGCGTTATGTGAACTTTGGTTTAAATATTTGATTGATATGACACGAGATGAGTTAGTTGTTGGGATTAATGTGTTGCTAGAATGGAGCACCACATCTTCAGATGCAAAGTTATTAAAGTTCAATGATTCACGTTTAATATTTCAAAAATTCTGTTTGAGAGTGCCGTTTCAATTCGTGGGATCAAACATGGATAAAAGGGCTGTAAGGAATAGGTATGAGAAGAATCCAGGCGAGATATGGAAAGACGAGGACAGAGATAAGGCAAGTGATTTTGTTAATTGTGTCTCGTATGAGTTTATGAAAACAGTACGTTTCAGTATGAAACAGTTATATGAGTATTTGATTGAGAGGGGCATCATTGATTTAACTAGTTTCATCAAAAGGCCCAGATGTATTGATTCGCTTCACGTTACGACTTTTAGTGAACGTAAACAAGTTGATAGAAGGGGTAGGGTTATTCAGATGGTGTCTAATGAGGTACAGTTGGCTCCATTTGCGTTAATTTTATTATTTGGCGTTATGGGCAAGTCAGAACCAGAGTTAAGTTCAAAAAAAAAATACAGAAACATAATAATATTAATGTCGTCGAGAAACAACTGGTGATCCTGATTCGATTCAGGAAAGTGGTGGATATCCCACTATGCCAGTAGTCAACAAAACTTATTTGTAATAAGTTGTAGTTAAAGTGTATTAAAAGCAACCTGTATATAGTGTTTTATGTTATTTAAATAATACAATGGCAGAAATTGTATCTATTAACGGAAAACGAAAAAGCTGCCTTCTAGAGGTATTATGGATGAGGAAATACTACGAGGTAGCTGAGGGTGGTGAGTGCACACCCAGGGCCACCGTACATGGTCAATACTGACGCCATTTTCCCAAATACAAGTTGGCGCCAATCAATAGATCCACCTTTGGAAAGATTATACGTGCCAAAACAGGCAAGGAGCATCAGAAAAGGAATTGTGACCAAACCGATTTTGATGAACAAAATCAATTCTATATGATAAGTAGATTTAATATGCACAGCCAGATGATGAATTTAAATTCATTTTGAATTATCAGGATCATTTAACCAAGTTTGTAGTATTAGGCCCACTAAAATCAAAAACTGCCTTAGAAGTAGCAAACCAACTAATGGACATTTCACCCTTCTGGGAGCCCCATCCATTCTCCAATGGACAATGGTAGGGAGTTCGCCAATAGAATTATTGAAGAAATGGCAATTATGTTATGTGGGATGGTATTAATACACAAAAAAAAACTCGACATTGCCAAAGCCAAGGTTCGATAGAACGTGCAAATCAAGACGTGCAAAATATGTTTATGACCTGGCTTTTCACTAACCAAACAACCTAATAATCGGAAAGTTCGAAGTATGCCCAACTTATAAAAAATAGAGCATATCATGAAGGCATTAGGCAATCTTCCTATGAAGCTATGTTTGGATCAAAGATGAAATTGGGTTCAAAAACATCTAATCTGCCTAAAGAATCCTTTCAACAGGTCGAAACAGAAGAGAAATTGAAAACACTGATACAAGAAGTACACATAGGGAGTTCTTTAATTACATTTGGACAAGCAGAAGAATTTACAGGAGTGAATCTTCCGACAAGTGTGGAAATTATCAGGTATTATTTTTATTTGGCGGAAAACCCTAAAAAACGAAATAAAATGTTTTCATTTAAAACATTTACTCCAAATGTGGTAAGAAAATTGATTCAGACGTGGGAAAAAAATGATATTCCAATTATGGAAAAACGAAGTATCGCTAGAAAATTGAACCGATTGATTGATAAATATAAATGTACAACTAAAAGCAAGTCTACCCAAGCATCATTTCAGGAATTTGTAGAATAGACTGATTCCACCACATTTACAAGCCTTTATGATGGATCAACATAATGAGAGGAAATCTACGATACCAGAATATATTATAAAAATTGAAGATGAAGTATCAGCATCTACAATAATTAGCGATATTACTCCAGGTGAGACATATACTCCAGATGTTGGTTTTGAGTTTAAAAGCAGTTCGGAAAGTTCACAAAATACTTCCTCATGGACCATGTAGTCAAAGATATAAGGCTTCAAGCTATGCCTTAATGTGCGACAGATTTGCAATTTCTGATAGAGTTGGTTCTGGCGTGGCGACAGCAATCCTGCATGACCTGGACGTAAATGATGATTGGGGCAATCCTGTCATTATGGACTGAAATAAAAGCGTTCGTGAGAGGCAGAAAAATAGGCAAACTCTACACAAGCGATATGATTTTTCTGAATTAATAGCATTTTCATTCGACGACTGAAAAAATGATTCTATTACCATGGAAAAAATCGATAAGAAGTTTCACCCACGAATGATTAAAGAAGCGCATTTAGTTATTTTAAAGACACCGAATTGTCAATTGTTGGGTTACATAAAATTGGAAAATGAAGATTCGGAAAGTAAAGTAATCAAATTGAACGAGTTTTTCGCCGATAAAGGAATAAATCTTGATTCTTTGATAGGCATATGTTGCGATGGTGAACCAGCAAATACAGGCGTAAAAAATGGGATTTTACGTCGATTTGAAATTCAGTTAAATAGGTCACTGCATTGGTTTGTGTGTCTTCTCCACTTTAACGAACTTCGACTTTACCATTTATTTAACTATTCAGAAAAATCATTGACCACTGGAACACGAGCAAAAACTGGAATATTAAGCAAACAAATTGAAACATGCGAAAAGATACCGGTGAGTTATAACAAATTTACTATTTTTAATACTTTATGTTCAAATTCAATTTGATTTATTTTTTCTCATGTACTTCCAGCCGGTAACAGACTTTGAAACAATCCCACTTTAAAATTTGGCTGATTTAATTCCTGTTGAATCGACAACTGACTCAAGTTATTTAATAAAAATAGCTAAAGCAGTTGCTTCTGGAGAAGTATCGACAGACTTAGCTAACATGAAACCAGGGCCAATAGCACATTCCCGTTGGCTCACGAAGACTATTAAGTTACTTCGGTTATGTGTAACTACTAATAAGCCATCCAAAAATTTGAAAATTCTGGCAAACTACGTAATGAAAGTATATATTCCAATGTATTTTAACATTAAATATTACAACTCTGTGGTGTATGGTAGTATATTAGTTTATAAATTTATTAGCTGGACGCAATATTTAGACTCGAATTTAAGACGAAGTGTGAACAATGTAGCTAAAGAAAACGCGTACTATGCTCACTCGGAAAATATTTTATTAGCAATGTTGTTCGATAATAAAAAGGTAATACGAGATTCAGCTATAAGAAAAATCTTATATTACCATAATAATGTGGAAGACCTGACGCAATTGAGAGATTACAAAACACCCGAAATAAATTTCGAATGCACCGACTATACTAATATGATATGATTTTTCAAATATATTTGATCCAGCCTTCACGCTAAATATTCCTCATGAACATCTAGTACAATATCTACAAAGTAATGAGTGTCCATGGAGTGACCCTAAAATTCCCGTCCACATTCAGGGAACTGAGAGACATGTTCAATTACTGGCTAACGTATCAAAACGCGTATTAGAGCAAAATCGCGATGGAGTTATGACTACAACACTACAATCTCGTAAAAAGCATCCTCGACTGGAAAGCAAGCAAGATTTCAGATATTATTTTTTTTAATTGTATTAGCTAAATGTAAGAAATTTTATTTTAAATAAAAATATAACCTAAAGGAAAAAAAATGTATTATTTAAACCATGTCATGTAAATAAATATTAGAATAAATATACGTTATTCCTAAAAACCCAAAAACTCTTTAGACAAAAAATTAATACAATATGGCCCGGCTATCGATACTTGATTACAGATGGATCTAAAATTAATAACTTGGTAGGGGGCGCAATCTTGGACCCAACAAGCAATACTAGGAGACTCTTGAGGTTCCTCGGGGACGCAAGCATATATACGGCGGAGCTGATTTGTATAAAAGTCGCCATTGAGTTAGCTATAGAACACGGATTCCAAAAAGTGGTTATCTTCACCGACAGCCGTAGTCCTTTAGAATCAATAAACAACTGGGAAAATTCGACCAACAACATTGTTTATGAAATCGTGATTCTGTTGGACTAATTAACATTGATGAAATTCGCCATACACGTTGCCTGGGTTAAAGGCCACTCGGGTATATTCAACAACAACCTGTTTGACATTTTGGCTAAACGGGCGTGTTACGTTGGTGAAAACTATGAAAAAATCCCGGCACTGGATTACAAGCAAAAAGCAAAAAACATGGCCAAACAAGAGTCGCAGGGGGACTATACAGAATCACTAAGAACCCGAGGCCGCAAATATGGCCAGCTTTTTGAAAATGTGGCACATACATCCTGGTTCTACAAAGTAAATCAGGAAAGAAAGTTTATCACAACAATATGTAGATTGAGAAGCGGTCATGCAAAATTTAAAGAAAATTTGAAGAAAATCAATATTTTACTGGATGATACATGTAGCTGCGGGAGTCAACCAGAATCCTTAAACCATATTTTATATTTTCGAATGCTGTAATTATCAAGTTCAGAGGAGGAGGTTTTATTTTCATTTGGAGAAGGAAAAAGTTCAGTTCCCAACCAGTGTCTCTCAACTCCTTAGATTACAGTGTGTAGAAATATATAACAATATAATAGATTATTTAAAACTATGTAAAGTAGATATAGATAGTAGATAAGAGTAGAGAACAAGTTTGGCAAATATGAGAGCTCTAGATATTATTAAGTGTAATCATGTGATTATGGCAATAAGAATGTACCAGATGCCAAGATAATAAATTAATAAAAAAAATTGTTTTTAATTATTAATATGTATTATATTTACAGTCAGGATGAATATAATTTTAAGAACTGGCTTCGAACCTGTGAAAACAAAAATCACCTTTGGTGCCAATACGCTTGGAAAAGCAAAAAAAACTTGTAGCCGCGGACCATGTGAAAAAAGTTGAGAAGCAGGGTGTAGAAAATGTAATTACATGTTACGTTATACCTCAAATGTTTGTCTCGACACGGTCGCCGTTTAAAGTAAAATTGCAGGTAAAAGGATATCAATGAATCAGAAAAATATGAAATGGATTTAGCAAATAAATTATTTATTACTTGTAGCTCGATGAAAATCGTACTGTAGTTGACGCTTTCTGCACATGCTGTGCTCAACTTGGAAAGCAATGCAAGCACATATGTGCACTTATTGTATTTTTAAATACAACAAGAAGCACTATAAAAGCTAGTTACGCACAAGGTTGGGGCCAGCCATCCGTTGGCACACTGGCTAAACAAAAGTACTCCGAGGGAAAGTTGGTGAAGGATGTTTGTACACCGCGAGTATCTTTGCCTACACGCTGTGTTAGGAAATTTGTGACAGATCCTGATCAATTGCCTAACTGCCCTTATAGAAAGTACTTGTGTAGAGGAGCTGCGGATTCAAACAAGAATGAGTATAATCGGCTCCTTTATGAAAAAAAGAAAACTGATGCCTGTGCAGATATTCTAGTTGATCTTCTTATTTTCATGGAGGGGCAAGATTTGTTTTCTCCGGGTTTGGATAAAATTTTGAACTGTGGCCATAAGAAATTTTATGGTATGCATATTGTTTTGTCAGCTAAACATATATTAGATATTTCTGTTAGCACATACCATGGATTAATAATATTTTTATATGTTATAATAGGATACAAAATTGTAAGTTTTTTTTTTATTATTTTAAAAGTGGTTTGTGATAGTCCGTCAAGTCAGTGTGATAGTGAAAGCTGCACTAAATGTGTTCAGTGAGGAGAGTTTTCAACACATGTTTTAAGTAGCACGCTTTCAGACCTGCAAACGGATGAATTTTTTCGTAGGAGAACGCAACCAGGACATCGCACGCGAGATTCGATTTTGGAAGAAATTAAAATTGGAATGGTGTGGCAGATAGCACTAGATTATATGCATATGATGTGTTATAGGCTTCTGGGTAAGAGGAACCAGAGATGTCAAGTTTGACGATAAAACTAGAGAAAATGTTAGCAAATTTTTATTGAAATCTAAACCTCACATTCCTGCAGAATTCTCTAGATTACCCAGAGTGATTAAAAACTACGTCAATGGAAAAGCTACTAAGTTTCAACTGCTTTTGCTATATTTAGGACCTTGCCGCCAACATTACCATTACCAAATGATAGCTATATCCAGTTATCAATTTCATATGGTTCAGTTTGGGTATAAGAATCTTGTGTGAGCATGAAAAATATTGACAAAAATGAAATGGCTAAATAGTAACTCGACAAGTTTGTCAACGAGTATCCCAAATTATATAGAGATGGGATAATGAGTTGCAATACTCATAACTTAATTCATATTGCGGATGACGTTATGGCCTTCAATTGTAGTTTGGATGGATTTAGTTGTTTTCCCTTCGAAAACTACTTCAAAAACATACAAAGTAAGCTGCAGAACTCGCCAAAACCTCTTCACCAGCTGGTTAACAGATTGGCTGAAGAAAAGTTACTAAGAATCAATCATGAGCATAAGTGAGCAGCACTATCCAAACATACAATATGGAAGAAGGACCGGCTTAGTTTAAATTAATTTCAAAGATTTTTTAATTTCTAATAAATCACCAAATAATCTTTGTGCGGGCTCGGATAATAGATTATTGTTAATTCAGCATATTTATGATCTCAATAGAATTATGTGTAATAATTAAAGAAATAAATCCATTGTATACATATCCTTGTGATTCTAGAGATTTTGATATATGATTATATAATTTAAATGTCAATAAAGGAAATAAAATCACGATACCTGCTGAGAAAATAACCCACCATGTATATATAAAATCATTCATTTTTTTTTTAAATTTTATAAAACTTATTAGATTATAGTTCTAGTTTTAATTAAGGTTGAGTATGGCAATGAACTATAATCATTTCAAGGGCTTTCACAGCATTGTCTGTTGAACTAAACGAACATTCTAAAATATTTATAGCCATCGTTAATCGTAAATAACATTTCTAGAACCACAGTCAAAAATCATGACACAATTGACAAAATTTTTAGGACACATAATTACACTAGGAGGTATAAAACAGTGATTCCCAAAGTGGGCGCTACGGCAATCCAGGGGGCGGTGAAAGGCTTTGGTGCATTTTGGGGGCGATGCTCAGTTGTAGGGGGCGTTTAAAGCACAAAAGTAAAAAAATATTAAAATATTAATATTATATACAAATAAATAATTAACATTAACACAGAATGATATTTTCAATCAAGATGATATTTTAGTTCAAATTATCTAAACTTATATGCATATTCCAATTCGCAAATAAATTTACCGCATTAGATGTATCACTATTATTGACGGGTTTTCTTATACCTAGCGGAGTAGTATTTATTTGCTTATCTTTATGGAGCAAACTAAGATGTTTCTGAGAACATATCCCACCTCTATATCTAATAATAAATAATAAAATATCCGCTAATAAAAAATTACCCATCGGATAATGTTATAGAAAGAAATTGGAACAATTTACTATATATGGATTAATTTTGCATAAAGCATTGTTAACATTATTGAATCGCGGCAATAAGGATTTTCTCTCGTTACTTTTGTTAGTCTCTCAGTTATTATAAGCTACTTGACTAAGTAGTATAGTGAAAACAAATGAACACTCAACTGTGATATTTGCAGATTAAGCCGGCGTTGTGTATTATTATATTGGATAATATAATTTTATACCAAAAGCAGTTTTTTGTTCAGTAATAAATAGTGTCACGATAATTGTTAAGTATTATTGCTATTGTAATTACATATGCTTGACAATTAATGATATGATGTATATTATATTTCATTCATTTCATTCTACATATAATAATGGCTGAATCAAAAAAATGTAGACAATATAATATCGAATATTTGAAATAATGCTTTATTGAGTCGCCTGTGAATATTACATTACCAATGTGTCTGATTTGTCAGAAAACTTTTTCAAATGAAGCTATGAAACCTTCTAGACTACAAGAACATTTGACTAAAATTCATGGTGATAAAATAGATAAAAATTTACTAAAGTTATTTCGTACTTTAAAAGAAAAATTCAGATAACAACCGACAGTGGCAAAACTCTTTTCAACACAACCTCTCAAGACGGCGATGGCTTGCTTGCTCGTATGATATTTCATTAATGATGACCAAGTAGGGAAAACT
>NW_020537324.1:48098710-48238518 GCF_003426905.1 Ctenocephalides felis | reverse complement strand
TTCTCAATAGAGAATTTTATTTCTCTTTAGTGGATATTTTATAAGACAATGTGCATTCTCTTTTTTTAATTTCATTTACAATATTAAAATGAAATAGAGAATAGAGAAACAGAGAAGAGAAATAGAAAAATATAGAATTTACTTCTGAAAGTTATGGGTATTTGTCAGAGATTATTGAATATAACAGAAAACATTATTTTGTCTCTCTTTAATAAGAGAAAAATCTCTTTTGTCTTTCCACTTGCAATCCACTTCTTAGGTTGACAGTATTTTATTTAATTTGTAATTTTGTATAAGTTTTGTGCATTTTGTGCAGTGCTATGAAGATTTTGAAGCTAGACTTTTATCGCAATCATAATGTAGCCAGCAGCGACTACACATCCCACAGCTTATCCAGGAATCACTAGAAGACTTAAATTTTTTATTACAATTATTTCTGCATGTAATTAGTGATAGATCGGAATTTCGTTCATGTTTATACCATGAATCGCATCGTTTACTAGGGTAAAATTCCTTATAGCTCCCGCTATTTTATTTATGGATGCTAGAAAAATAAAAACTATAATAATAGAACAGAAGAAATAGTTTTCAAATAAAAATATATCTTATATATTAGAATAATGACTTTGTTGTATGATTTACATTTGTTATTTTTCATTCTATCAATCAACCGATGTCTGAACATGTAATATAAGGATGTTAATATGAAATAAAAA
This sequence comes from Ctenocephalides felis, assembly GCF_003426905.1. Lineage (NCBI taxonomy): Eukaryota > Metazoa > Arthropoda > Insecta > Siphonaptera > Pulicidae > Ctenocephalides > Ctenocephalides felis. The sequence continues at coordinate 48,237,802 of NW_020537324.1, read as the reverse complement.
GATTCATATTCAAGCGTAAATTTTATGTTGTGTATCTTGTATCTATAACCTGAAAAACGATTGTTAACAATTGCAAAAAGTAGGCTTTATACTCATAGTTATTTATTAATATTCATCACTAATTCACTTATTAATAAGATAAATGTAAAAAATATGCCAAATAAAAACACTGGCAGAGCCTCGACTAATTTATCAAAAAAACACAACTTTCACTATGTCGATTGTTTGGATATTCTTCGAGAGAACCTGTAAACACTTTTTTTAACTTTTCAATACAATAATTAATGAATATTAACTTTTTACAACTTTTTAATACAATAATTGATAAATATTTGCAATGATTTGCACTATTTCAACATATCTTCAAACATATTTTGACACGGCAGATCATGTCGGTTGGTATCAATGTACTATGACATATGTAAAAATACTTGATTGTAGGTTAAGGATTTTTATGCCAAACAAATAAATGAGATTTAATTGAATAATTTATTATATTTTAATAATTCTCATAAATAATTAGGTTTTTAAATGTTGGCCACGCCTTCGCCGATAGGCCACGCCCACGAAACTGTCAAATACCTGAGCCTGCCACTTGTGAGTCAGTTCTATACTCGTGCCAGTATTATGCCAGTTATATACTCGTAAAAACTGAACTAGTATGTTAACCTAACTGAAAAGTAAAGTAATTTAAACTTATCCTATATACGCTCTATCCTATGTTACCTATATCCACAAATAAATAGGAGAAATAATACTAATGATATAATTTAAGAACACTACTCACACAAAAATGAAATAAACCTGGTCTAACTTCTAACTATTTCAGCAACAAAATAAATATACATACAGATTGAGAAGCCGGAAAATTAACAATGATTACAACATGAAAAACGTGATATTTCTATGCGCGAACCCCGATTATGTTTGACAGACTTGACATTTACACACCTAACTTCACAGCTCCAAACAAACTCCTGCTGTTTGTTTTTAATCATTCATGTTTCATTCATGTAATTGTTTGTTTTTAATTTGAGAACATATGAAATGAATAAACGTAAAAATTTCGCTGATTTGTCTAAGGAAAGTATGCAACAAATTGTAAAGCAAAAGGTTGATGATTTTCAAAGGTTTGTGAATGGAATCGCGAGGACAATACTGCTTTTTCTTCAACTAGTGGTACAAGGGGTACTAGTGGAGACGTAACCGAAGCATCGTAATGCATTATTCTTAAAAAGCTTTTTTGGAATTATTCTTAGTGGCCTAGTAGTTAGGTATCTGCATATGAATTATTATGGGTTTATGGAATAAAATAAAATAAGAAAATGTACGAAAAACATAATTTGAAAAATTGTAACTATCTAGTAAATTATATTAATTTAAATAATATTGTATCTTGTGTTTTCCTTTGGTAGAGTTTTGCATGGCAATCCATCACATAAAAGTATAACTCGTGTTCCAGAAAATCGAGAAAATGGTGAGCGATTGGCTTTTTTTTGTTATTTATAAATATATTTACATGTGCCACTACTTGAGCTTACATTTACGGATACTCTTGGATATTATATAGTTTAGTTGTATGTGCTACTATTTAAACATGCATAATTTTATTTGTTTATGAGTTTCTTGTTGAAAAAAATTAATCTTAAAGATCTGCGCATCATTTCAAGTACAAAAAAAACTATTAAATTAAGTATTATATTGTTGATGTAAAGTGTCGGCAGTTGTTTTTTTAAATTATGTGTTTTTTATATTAAATATGTGTCGTCTTTGAATATATAAAATTCGTTCAAAAGTATAGGGTTTCGATAGAAATTTTAATTGCTGAATGCTAACAAAACAAATGGGGAAATATTAAATAACAGGACAAAAGTAAGATTATGGTGATAGTAGTGTTATAAATGAAATAATATGATAATAATGAAAAATTATTACGTTGATGAAACAAAATATAATGGACTATTGAATTAAAGTAAAAAGGCTGTTATTAATTATATTATAGCAGTTTTTTTATCATTTCTTTTATTTACAACTGTCCAGTAAAGGACATTCAATAAATGTGATATTACAGCAGTTATAAAAAGAATTTATAGATATAATTATCTTAATTTATCAACAATAGATCGTGAAAGAGGGCTAATACTAATAACGACTGATAATATTATGATAATCAATTGCTATTTTATAGCCTCCAGATGAAGAATAAATATGTATTAATGGAAGTGAAACAATTTCAATGTTTAGTCATATTATATCAATGTGAAAGAAAGTCTTAATTTGATATAAAACAAATGATACATAGCTTTGCATCTACATGAAATAATATGAGTCTAAAACATGTCATGAAAGGAGTCAAACTTGGCCTAGACTACGAGTTTGTGAATAATACACTTTATTTTCTGTAAAATTTTCAACAATATATGTAATAATAATTATGATTCAAATATCAAATGAGATGGGATCAGAACATTAATGACTTGGGATTTTTAAAATTTTGGACTATTTGTTTAGAAAACAGATTCAGATGCGATAATGCCCAGAGAAAATGGATTTTTAATGACCATTGTGATACTGTTAATACTAATAATTTGATTGATACGCCAGACTGACGAGTGACTTGAAACATCTGTGTAAGAAATTTTGCGAAGCTTTTTACAATCTAGTCAGAGACATTCAAATTTATCTTACTGATTGTGAAAATAGGTTTCGAACAAATAGAAAGAGCATGGGCATTAAAGATTATTGATTTTCATACATTAACACGTGTTCCAAAAGGTAGAAGTCTTAGTTTAGTCGACGGAATTTTAACACATCCACTGGATTTTGAGGTATTTTAAATCGGGTGACAATCACAATCGAAGACATTTTAATACTTGCAGAAATAACTCAGTCGTGAATATTGATTTGCTTGAAGTTATGACAAAATTTTGGAACCTTCCATCTGACTTACTGGGACAAGTTATTTCCAATCTTCGACAAATTATTTATTGGTTTAAAATATATCACTAAATTTGTGAAGTCATGTGATGGAAATTGAGACATGAGATGCAGCATGGATATTATAAAAATAACAAGTGAGGCTGAATAAAATCGATCTCGTACTCACTCCATGATATTGGACAATTGCAAATATTAAGAAAATCTTGGAGGATAATTAATTACTCATGCAATAAAATACATTTAACTACTTTTTATTATTCAACAGGCAACACATCATGAAATGCGTAAAATATAAAAATATTGTCTTTGTTTTTGACAAATATTTCTAATTAGAAAACAACAGACACTCAAATACATATCAACAATACATACAAATTAATATATAATTGTGGTAATTTGAATGTAAAATTATATAAATTATATAAATTAATTTAATAATATAATTACAATTATTATATATAATAGTACAAGAGCACATATTATGTCTTTGGTATATAAAGGTATATTTTGTCTTATAATTATACATTCAACTATTTCTACTTACCACTATATTTCATATACACATATATTGCGCGGCATAAGGTTTATTTTTGAGCGTACAAGATGCTGCACATTTTGTAGTAGGTGAAGTTCCTATTTTTATATTATTATATGTATTTGAAACAAAAATGCTTTATCGATATTTTTCCATTCCATTTTTAATATTAGATTTATTTTGTTTTTATGTTGTTGTTTGTCCCATGCAAACTCTAGTGGAATATTTTATTTTTAATATCTAAACAATTTATAAATATCACTCTACCAGCAAGTGCACCACTTGTATTTCAGTTTCATCTTTCACATGCTATTATTTTATAAATTTTTTAAGTTACATATATCAATTTATGTTTACCGAGCAGAAAAATATTAGGTTTTCAATAAAAAGAACTTTCCCACGAAACTGCTGATCGGTATATATTTTAAATTTACAGCTAGTTATATTTATGTTGGGTCCTACAATCTATTGACGAACCTGGATCGTCGTATTCATTTATGCGCCAAAGTTTTCAGCACGAGCCATTAATTTTTTCTAGAATCTCAGGGAAATCAATTGAGCCATTTACTGTCTTATGAAAAAAAATAAGATCAGTAATTTGCTGTCGTTTGCTTAGGTTATTGTCCTTGCATTTCAGTAAAAAAAAATTCGTTTTCATGTGCACTAATTCTTTTTGATTGCGCAAAGTGCTTAAGGTATTTTTCAAATTTCCTTTGCACTCTATTAAGTTTGCTCTCGATAATTCAGTGTGAGGTGTTCAAACTATGGAGTTATATTCTAGAATAGGCCTGACGAGTGTGGAGTACAGAATGAATAATGTGTCTATACTGTGGAAATCTTGACCGCTCCTGATGATGAAGCTAAGTGTTCTTAGGGCTTGAAGGGAATTTTTTTTAATATGCTGTGAGAAGTTCAATTTTGTGTCAAAAATAACTCCAAGGTCTTTTATAGAAGTCACTGAATTCATTTTTTGGTTTTCTAAATAGTTATCTTGTTGTATTGAATTGTGGGATCGAGATAGTATCATTACTGCGCATTTTTTAGCATTTATCTTAAGTTTCTTACTTATACACCAGTTATTTAATTGCGCAATGTCTTGTTGTAACGATAATCTATCATCATCACAATTTATAGTTTTATAGATTTTGAGGTCATCTCCGTATAAAAGGTAATCAGAATTGAAGTCAGTGCCTATGTCATCAATAAAAATTTTATTAATAATATTGGTCCCAAGTGTGATTCTTCCCGTACACCAGATATCGCTTCGTATTTTACAGATAAATGGCCGTCTAGTCTCACCTGTTGATGCCTGCATGTTAAGTAAGATCTAAACCAGTCTAATATTTTGCCCCTGACTCCATACCGCTGTAGCTTCCTTAACAAAATATTGTGATCGACAAGATCAAACGCTTTACTGAAGTCTGTGTAGATTGTATGGACATCCAGCATCCAGGCCGTTGTTCATTGCGCCTAATATTTGTTCTGCATATAATAGTAGATTTGTTGTTGTAGATCTGCCACAACAAAAGCCGTGGTGTCTTGTGGTTATGATATTTTTAAAAGACCACGACAATTTTGGTAGCACTAATTTTTCGAACAACTTAGAAATGGCAGATTGGATACAAATGGGACGATAGTTATCGGCTGTTGTTTTAGATCCATATTTATGGATTGGTGTTACATAAGCTGATTTCCAAGCTGACGGGAAACTACCGTGTTGTAAGGATTTAGCGAAGATGTGTGTGAGTGGTTCACAGAGGCTGGCGGCGCAATTCTTGAGAAGTGTGTTAGGTAATCCACCTGGACCGGCTCCTTTTCTCACATTTAATTTTAACAGTAGATTATATACTTCATCAAAACTCACATCTACGTTTGAGAGGTCGGCGTCGATGATATTTGCCCCCTTCTCATATTCGTTAGATGTAGTTTTATTAATGCTAGATGAATAAGTACTTTTGAAAAAAGATGCAAATAGGTTCGCAATATTTTCTCCTTCATGAGCCACTAAATCATTTCAAGTTAGAGTGTCAGGTGTATTTGATTTTTTTTTCTTTCTTTCAGAAATGTCCAAAATTTAGTACTGTCAGATTTAATTTTATTTTCCATTTTAGTAATGTAGTTTTCATAACACTGCTTGCTCAATTTCGTGCAATCATACCTTAGTTGGCAGAATTTATAATATGTGGATCTGAACATATTTTTCTTGTACTCTGCATGATTTTTTTTTAAGTTCAATGGTGGATATGAGTTCTTTTGAGTTTTATCAGTATTTTCTTAATTCATTTGTTTTCTCGAAACAGTCTTGCACGTGCGTGAATATGTTTACAAATATTTGATATATTAAAATAATCCACACATGTGCAAAATACAGATTGCAAGTTTTGCATTTTAGTAGTTATATAACCACAACCTCACCTTTCCTAACAAATTTTGTTACCTGAAGATTACTATTTCCCCTACCCTGTTAAGTAACGTGTTATATAATATTGTTAAGTTGCTGTAACTTACGGCAATGTATCTATGCGATATGAACCTGCACTGTTTCCAATGCTTTTATTTTATGCGTAAATTTCATTGTATTTATTATTTAAAATTAATATTTGACAATAAACACAATAGCAACAAATATTTTGAACTAAACAAAACAGTAACAAGTATTCTATAACAAAATAGCAACAAAACAAACAACATAGCATCAACTATTTTGAGCTAAACGAGTATTTTATAACAAAATAGCAACAAAACAGTAACCAATATTTTATAACTAACGAAATAGCAACAAATATTTTTATACTAAAAAAGCAAGAAATATTTTAAACAAAAAGTAAAAAAGCAAAAAATTATAATATTTCAATTAATATTTAATCTCATTATTTAAATTTATTGCGAATACTTTTTTCAAAACCCTTTCATGGTTCTGCCCGGCGAACCGCAGCCATTGAACATTGAACATTTTCGGGATCTTAAGTTATCTTCGCGTCTTTCTTTAAACATTTTGTTAAGAGTTTAGTTAATTCGGCAAAGTTGTCTATAAAAATTCTATAATAACATAATAAACCTAAAAATCCTTTTATTTGCTTCACTGTTTTTGGAATTGGATATTCTAAAATTGAATTTATTTTATTTGGGTTAGGTTTTATACTAGTGATTCCCAAACTTATTTTGCCTACCGCCCCCTTTCCAGAAAAAATATTACTCAGCGCCCCCTTATTTTTTTTATTTTAATAGCAATAGCAAAAAATTATTGTAACTGTAAAAGATAAATTGACGAATAAGAAACCGACTTTATTATTTATTAAAATAATGGACGTTATCAAAATTAATCTTTTACTCTTTCAAAAGAAGGTTGTAAAATGAACATCAAAGTTTGAAATTATAAAACTATATTCAAAATAAAAATACAATCATTTGCTACCAATTTTATTAATAAATTAGTTGCAGCGCTGAATCCACGTTCCACTAAGTATGATGATGGAAATGCAATCAGAAATTTTTCAATGGCAGACCAAATTTGTGGGTAAACGTATTACTCCACTTATGGCCGGTATTATAAGTTCTTCACCAATAGTATGAAGTTTTCCCTACTTGGTCATCATTAATGAAATATCATACGAAGCAAGCAAGCCATCGCCGTCTTGAGAGGTTGTGGTTGAAAAGAGTTTTGCCACTGTCGGTTGTTATCTGAATTTTTCTTTTAAAGTACGAAAATAACTTTAGTAAATTTTTATCTATTTTATCACCATGAATTTTAGTCAAATGTTCTTGTAGTCTAGAAGGTTTCATAGCTTCATTTGAAAAAGTTTTCTGACAAATCAGACACATTGGTAATGTAATATTCACAGGCGACTCAATAAAGCCATATTTCAAATATTCGATATTATATTGTCTACATTTTTTTGATTCAGCCATTATTATATGTAGAATGAAATGAATGAAATATAATATACATCATATCATTAATTGTCAAGCATATGTAATTACAATAGCAATAATACTTAACAATTATCGTGACACTATTTATTACTGAACAAAAAACTGCTTTTGGTATAAAATTATATTATCCAATAATAATACACAACGCCGGCTTAATCTGCAAATATCACAGTTGAGTGTTCATTTGTTTTCACTATACTACTTTAGCTTTTTATATTCAATAGATTCTGTAGTATACGAATATAAATACCTGTAGCTTATAATAACTGAGAGACTAATAAAAGTAACGAGAGAAAATCCTTATTGCCGCGATTCAATAATGTTAACAATGCTTTATGCAAAATTAATCCATATATAATAAATTGTTCCAATTTCTTTCTATAACATTATCCGATGGGGAATTTTTTATTAGCGGATATTTTATTATTTATTATTAGATATAGAGGTGGGATATGTTCTCAGAAACATCTTAGTTTGCTCCATAAAGATAAGCAAATAAATACTACTCCGCTAGGTATAATAGTGATACATCTAATGCGGTAAATTTATTTGCGAATTGGAATATGCATATAAGTTTAGATAATTTGAACTAAAATATCATCTTGATTGAAAATATCATTCTGTGTTAATGCTAATTATTTATTTGTATATAATATTAATATTTTAATATTTTTTTACTTTTGTGCTTTAAACGCCCCCTACAACTGAGCATCGCCCCCAAAATGCACCAAAGCCTTTCACCGCCCCCTGGATTGCCGTAGCGCCCACTTTGGGAATCACTGTTTTATACCTCCTAGTGTAATTATGTGTCCTAAAAATTCTGTCAATTGTGTCATGATTTTTGACTGTGGTTCTAGAAATGTTATTTACGATTAACGATGGCTATAAATATTTTAGAATGTTCGTTTAGTTCAACAGACAATGCTGTGAAAGCCCTTGAAATGATTATAGTTTATTGCCATACTCAACCTTAATTAAAACTGCTAATCCGAGCCCGCACAAAGATTATTTGGTGATTTATTAGAAATTAAAAAATCTTTGAAATTAATTTAAACTAAGCCGGTCCTTCTTCCATATTGTATGTTTGGATAGTGCTGCTCACTTATGCTCATGATTGATTCTTAGTAACTTTTCTTCAGCCAATCTGTTAACCAGCTGGTGAGAGGTTTTGGCGAGTTCTGCAGCTTACTTTGTATGTTTTTGAAGTAGTTTTCGAAGGGAAAACAACTAAATCCATCCAAACTACAATTGAAGGCCATAACGTCATCCGCAATATGAATTAAGTTATGAGTATTGCAACTCATTATCCCATCTCTATATAATTTGGGATACTCGTTGACAAACTTGTCGAGTTACTATTTAGCCATTTCATTTTTGTCAATATTTTTCATGCTCACACAAGATTCTTATACCCAAACTGAACCATATGAAATTGATAACTGGATATAGCTATCATTTGGTAATGGTAATGTTGGCGGCAAGGTCCTAAATATAGCAAAAGCAGTTGAAACTTAGTAGCTTTTCCATTGACGTAGTTTTTAATCACTCTGGGTAATCTAGAGAATTCTGCAGGAATGTGAGGTTTAGATTTCAATAAAAATTTGCTAACATTTTCTCTAGTTTTATCGTCAAACTTGACATCTCTGGTTCCTCTTACCCAGAAGCCTATAACACATCATATGCATATAATCTAGTGCTATCTGCCACACCATTCCAATTTTAATTTCTTCCAAAATCGAATCTCGCGTGCGATGTCCTGGTTGCGTTCTCCTACGAAAAAATTCATCCGTTTGCAGGTCTGAAAGCGTGCTACTTAAAACATGTGTTGAAAACTCTCCTCACTGAACACATTTAGTGCAGCTTTCACTATCACACTGACTTGACGGACTATCACAAACCACTTTTAAAATAATAAAAAAAAAAACTTACAATTTTGTATCCTATTATAACATATAAAAATATTATTAATCCATGGTATGTGCTAACAGAAATATCTAATATATGTTTAGCTGACAAAACAATATGCATACCATAAAATTTCTTATGGCCACAGTTCAAAATTTTATCCAAACCCGGAGAAAACAAATCTTGCCCCTCCATGAAAATAAGAAGATCAACTAGAATATCTGCACAGGCATCAGTTTTCTTTTTTCATAAAGGAGCCGATTATACTCATTCTTGTTTGAATCCGCAGCTCCTCTACACAAGTACTTTCTATAAGGGCAGTTAGGCAATTGATCAGGATCTGTCACAAATTTCCTAACACAGCGTGTAGGCAAAGATACTCGCGGTGTACAAACATCCTTCACCAACTTTCCCTCGGAGTACTTTTGTTTAGCCAGTGTGCCAACGGATGGCTGGCCCCAACCTTGTGCGTAACTAGCTTTTATAGTGCTTCTTGTTGTATTTAAAAATACAATAAGTGCACATATGTGCTTGCATTGCTTTCCAAGTTGAGCACAGCATGTGCAGAAAGCGTCAACTACAGTACGATTTTCATCGAGCTACAAGTAATAAATAATTTATTTGCTAAATCCATTTCATATTTTTCTGATTCATTGATATCCTTTTACCTGCAATTTTACTTTAAACGGCGACCGTGTCGAGACAAACATTTGAGGTATAACGTAACATGTAATTACATTTTCTACACCCTGCTTCTCAACTTTTTTCACATGGTCCGCGGCTACAAGTTTTTTTTGCTTTTCCAAGCGTATTGGCACCAAAGGTGATTTGTTGTTTGTTTGAAGCCACTTAAAATTATATTCATCCTGACTGTAAATATAATACATATTAATAATTAAAAACAATTTTTTTTTAATTTATTATCTTGGCATCTGGTACATTCTTATTGCCATAATCACATGATTACACTTAATAATATCTAGAGCTCTCATATTTGCCAAACTTGTTCTCTACTCTTATCTACTATCTATATCTACTTTACATAGTTTTAAATAATCTATTATATTGTTATATATTTCTACACACTGTAATCTAAGGAGTTGAGAGACACTGGTTGGGAACTGAACTTTTTCCTTCTCCAAATGAAAATAAAACCTCCTCCTCTGAACTTGATAATTACAGCATTCGAAAATATAAAATATGGTTTAAGGATTCTGGTTGACTCCCGCAGCTACATGTATCATCCAGTAAAATATTGATTTTCTTCAAATTTTCTTTAAAATTTTGCATGACCGCTTCTCAATCTACATATTGTTGTGATAAACTTTCTTTCCTGATTTACTTTGTAGAACCAGGATGTATGTGCCACATTTTCAAAAAGCTGGCCATATTTGCGGCCTCGGGTTCTTAGTGATTCTGTATAGTCCCCCTGCGACTCTTGTTTGGCCATGTTTTTGCTTTTTGCTTGTAATCCAGTGCCGGGATTTTTTCATAGTTTTCACCAACGTAACACGCCCGTTTAGCCAAAATGTCAAACAGGTTGTTGTTGAATATACCCGAGTGGCCTTTAACCCAGGCAACGTGTATGGCGAATTTCATCAATGTTAATTAGTCCAACAGAATCACGATTTCATAAACAATGTTGTTGGTCGAATTTTCCCAGTTGTTTATTGATTCTAAAGGACTACGGCTGTCGGTGAAGATAACCACTTTTTGGAATCCGTGTTCTATAGCTAACTCAATGGCGACTTTTATACAAATCAGCTCCGCCGTATATATGCTTGCGTCCCCGAGGAACCTCAAGAGTCTCCTAGTATTGCTTGTTGGGTCCAAGATTGCGCCCCCTACCAAGTTATTAATTTTAGATCCATCTGTAATCAAGTATCGATAGCCGGGCCATATTGTATTAATTTTTTGTCTAAAGAGTTTTTGGGTTTTTAGGAATAACGTATATTTATTCTAATATTTATTTACATGACATGGTTTAAATAATACATTTTTATTTCTTTAAGTTATATTTTTATTTAAAATAAAATTTCTTACATTTAGCTAATACAATTAAAAAAAAATATCTGAAATCTTGCTTGCTTTCCAGTCGAGGATGCTTTTTACGAGATTGTAGTGTTGTAGTCATAACTCCATCGCGATTTTGCTCTAATACGCGTTTTGATACGTTAGCCAGTAATTGAACATGTCTCTCAGTTCCCTGAATGTGGACGGGAATTTTAGGGTCACTCCATGGACACTCATTACTTTGTAGATATTGTACTAGATGTTCATGAGGAATATTTAGCGTGAAGGCTGGATCAAATATATTTGAAAAATCATATCATATTAGTATAGTCGGTGCATTCGAAATTTATTTCGGGTGTTTTGTAATCTCTCAATTGCGTCAGGTCTTCCACATTATTATGGTAATATAAGATTTTTCTTATAGCTGAATCTCGTATTACCTTTTTATTATCGAACAACATTGCTAATAAAATATTTTCCGAGTGAGCATAGTACGCGTTTTCTTTAGCTACATTGTTCACACTTCGTCTTAAATTCGAGTCTAAATATTGCGTCCAGCTAATAAATTTATAAACTAATATACTACCATACACCACAGAGTTGTAATATTTAATGTTAAAATACATTGGAATATATACTTTCATTACGTAGTTTGCCAGAATTTTCAAATTTTTGGATGGCTTATTAGTAGTTACACATAACCGAAGTAACTTAATAGTCTTCGTGAGCCAACGGGAATGTGCTATTGGCCCTGGTTTCATGTTAGCTAAGTCTGTCGATACTTCTCCAGAAGCAACTGCTTTAGCTATTTTTATTAAATAACTTGAGTCAGTTGTCGATTCAACAGGAATTAAATCAGCCAAATTTTAAAGTGGGATTGTTTCAAAGTCTGTTACCGGCTGGAAGTACATGAGAAAAAATAAATCAAATTGAATTTGAACATAAAGTATTAAAAATAGTAAATTTGTTATAACTCACCGGTATCTTTTCGCATGTTTCAATTTGTTTGCTTAATATTCCAGTTTTTGCTCGTGTTCCAGTGGTCAATGATTTTTCTGAATAGTTAAATAAATGGTAAAGTCGAAGTTCGTTAAAGTGGAGAAGACACACAAACCAATGCAGTGACCTATTTAACTGAATTTCAAATCGACGTAAAATCCCATTTTTTACGCCTGTATTTGCTGGTTCACCATCGCAACATATGCCTATCAAAAATCAAGATTTATTCCTTTATCGGCGAAAAACTCGTTCAATTTGATTACTTTACTTTCCGAATCTTCATTTTCCAATTTTATGTAACCCAACAATTGACAATTCGGTGTCTTTAAAATAACTAAATGCGCTTCTTTAATCATTCGTGGGTGAAACTTCTTATCGATTTTTCCATGGTAATAGAATCATTTTTTCAGTCGTCGAATGAAAATGCTATTAATTCAGAAAAATCATATCGCTTGTGTAGAGTTTGCCTATTTTTCTGCCTCTCGCGAACGCTTTTATTTCAGTCCATAATGACAGGATTGCCCCAATCATCATTTACGTCCAGGTCATGCAGGATTGCTGTCGCCACGCCAGAACCAACTCTATCAGAAATTGCAAATCTGTCGCACATTAAGGCATAGCTTGAAGCCTTATATCTTTGACTACATGGTCCATGAGGAAGTATTTTGTGAACTTTCCGAACTGCTTTTAAACTCAAAACCAACATCTGGAGTATATGTCTCACCTGGAGTAATATCGCTAATTATTGTAGATGCTGATACTTCATCTTCAATTTTTATAATATATTCTGGTATCGTAGATTTCCTCTCATTATGTTGATCCCTCATAAAGGCTTGTAAATGTGGTGGAATCAGTCTATTCTACAAATTCCTGAAATGATGCTTGGGTAGACTTGCTTTTAGTTGTACATTTATATTTATCAATCAATCGGTTCAATTTTCTAGCGATACTTTGTTTTTCCATAATTGGAATATCATTTTTTCCCACGTCTGAATCAATTTTCTTACCACATTTGGAGTAAATGTTTTAAATGAAAACATCTTATTTCGTTTTTTAGGGTTTTCCGCCAAATAAAAATAATACCTGATAATTTCCACACTTGTCGGAATATTCGCTCCTGTAAATTCTTCTGCTTGTCCAAATGTAATTAAAGAACTCCCTATGTGTACTTCTTGTATCAGTGTTTTCAATTTCTCTTCTGTATCGACCTGTTGAAAGGATTCTTTAGGCAGATTAGATGTTTTTGAACCCAATTTCATCTTTGATCCAAACATAGCTTCATAGGAAGATTGCCTAATGCCTTCATGATATGCTCTATTTTTTATAAGTTGGGCATACTTCAAACTTTCCGATTATTAGGTTGTTTGGTTAGTGAAAAGCCAGGTCATAAACATATTTTGCACGTCTTGATTTGCACGTTCTATCGAACCTTGGCTTTGGCAATGTCGAGTTTTTTTTTGTGTATTATCTTCATACCATCCCACATAACATAATTGCCATTTCTTCAATAATTCTATTGGCGAACTCCCTACCATTGTCCATTGGAGAATGGATGGGGCTCCCAGAAGGGTGAAAATGTCCATTAGTTGGTTTGCTACTTCTAAGGCAGTTTTTGATTTTAGTGGGCCTAATACTACAAACTTGGTTAAATGATCCTGATAATTCAAAATGAATTTAAATTCATCATCTGGCTGTGCATATTAAATCTACTTATCATATAGAATTGATTTTGTTCATCAAAATCGGTTTGGTCACAATTCCTTTTCTGATGCTCCTTGCCTGTTTTGGCACGTATAATCTTTCCAAAGGTGGATCTATTGATTGGCGCCAACTTGTATTTGGGAAAATGGCGTCAGTATTGACCATGTACGGTGGCCCTGGGTGTGCACTCACCACCCTCAGCTACCTCGTAGTATTTCCTCATCCATAATACCTCTAGAAGGCAGCTTTTTCGTTTTCCGTTAATAGATACAATTTCTGCCATTGTATTATTTAAATAACATAAAACACTATATACAGGTTGCTTTTAATACACTTTAACTACAACTTATTACAAATAAGTTTTGTTGACTACTGGCATAGTGGGATATCCACCACTTTCCTGAATCGAATCAGGATCACCAGTTGTTTCTCGACGACATTAATATTATTATGTTTCTGTATTTTTTTTTTGAACTTAACTCTGGTTCTGACTTGCCCATAACGCCAAATAATAAAATTAACGCAAATGGAGCCAACTGTACCTCATTAGACACCATCTGAATAACCCTACCCCTTCTATCAACTTGTTTACGTTCACTAAAAGTCGTAACGTGAAGCGAATCAATACATCTGGGCCTTTTGATGAAACTAGTTAAATCAATGATGCCCCTCTCAATCAAATACTCATATAACTGTTTCATACTGAAACGTACTGTTTTCATAAACTCATACGAGACACAATTAACAAAATCACTTGCCTTATCTCTGTCCTCGTCTTTCCATATCTCGCCTGGATTCTTCTCATACACTATTCCTTACAGCCCTTTTATCCATGTTTGATCCCACGAATTGAAACGGCACTCTCAAACAGAATTTTTGAAATATTAAACGTGAATCATTGAACTTTAATAACTTTGCATCTGAAGATGTGGTGCTCCATTCTAGCAACACATTAATCCCAACAACTAACTCATCTCGTGTCATATCAATCAAATATTTAAACCAAAGTTCACATAACGCAAAACACAACTCTGGCAATATCATACTGCACCTTATTGTGAAAGTGGCTATATTCAGTGGCACAATGTTACAAGCTAATACCTGCTTCAAAACTGTCGAGTCCACATAGAATCTGTCTAATCTCAAGCAGATTTTCCTCTAATAAAAGTATGAAACAAAATTTTCATTTTTATTTGTCTGTTCCCATGCGTTTTTTAATTTTAATTGTGTAATCACTCTCTTTAAAGACTGACTAAAATTACCGTTTCCTCGTCTTTTGCGTTGATTACTCATTTAAAGTCTCCTGCTATTATTAGGTTATTATTATCTTTTATTGATATACTTGCCATATCTTCTTCAAAAAATTATTCTCTTTCATATCGAGCTATATTTCCAGCATGAGCATACAAATTAATAAACTTGATTCCATCAATATTTGCTCCTATTAATCTGGAATTTTCATGTAATATTGTTTGATTTATTTCAATTCCCGGTCTTATTAATATTGCAGTTTCTCTGTGTTTTTCGTTCATATTTATAATACTTTCAAAAGGTTTGAAAACACTTAAGTCATATTCATCTACTTCTTGTAATAGAATAATATCTACATCATTATCCTTAATAAATTTCCTAGGTAAAATTTTTTTCGTTACATTTCTTATTCCGTTAATGTTAATTGTTGCTATTATTCTTGTTCTAAATTTTAATTATAAAAGAAAAACAATAACAACTAAGTTTTCTTATCTTTTTTCAGTCTTTTTATTTTCGTTTTCATCTCATTACGTGATTTTTCACCGTATTCCTTATTAAATTATTCAATATCATCATCATCATTATTTAGACATTGATTTTCTTCATTTAATGTACGTTTTATAGTTTGTATCAATTTCAATGTCAATATCTATATTTTCTAATATTTCTTTCATTACCTCATCTATATTTGGTGTTTTTATCTCATTATTTTTATTAACAACGGGTGCTTTTTCTGACTCATTTTTGCATATATTTTTTTTCTTGTATTTCCGTTAAATCCTCAATAGAACAATCCTCAATTTGAGTGGTTTTAATTTTTTTTATTATTTATAATATTTTCATTTTCCTTTGTATATATTTCTACGTTCATTTCTTCATCTGTATCACTTTATTGTTGATTTTCTAAGAGGTCATTTTTATTATTTTGGATATCTATGCTTTCGTTTATTTCACAATTATTTTTTTGAATGTTATCATAATTTGTTCTAATTGTTGAAATTACGTCGCAATCCTTTTTATAATGATTTTGACTACCACATCTAAAACATTTTCGAGGTTGTCTTCTTAAAACTATAATGGAATTTTTTCCATTAAATTTAATTTGGTAATTCTTTATTAACAATTAATTGTACGGTTCTATTTCCCGTATAAGAAGGAATTACGTCATCTCCTACCCATTTATCTTCTTGATAGTTCAATGCTTGTCCATGCATTGACATTTCATTAATAATGTATTCTTTTGTAATTTCCCATTGCACATTTAACAATTTAACCCACTGTGCTGGTTTAGTGGGTTCACAAATTTTAATTTTATATATCACATTTTCTGATTTATAACTAATTTCATTTCTATATTTTTCCCGTATTTTTTCTATTACATCCTTTTTATTAAACTTGACATTTAAAATTTTACTTTCCATTCCTATTCCATGAATAACACTAATATTTTACGAAACACTATTTATTATAATTTTTAGCCAATTATGTACTACAAATGGTGAAATTTTACCTTCCACCATTTTAAAATCGAAAAGAAGCGTATTGACTTGATCAAAACGCTCCATCTTGTTATTCTGAGCCTTATTATATATTATATATTATTTACTTCGATGCGTTCTGCTCGATTGCTCGATGCGAACTGTGTCGTTTGATATAAATGCAATGGAATTATAGCACTTATAGGAAGATCTGCTTAGGAGATACTTTTGGATAAATTGCTGCCAAAATAAGGTAAAATTGAAAATAAATATTCAGTTTTTGCGTCAGCTAATGCATATATTCGTATAGTTCACTTAGCCGGCTTATTTAAATTATATATTACAAATGATACTCTTCCATTGATTTTTATCACTGATTCGTCGACACAATTTGCTTTATATGGTATGAAGTATTCACTAAATTTAGAATTTATATATATTCTAAATAATTGCTGACTTTTTTGATACGAGTTCCGATTCTGTTATTTCTTTGCGTATCTTCATTCAAATAATGCATCCGAAAGATTAAAAAAAACTGTCTCTAATGAATGCTTTTGAAAAAAAAAAGAATTTCTGTTAGACTATCTGTGCCTCACAGATAGTCTAACAGAGTACGTTGTCCAGAGGTGGCCAGCCGCTTGCAAACAGTTAAAATACTGAAAACACCGATATTTTTAAGGTAAATACTTGTAGAAATATCGCTGAAATTTTTTTTTTTTTTTTTTTTTTTTTTATTTATTATTTAATAGACAATCAGAAGACAAAGTTTCTATTAGCCTATGTGATAAATTATATTTGGCGTTTAGAGGTCTCCTCCATTGAAGAGATCCTCTGCTAGAATTATTCTATAGCTGTCTGTATATAATTTAATATTGCAGGTCCTTTGGCCATTTCCTTTTGAGTCTTCTTGTTTGAACCATTTTGTTGATAATTTGTATTTCAGCATTCGAATGATCATCAATTTTGTTGTGATAAGAACAGCTCCGGGTCTTTATAATTTCATTTACAGTTTTAATTTCCAGGTCTCTGTGGATGGTCTCATTAGTTACGTACCAAGGCGCATCTACCATTGCCCTTAATATTTTGTTCTGGGTACGCTGTATAATTTTTATGTTTGATGCACTTGCACATCCCCATAATTCTATTCCGTAGCTCCATATTGGTACTAGTACAGTTTTGTATATTAAAGTCTTGTTTGCGTATGACATTTTCGATTTTCTGCCAATTAGCCAGTATAGTTGTTTGAATTTTTTCATTGTTTGTTTGCTTTTTTGTTTGATATGGGGACCCCATGTGAGTCTACGGTCTAGATGAAGCCCTAAATAATTAATGCTGGTACTAGGAGGAATTTCGATGTTATTTATAAATACGGCCTCACAGTTTTGAGTTCTCGTTGTAAACGTGATATGTTTTGATTTGTCTTCATTTATACTTATTTTCCATTCTTTCAGCCATTCTTCAAGTGCGAATAGATGTTCTTGTAAGTTTAGAGATGCGATTACTGGATCTTGATGTGTTGCCATGATCATTGTGTCATCCGCGAATGTACCCGTAATTGTGTTGTTATGTGTTGGTAAGTCGTGTGTATATACTGTGTATAAAATTGGTCCTAATACACTACCCTGTGGTACTCCCGATTTTATTGGATGAAAATCTGATACTGCATCTCTTACCCTTGTCCTGAAGTATCTACCAGTCAAGAATGACTTCAGTATTTTATATAATTGATTTGGTAAGCATTTTTTAATTTTGGCTATCAATCCATCATGCCACACTCTATCGAATGCTTGTTTTACGTCGATGAATACCGCAGAGCAATACTCACTGTCTTCAAAAGCTTTGTGAATGATTGAAGTTATCCTATGAGCCTGTTGTATAGTGGAGTGAGATTGTCTAAAACCAAATTGATGATCTGGTATCGCGGTAAGATTTTCTTGGATTCTTACTAGTAATATTTTTTCCAATAGTTTAGATATAACCGGTTGAAGACTAATTGGTCTGTATGAATTAGCCATATGACTAGGTTTACCTTGTTTTTGTAACATTATTACTTCGGAGTTCTTTAGGTCCTTTGGCCAATATCCCAAACGTCGTACTCCATTGAATATATAAGTCAGCATTATTAGACCTTTTCTTGGCAGTTCTTTCAAAATTTTAGCATCCAATTGATCAATTCCTGGACATTTCTTGTTATTTAAAAGTGAAATTTGTCTCTTAATTTCTTTTGGTGTAACCTGTTTAATGTTTTCAGTAGTGCCTTTTATCTCATTAACTTCATCAGATACTCGCGGTTGTTGACTATTTTCATTTGGAGTAAATACGTTTCTTAGATAGTCCGCAAACATATTCGCCTTTTCTTGATCACTCCTAGCCCATGGTCCTTCCGAATCTAATCTTATTGCCGAGTTAGTTGTTATAGGTCTTCTAGTTTTTTTAATTGGTGTCCAAATCGTGTTATCATACTTGTTAAGATTAGTAATATAGTTCATTATGCCAATTTCTCTCCACTGTTTTAATTCATGTTTAAGTTTTCTTGCCAAATTATTGTATATTGTTTTATCGTGCTGGTTATGACTTCTTTGCCAGACATTTCTTGCCTTTCGTTTATCCTTTATAAGCTGCCTAATTTCCATTGGTACGTTGATTTCCAGTTTATGTTGCGCTAGTTCTGGTGTGGCAAACCTAGCGGCTTGTTGAAGAGTACTTATAAACTGTTCAGTTATTTCGTCGAGATCGTTTTCATTTTTAATTCTTACTTTAAGGTTGATTTTTGAATCAATTACATTTCTGAAACACTCCCAATTCGTTTTGTGGTTGTACAGTTTGCGTTGTACCTTCCGTTTTATTACATTAGTACTTAGGGTCAAAATTATGGGCGTATGATCCGAAGATAAGTCTTCATTACTTTCTATATCAATATAATTACTTGAAATATTTTTTGTTATAAAAAAATCTAGCAGATCCGGTATCTTCTGTATGTCTGTTGGCCAGTAGGTGGGACTCCCAGTTGTTATTATGGTATAGTTTTTCTCATATATTAACTCTGCCAGTTGTTTACCTTTTGGAGTCGTAAGTCTTGAGCCCCATATTATATTTTTAGAGTTGAAGTCACCACCAACTATAAATTTATTTCCTAATGTTTCAAAATATTCTTCATAATCGTTTTTCTTTAGATTATATCGTGGAGGGCAATAGATGGCTGAAACAATCATATTGTGTTCGAAACCTTTTATTTTAACTGATGTTGCCTGTATATGGTTTTGTTGATATTTCGCTAACTCATAGTGTTCTATTGATGATTTTATTAGAATACCAGCCCCAGCGTGTGCTGTGTTGTCAGGATGATTAGTACCATAAAAGTTGTAGAATGGAATTTTTATGTATGAAGACTCTGTGAGATGAGTTTCGCTTATTAATAAGATGTCAATCATTTGTATTTGAAGAAACATAGTTAATTCATTTAGATGATTTAGAATGCCATTTGCATTCCATTCAGCAATCCGCAGTGAGTTAGCCATTATTTCTTAGCCAAAATAGTGAGCATCTGCATGATCATATTATTTTGTTCCATGAGTTGTTTAAACATATCTCTAAAACTGTTCAAGAAATCCTGTAGTACCGTACTTGTTTCGGGCCCGCTGGTTGCGTTTCTTTGTTGATTTCGGATGACTTCCGAGTAGCTCATGTGATTTGTGTTTCTGATGTTAATATTTTGACGACTTGTGTTTGGATCATGAATATCTCTCGTATCATGTGATTTTTTTGTTGTATATGTTTTCTTGTAAGCAGTGGAGTACGCGGCCTTGTATTCTTCGCAACCTCTGTAATTTGAGGGGTGATCTTTACCGCAAAGTGCGCACGTAGCAGGCGTACTTTTTGGTTTTACGCAAATTTTTGAGTTATGATTTTCTCCACATTTGACACAAGCAAATGGTCGATTGCAATATGTTTTGCAATGACCATAATTTTGGCATCTTGTGCATTGTATTAATCCTTTTCTCTTTTTGGGCGCTTCAATTACTACAATATGGTTCAACAACTTCGTGATATTGTAAATTTCTTTATTATTATCAGAGGGTTCCAAATCAACAAAAAACATGTTGAGTGGCTTTTTAGTTATATACGATCTCATATTTATTATATTTCTGACCTTGTGATTTTTCTTCTCTAGTTCCGTTTTTATTTCGTTGATATCGTATGTATGATGGATATTTTTGAGTACCACTCTGTATGCTCTTTCATTTCTAAGTTGATAAGTATGATAAACAGTACCTTTTGTTTTGAAAAAGTTTATAAGCAGCTTGTATTGCTCGGGCTGTTGAACATTTATTTTCACTGTATCGTCCGACATTGATTTTGTATAATATTGTTCTCTGTTTATTACACTATTAATATCAGATACCATATCAGAAAAATTATTTACATTATATAGAAATATAGGAGGTGGCCTTGTAGTTTTCTCGGTGTTATCAGTTTGTGTTTTTTGTTTCGGACGGATGACCTTTGTTTGTTTTTAATGCATCGAACTGGTTCGAGTCGGCGTTATGTTTACATTTTCGACATATTTATTAGCCGATGTGCGTCTGCGTTTGCTGCCTGGTTCTATTGTTTGCCAAGAAGTTGACGGAACTATTTCGTTCATAATCGTATCGTCTGATTGATTTTTTTCATTAATTGAACTATTAGTTTTCTGATTGATGATTACTTGTTTGCTGCCTGGTTCTATTGTTTGCCAAGAAGTTGACGGAACTATTTCGTTCATAATCGTATCGTCTGATTGGTTTTTTCCATTAATTGAACTATTAGTCTTCTGTTTGTTGATTACTTGTTTAATATATTCATTGTCCATCGTCGACGTATCATGAAGAATGTTGATAGTTTCAACTAACGGAGGGATAGAATAAGTTATATTTTCTTGATTTTGCATACTTGTAATAAAATTATTCACTTATTTACAATTAAATGCCCCCCCTAAAAGGGGCATTTGTTGTACGAAACACTGTATCACTACACTAGATATTTGGTGATTAACAATCACACTTGTTGTTTACGTAACACTATTGCGCACTATTGAATTTCAGCTTCGATCCGTTCGGGTCGGCTGCTCGAGCTCAACTATCGCTGAAAATTGGGTGGTCTTTAGTAATAGATAATAGTAAAACTATAATTCACACTGTGAAACCGTCAATAGTCTTATGAAAGCAAGGAATATTCGTATTTTCTTTCCCCGCTAACTTGGAGTTTGGTCTTAGAAATGACTGGGTTTGTGAATTGTACCCATGTTTATTGCTCTTATGTTAATGTGACTATTAAAACTTCGTTTACAATTTAAATTGAGTCCTGAATATTTGCCTTTTTCAATTCATGAAAATTTCATATCAATTAGAATTTTTTTGGTTTGTAGTTTAATCTGCGTTTAGTAAATAAAAATGCTAATGTATTTTTTGAATTTACTTTAATTTTCCAATCTTATCTGTAGGATAGTGAGTATATTTCGTATACGTTTATCTGAGGTGTATAGTGTAGTATCATCGGCATTAAGGAATGCAATATCGATAACATATTGAAATACCAGTATTTTGGTATTTTCTCTTTTAAAACCGGTAATAACGGTATTTTTATTGTCTTATACAAATGTATACAAAATTGTAAGTTACTTGTATAAATATAAACAATTATATATACAACTAAACTATAAAATAACAATAAGTTTATCTTTTTAATAATAATTGAACACAATTATATCCAATTTAATTAACTCATCATATTGTATTATATTGAGTATTTTCGACAAAATCATACGTATGAGCAAAAAACACCAGAAACTTATTAAAGATCACATCATAATAAATTATATTTTCTGTAACCGATGTGTCAAATCACACACACACACACACACAAGCAGCACGCAACAATGCTGCCAATTTTTCAATTGGAGTATATATAAAGTCGAAAATGTATTGTTAATGAATAATAAGAAACTCTACACAGTTTATGCAGCTACCCTTCATTAGAAAATTCTAAGAAAATAATAAGAAAAAGAGAATAATAAGAAATTCTATACAGTTTATTTAGCTACTCTTCATTACAAAATTCTAAAAAAATATAATTATTGAATCTATTCTACCTATTTAATCTATTTTATGTATTATTATTTTATGTAAAATTTATTAATGTTTTGATGATGGAAGACGCTAAATCAAATTTTTCTTTGGTAAGGTCACTGGCATTCTGGTTCTGGTGAGACTGGCCTCGACCACGACCACCGCGGTGGCCTCTGCTGCCTCTGCTGCCTCTGTTGCCTCTGTTGCCTCTGTTGCCTCTGTTGGCTCTGTTGCCTTTGTTGCCTTTGTTGCCTCTGTTGCCTCTGTTGCCACGGAAGCTGCTGCTACTGCCTCCAGAAGGGAGGAAATTGTTTCGCTTTCTGCCGCGCTGAGTTTTTCTGCCCCGTCCACCGCGTACTGAGCCTCTCCAATTTACGGCATCGTACCGGGACTAAAGTAATAATATTATAACAACTTATAGCTAAGTATATTTACGAATGTATTTATATAATATTATATAAATGCTACATTACCTTGTCAAGATAAATTTGAAGGCTAACGCCCTCAGTATTTATCATTATTTTATTGAATAGGTCAATAAATATATTTGTGTGGTATGACATTTCAAACGGCAGCAAAGCCACCGTCTTCCACTCTGCTCTGATTGCTGCCTGAATTTTGTTCAACACTTCTCCAACTATCTTGAGCTCACAATCTGCCATAAGAAAAATCATAATGAAAAATTGCTTAAATTTGTATATAAGTTCCTTATATATACTTATATATAAGATTTAGATTTTTTAGTTCGTATATTTATATTTATACCTTCATTGTCATATGCAATGGCACATAATGCCACTGCATGTCCCAAGTAGATTGTGGTCCAGGCGACGTCCCCGACACCGTCCGGCCTCGGATTTTCAGTATTAAATCTATCACAGTAAAAAATAGAAATGTGTACACGTCCTGAACAATAAAGAATTGGATTTAAATTACTTACATTGTCATTTATTCCATTTTTGATTTTTTGTGACTACCCGTGAATAAAATCAGTACGTACACCACGGGTATCGTTTGCAACGTGGAGAATTTCAACACCTTTGCAACATCTTTAGTTAAGACTACAGAAAATGAGATTATATAGATATTATAAGATATTATAGAGAGATTATATATATATATATATATATATATATATATATAAATAAATTGAAAATTACCAGTTTCTTTATTTTCAGTTTCCATTTCGCGATTTCTACTTACAACTTATTTCAATGATCACACATTAATAAGTATGACTCGCGACTCAGGCCGTGCGACGTTCGCGCAGTGTCGTAGAGTATCGTGGCGCATCGTGTCGGATCGTGGCTATTTCGTGTGTTGTGTATTGCACGAAACTGCGCGACACTCCCTGTCACCCGTCACAAGTGGCTGTTTGCCCTCGTGTGGGTCACATACACACAACACATGCACACAAAAAGGCACTACAGCGAAGGAGTGTCGCGCGCACTCGCCTGCCCTTATGAAATATTTCTAAACAAAGCTAACAATTAGTATAATGTTAGTTTCATGGTATATTGATACCAGTGAAAAATAGATTTTTTAGCAATAAAGCCAAAGAAATCCTATCTTAATACTAGATTTCTTAATTAACATAGTTGATAAGGATTTAACAATGATATATTTAATAAAAGTGGTAGAGGTAACATAACTAAGTAAAATTATTAATTAAAATCTCCAATTGGTAGTGGACATATTCTTGTTATAAGCCGCACGTAAATTCCAGCTTTGGTTTTTACGGTTACTATGCGTACTTTACCATCAGTACCGGGATTTACGTTTGTGATACGGCCTAATAACTTAGAGGTGGCAAGTTATCCTCCTTTACTAACTTACTAATTTATTTTATTTACATCATTTATAATATCAGGTGTTCCTAATTGCCATTTGCAACGTTTTGTAACAAACTTAAATATTTTATACACCATTTTTTCCAAAACATATTTCTTAATCCAGTTAGATTTTGCCATAATGAAAGTGTGTCAATATTTATATACAACAGTGGGTTCACGAAAAGCAGTCAACGCGTCAAGCAAAAGGCAATAACAATTTGCAAATTATTCAAACTAGAGAAATTATCGAAGCTTTTGTTAGAAAAGGTACACAGGAAAGTATATCGAATAAACTTCCGCTTAGGCCAATTGATAGCTTCATTAACTTTATATGTTTCTGGCCAAGAATATGTGTTCAATCTTAATCGATGTGGTCCACCA
The DNA here is from genome assembly GCF_003426905.1 of Ctenocephalides felis. Classification (NCBI taxonomy): domain Eukaryota; kingdom Metazoa; phylum Arthropoda; class Insecta; order Siphonaptera; family Pulicidae; genus Ctenocephalides; species Ctenocephalides felis. Next base: position 48,212,730 of record NW_020537324.1, on the reverse strand, counting down.
TACCCCCCAAGATGGCATTTGCGTAGCTTAACACGTGAAATAAGGTCAGCAAGATTGATTATCTGCCGATTGAACATGTCGCCAATTTATTTCTAATTGCCACAATTCTTGTATAATTATTTTTGCACTTACCGCAAAGGAAGAAGTCAAAACAAGTGGCTCAAAAGTATTTGCGATTGATGATAAAATATTGTCTTTAATTAATTTTAGTCCTATAATTACTTCATTAGAACATCTTTGGAATGAATCTGAAACGCGACTCCAATAAAGTCTCAATAATTTTACAAAATTTTTATCATTCCTTATATCAAAATTTTTAGAATGCTCGGTTTCTAATGAAGTTAATCTTAAAATATTATCATCATTTGCGGCCCAAATGTGGTGGGTCAAATTTTCCCTGAAAAATGATGCTATTAATTCTTATTTTAAATCAACTGACTGTTTTAAAGTTTCGAAACCCATTATTAAATCGTTTGTGTACCATATTTTTAACAGCGCAGTACAGGCAAGTGGATAAGCCGAACTTTCGTCGCTTATTAATTTGTGCAAACACCGTATTGCCAAGTATGTAGCGCAGGCGGTTCCGTATTTGACAGCTGTGAGTTTAAAATATTTTAAAGTTTCGTACTTCACGCCACAAAATGCGTTGTAAATTTTGGTCTTCTTCTCTAACCCGAATTTGACGAGATATCTTAACTATATCAGCCACAAAAATTGATTTGTAACCTGTAAATTTTATCAGAATCTCGCATTGTTGAAATTTTGAACCCATATAAAGTACTCCAATTAAAGAATATTTGGCAGATGTTATATGTGAATCAACATCTATGCGAGTCTTATCAAAATCCCTTCAGAAAAATTACGTTTAATTTGTTGTAATGATAAACCAAGATTTACGTCAGCACTGGACTTTTCTATCCGAACATGATTAACGGAAACTTTTTCAACCGGGCCAGAATTATTTCGAAAATTTCCTGCTATAGCCCAACCAAAGACAGTATTTTGTAAAATCGGTTTGTCCTGCCCGAGTATAATTTTCTCATTTAAAAGAATTTCAAAAAATATGTCGACACCGATTAACAACTCAACTTCGTCTGGCTTATTAAAATTTTGATCTGACAAATATATATTTTTTGGTAAGGAAAATCTAGATCTCTCTATGTACTGTGACGACAAATAGTTTGATATTTTATTCAAGACGACGAATTTTGATTTTTTCTGAAAACTGCCACTACTATTTGAAATTGTGCAATAAAGTTACCAGATCGAACTGATGCGCCGTCAACGCCACTTAAGAGTAAATTTGAATTATGTAATTTAAACCCGAGTTTATTAGCAAGATTTTTCGTTATGATACTAACTTCTGAACCTGAATCTAATAAGGCTCGTATTTTAAGAGGTTTGTTGTTTACATCTCGAATAACTAGAGTAACAGTAGGCAAAATAGTGCAATTAAAATCTATGTTGGTGTGCATAACATGCGATGCTGTAGCAGTCGAAGTTCCAGGTTTATCTACACTAGATAAGGCGCTAGGTTCATTTTCTTTCTTTGAATGTAATAGAGTATTATGACGTTTGGGGCAATTTTTACAATGAAACCGCGCGAAACACCTTTTCTGAATGTGTCCCTTTCGGAGACAATTTGTACACATATTGTTTTGCGATATAAATATTAATCTGTCGTCTACCGTCATACTTAAAAATTGTGCACAATTATTAATGACATGGTTATCCTTACATAACGGGCATGATTTAGAACTAATTTCTTCTTTAGAAAAAAATGTGCGCTTTTTTACAATTATATTTTTATTACTCGTTTCCGATTCAAGACCGTAAGAAATTTCTAACGCCGCCCGACTTTGTTCAAGAAAGGTAAATAATTTGTTTAGCGTCGGCAGATTTTTGTGCGCTCTATTAAAATTGAATTTAAGTTGCATAGAGAAATCCAGTCTATTCAATAGCAAAAATGTAAGTAAGGTATCCCAATTATCGACACCGATGTCCAAAGCCTTAAGGGAATTAATAATTTGTTGAGCGGAATTAATGAAGGTCTTTAAAGTGTCTTTAGTAATTTTTAACAGTTTCGGAATATCAATAAATTGTTATAAAAATGTATAAGTTATGACACATTTGTTTTCAAATTTACTTGTTAATGTATCCCACGCTACTTTGAAATTAGCGTCGCTTAGTTGCAAATTATTAATAGCCTCAGCGGCATTCCCGATAAGATGTCCCTTTAAATAATAAAATTTTTGGACATCGGTTAATGATTTGTCATTAATTGTTGATACAAATAAGTCCTTAAATCCCGTCCAATCTTTATAAGAGCCGTTAAATTGCGGGATATGTATATTGGGCAGTTTTATTTGCGCTTCGGCAGATACTTTAAATTTTGCTAGATTAGATGATTCCGCTATTAATCTGTCAATTTTGTACGATACGGTTTCATATAAAGTTTGAATCACTGACGTTTAATCTGAATAATCATCCGAGTAACCTAATTCCTCTAATATTTTCTCGAATTCTAAATATTTGGTATCGAGACGTTTTTTTACATTTTCTAGCATGTTATTATAAAATCGATATTCACTAATTTTTCGAAGATTGATTTAATGTATGCGCATTTTCTTAATAGTTTTTTCACTTCTGCTATTTTAGGTTATTTAAAATCTGACTGATTATAGTTTACAATGATTGAACTTTTTGTTAAATAAACTATCTAATACCTGACGCGTTAACTGTTACAAATGTATAAAAATGATTGTTACAGAATGTTAATGCTTATAATATAAATTAAGTATAGCTAAATATAAAATAAATACAGAGTTTACGAACAAGTATTAGTTAAAAATGACAATAACAAATAATAATCAGTAAAGTAAATATAAAGATAAATAAACAACGATTACAACCGTAGTGGTGAAATTGGTCCAGGAAAGTATGAGCTGCTCTTCAGGAAGATCCTCAAAGTCAGCACTCTGGATTCAGCTGAATGTTTCTGGTATTGGGTTGGCCTGGTTAGCACGCTGTCCAGGAAAGTATGAGCTGGTTCTTTTATAAAAACTTATAATTCAAAACACTTTAAAATTGTGAAACAAAATTTTAATTTTTTTATTTCGACTGTTATTGTTAAAATACTTAATAATTAGTTAACCAAAAACTTATATTTAAAAACACTTAAAAATTGTGAAACAAAATATTTCCTTTATCAAAATACCTAAAAATTTGTAAAAGAAAAAAAATTGTAAAAATATTTAACAATAATAATAAAAATGATAATGATAATATTAAAATAATAATAATTATAATAATATAAGATACTCAAATTTGTTAAAATATCATAAAATAACCTAAAATTTGTTAATATTGTAAAAGTATGTATTGTAAAGCTTATTAAAATTACTTATTAAATTTTTAAAAAACACTTGTAACAAACAAACTAGTTATATTAAAAAAAAAAAAAATTATAATTAAGTAAATATAAATAGGTTTATAGTAAATAAATTAAGTAATTAAATAGCTAATAATTAATTAAATTATATTAAACCTATAAAATATTGACTTAAGCCTTATTATAATATTAAATATTATACCGACGGCTTGTAAAATTAATAAATAAATAAATAAATAAATAAAGAGATGAAGTCAGCACTCTGGATGCAAATACCAAGTTACCAAAAATATTGAGTCTCAATATTAATCGAAGATAATTTCAGTTGCTGATCTATCAGAAAATTGATCTGGTGTGCCGGATGTCCAGGAAAATATAAAAGATTGAAGTCAACTCTCTGGTTTAAAAAAATGCACCACCGTCTCGGATATTAGATCACAAAACAACACGTAGAATTAATTGGCAGGAAAACACTTGCACTTATTAAATATTATCACAGTTTATCGCGATACGTGCAAATTACGTGCTCATAACACACCACCAATCAAAATTTAACACAAACACAGAATTTATGCCAGTAAATAATCCGTACAAAGTTCTATTAATTAACCGGTATTCACTATATAAAGCACTAACCGGGCACTAGTTGTATTTATAACAAACTTAATATACGGCTCGAAGATGACCAATGGTTGGGCTGGCTACCATCAGTAATTAATAATAAAGCGGACTGTAAGTAAATAATTGTTATCTGACGATAACCGTTCCAAATTTGAATCTTACTGAATAAAAACACTGTGATTGGTATAAAATCTATATAATATCTTCAAATTATACAAATATAGCGGTGATTGAATATACTTGTTGACTGTTCTGCTGTATTGTCTAGACTAACTTTAAATATTACTGGAGACAGTGTTCATACAGGATGTATTTAGGTACAAAAAATGAGCCCTTGTGCGAATGACACAGCCCAGAGGCTGCAATTTTCTAAGAATTGTAACACAATACCCGGCGCCAAGTAGGGGTGGGTCGTTTTGCCGTCAACGAAACGAAACGGTTATCGGGGTTTCGTCAACTAGTTAAATAACTAGTTATTTTTCAACTATTAGTTATTTTTAACGATTCAACGCTGGCAACGTTAAGAAACTGATAGTTGAAATAACTGTTTCATTGAAAGTTGGTAATATGAAGTTTGCTCTTATAAAAGTCAAGTTGACGTTGTCAACTGATTTGATGAATAAAAAGAAATAAATGTGAATTGTCACATTTATTACACACACACACACATATATATGTATATATATATATATATATATATATCACATTTATTATTATTAATACTAAGGTTTAATTCAAAAAACTTAAATATTTTCATTACAGCAAAGCCATATACTAAAACATCGAATTTACATGTTATATAAAAATAGCAATATAAAAATATATAGTTATAGAAAAATGTTATGAAAAAAAAAATCAATTTTCAGGTTTAGTTTAAAAAAATTATTACAAGACAAATGCTATGAGAATTTTATGAAAAAATATTAACCATTGAAAACTATAATGAATGTAATTGATTTTCTAAAATTAAACGATTTGGCGCATGTTGCAAGTTTCTTTTAATATATACCCGGACCTAACAATAAGTGATTTTTATAGTATTTGTTGATCCTTTCTGGCGTCAAACCTAGGTTTTAGGTACCTGCGTACGTTCGTTTTTGACAACTTTTCGTCGCAACGAACGAATTTCTATATCGTTGAATAATAACTAACTGGCCATGTTTTCGACTACTTTGAAACCAGTTGATTTTCAACTAGTTATTTCGTTGCGACGAAACGGTTAGTTAGTTAACGAAGAAGAAACGGTTGAAAATAACCGTTCGTTGTTTCAACGCCCATCACTAGCGCCAAGGCACGGTGCACTGAAAATGTTAAGCCGTCAGAATGTATTCTGACCATATATGAAATATGATAGCAATTAATCTATCGTTGTTCTTTTAAACTGTGTTATTGATGTTATGTGATTTTTAACAAATGATTTTTAAAATTCAAATATGATGTTTTTTTTATCTTAATTGCCTACTCGTACAATATTAAAAGTTTTACTTCAATCGCGTGTGATCCTTACGCGCACTCTTTTTTATTAGATCGCGTATTGTTTTATATTGTTTAGTTGATTTTTCATCTTTACTTAGCGGCTCTAATATCATTGTCCTTTTCATACCTGGATATGGAATATGGAAACGGTATTCCTTGTTTCGCTGTCCTTTGTAACATGTCCTTCCATGTTTATGTATTTGCAGTTTGAAACAGGAATTATCAGGATTATATTGAGACGTAATGAATCAATAAAATTTTTATTATTGCTTTCATCACAATTTGTCTCATATTTTGGTGCATTATTTAGACATAGTAATATGTGCTCATGGGGGTTGCCGCGCTGTTGGAACTCGACTCGTTCGTAGCTGTATACCACCTCGTACTCGCCGAAAATACTGTTTGTTTATCGCAGCAACCACATAAATTTGTTAACTTTGTGGTCAAAATATCTGGCGCAAGTAACTGGATCGTTCCTAATCAATGAGTTTTCGTATTATAATTCAATGCATACGCTTCGCGTAGAGATATATTTTTATTGTATTCGCATCTTTTTTTTTTTGATCGCCTTAAACATATATTTATATTTGACATGCAGGCAACCTCGAGACTTTTTTTTGCCATAAATAAGATACGAGTCGGAATACATGATCGCCGATCAAAGCGCATAACTTCTGAACGGGCGCGATCTTTATATGATATACTTTCAGATGAAGAAAATGAATGGCCACCAAATAATTTGGGAAAACCTAACTCACCCAAATCTTCCATTTTGTGCCAAGGCAACGGCTATTTGCTCTGACCTGGAGCAATTATGCTTATCATTGATGAATTTGCTACATTAGCATTATTATCAATGAGCAAGACTTCATCATTATTTATTTGTGTGAAATCAATAATGAGTAGTGCTGATGAATTATTATCTTCCTCATGGGTGACTGATTCCGTTAATTCATCATCAAAAATATCTTTATCATCCACAATGAAATCTACATTTTCAATATTGTATTCAAAGTTGTCTAGATATTTTATATCTACCTGCACATTATATTTTAAATACAAAGGTGTCGTAACTAAATATCTTAGCGCCTCACAAATTAAGCCCGGTCTTACAGATTCAAACATATAATCGCTCTTATGACTGACATTTCGTTTTAATCTAATTTGAAAAGTTTTCATTTGATTGAATTTGCTCGTGAGAACATTTAAAATATCGTTTATTTGGATAGATATATTAACAACGCTTCCTTTCAATCCTAACTGGGGATTTAAAGCATAAGGTTTTAGAGCCCGAATTTGCATGAAATTTTGAGTATTGGAGCCACCATTCGTTCTTGTAAATCTGTCAATCGTTTTAAGCAATCAGGTATTTTCGTAAATTGCAAGTCGTTGCTGGTGGCTAATTTGTAAACTTCACCACGATTTGCATATTTTTTGCATGTACTACAAATATATTCGCTAGGAAAGTTATAAATACAGGACATTAATTGATTCGCATCTAATAAAACGTGCGTGCCCTTTCTTTTATCATTAATTTATTGAATTTTATTGATGATTGCTGTTTCATTAAATTTCAAGACAGAATGTTTAAAAAACAGTCCTTCGCAGCAACAGCAAATATATGAGGGAGTTTCCGCTCTAAATTCAATGTACTTTAGCTGCAGCTGTGCGAATGGATCACGATTTTCAAATTTTCTCAATCGGTGATACATATTTTCCCGGTATTTTATTAAATCTAGTTCCCTGTTTTTCGTTTTATGTTTGGCATTATTATTTAGTTCCTTTCTATAAGCGACATTGTCGCACCGTGACCTTCTCATTCGAGCGATATTTTTTAAATTTTCGTTCTTTTTATAATGCGCGATTTCACGATTAGTTCTCATGCGTTCTATATTAACATGGTTTCCATTTAATCTAAATTCTCTGTTTCGACGCAATACCCTATTACGAAAAATATTATTTCGGTTTTCGTGAATAATTTTGATACTTTCTTAACTTGTTATTGCGTATCTTATTTCGCTCGTTTTCCCGATGTCTATACAAATAATTTTCTTGTAAATGTACATTTCGCTTGATGTTATTTGTCAATTCGTTTGTGCGATATGGTTTGTTAGATCTTAACTCGCTATTTTGGCTGATATTTCGATAATTTTCGCTCATTTTATACTGATAATTTTGGCGGAGAATTTTATTACGTACGGTATTTTTGTTATTTTCTAACTGCTTATAAGCATAATTTTCACGGAGAATCCTATTACGTTTAATATTGTTGGAAATTTCTGATTGCTTATATTGTCCCTCCCTTAAAAATTTCATACGCAACTCGTTTCTCCTACGTCCCATTCAGCCATTCTTAAACCTGATGTAAAGCACTTATTTTTCCATATATTACATATGTATTTAAATTGTGGATTGCACTAGCCTTGTATCGGTCAGATATTTGTTTACAAACATTTCTGCTCACTCTAAAGTATTCCATAAACTGTGCCTCATCATACAATGGAACCACTACCAAAATAAGATTAGCGTCTGCCAAAATAAGATTATCATCTGCCAAAATAAGATTACCGTCTATAGCCACATTGAATAAATTTTTGAATAATCACTAAACATATTTATGATAGTGATTGTTTTATTAATAGTTAAAAATAATATTACAACATAATTTATAAAATTTTTTAGTAACAGATTGCATTTTACTTACCAAGATAACCTTTATTTCTTTCAACTTCCACAAATTTTAATAAATCTAAATCATCGTTGTCATCGTACTTTTTAAAATCGTAAAAAAATTCATCATTCATTTTAAATAAAAATTGCACTATACTAACTAAATTAAAAAAAACTGCAAACTGTTCTAAAGTTCTGAATTCGACAAAATACTATTTTAATATTATAAAAAAACTTATTATATTTTAATATTACAAAAACTTTTTCAAAACTTATTCCTTATCTGTAATCAAACATCGAATGATGAACGGGCGTAAATAATCTGCAAACGAATTCCGATTTGTACCGAATACCACCGAATACAATCAAGTAAGCCTGGTTCGGTCTAGTTTGAAACAGTTTCAGATTGGCTCGGATGTAACGAACCCATTAAAGCGTGTGCCTAGAAGATGGTGGAACGACGACAGTACCTCCATCATGTAACATATATTAATTATAAATTATAATTATACTCATGTTTTAGGCGTTTCCATATTTCTCTTTTTTCTTTTTTTTTGTAGTGGCGTATATCAAATGAACTCCCAAATAGAAATGATCATTTTGGTCGGGCACAAACATTTTCGCCATTATCAATTAATGAACGCTTACACATGAAGTTCGCCACTATCACCAACTTTACAAACAGTGTCAAAAAAATAACTCAGTTCGGTATGAAGAACACTTCATGCTTGTTTTATTTTTCATATAGGTTATATTTTACCAACATGTTCCGCATTATTTCTTTACTGATCGAAGTGTAATTGTGTTTGTTTTTAATCCGAGAATAAAATGAGTAAACTTAAAAATTTTACTGATGCATCTAAGAGAAAGGTACAACAAATTTTAAATCAAAAAGTTGATAATTTTCAAAAGTTTGTGAATGGAAACGCGATTCAGTACAATACTGATGCTTTTTCATAAACTATTGGTACAAGCTTGAAAAACTTTTGTTGCAATTGTTTTGTTGAGAATGAATTATTAGGGCATTATGGAATAAAATAAAATAAGAAAATGTACGAAAAACATAACCTGAAAAATTATAACTACTTAGTAAATTATATTTAATTTAAATAATATTGTATCTTGTGTTCTCCTTTGGTAAGGTTTTGCATGGAAATCCATCACATAAAAGCATAACTCGTGTTCCAGAAAATCGGTAAATGGTTTGCGATTGGCTTTTTTTTTATTCATTTATAATTATACTTACATGTGCCACTACTTGAGCTTACACTTACGGATACTCACGGATATTAAATAGTTTAGTTCTTTAGTTCAATAGTGCTACTGTTTGAACATACATAATTTTATTTGTTTATGAGTTTCTTGTTGGACAAAAATTAATCTTAAAGATCTGCGCATCATTTCAAGTACAAAAAAACTATTGAAATTAAGTATTGTATTGTTGATGTAAAGTGTTGGTAGTTTTTTTTAAATTATGTGTTTTTTATATTAAATATGTGTCGTCTTTGAATATATAAAATTTGTTCAAATGTATAGGGTTTGGATAGAAATTTTAATTGCTGAATGCTAACAAAACAAATGGGAAAATATTGAATAACAGGTGAAAAATAAGATTATGGTAATAGTAGTGTTATAAATAAAATAATATGATAATAATGAAAAATTACGTTGAAGAAACAAAATATAATGGACTATTGAATTAAAGTAAAAAGGGGGTTATTAATTACTGTATTTGGGGACACCCAAATACAGCCCTGCATTAAATACGGGCCTGCAGCATTTGGGAATGCGCACGCATCAAGATGGCCGTCTCAGGCCTGAATAAAAGAACCCGCCATCGAAGCAAACGGCCTATTCTACCATCCGGCAGCCAGGAGAGATATACAGCACGATATAAATATTGTACCTATATTTCACGGCGAATAAACAATAACAAACTATACCAAAACTGTTTCAATCCATAAACTGCTTCATTGGTGAACCCGACGTGATATAATAGTTAGTGACGTGAGTAAAACAGAACAATAGTGTATTAACTTAAGTTTATTATTCAAGATTCAAAAACATTTTTTATTTTTTTTTTATAAGAAGTGTAATTTTCCTTTTTTTTTGAACATTCAGTGACATTTTTTTTTTAGTGAATATTTAATTTGTTTTTCTCAATTATTTGTGAAATGAGTGAAGAAGATAAGACAGTGAAATCAGAAAATCCAAACGACGCAAATGCAGGCGTATCACATGGAATTGCGAGGCCTATACCAACATTTTGGTATGAAAAACCTCAATTATGGTTTGCGATGATCGAGGCACATTTTAATCGAGGCACATTTTAATCGATCACGAATAAAAACAGAAGATGTCAAATATGAATTTATATTATCATATTTAGATGACAAATTAGCCAGTGAAGTGGAAGATATAATATTAAATCCACCGAAAGTCGAGCCCTATACTAAGTTAAAGAAAGAAATAATACAACGTTTATCACAGTCACAGGACCAAAAGATTCGAAGGTTGCTACAGCAAGAGGAACTGGGTGATCGAAAACCGTCGCAATTTTTACGACATCTAACATCATTGGCCGGTCCACTACTAGATGAGAACATTTTAAGAACCTTGTGGCTACAAAGATTACCTACGCATACACAACAAATATTAAAGGCACATCCGACCATGAAAATTGAAGACCTGGCCGCCATAGCAGATAGCATCGGTGAGGTTAACATCGGTCCAACAGTAGCTGCCACAAGCCTTACCGACGGTACAACGTCTGAATTATTAAAACGCGTAGAAGACCTAACAAAAATGATAGCTGAATTGCAAAATAGACGTCCTAGATTTCGGCATAATTCTCGTTCTAGGAAAATCTCGCGCACCAGAAGTTTTTCACGCCAAAGAAATGGTAATAGGCAAAGATTTGATACGTGCTGGTACCACTTTAAATATGGAGACAAAGCTAAGAAATGCACGCAACCATGCAAAATGTCGGGAAACGAAGAAGACAGGCACTAAATGCGGCAAGTGTTTGTCAAGCACTTTCACGCCGCATGTTCATCTCAGATAAACCAACCAAAGTACAATTTTTGATAGACACAGGTAGTGATCTGTGTATATGCCCACGTATGTTTGTACAACGCAAAGTTTTCGAGTCCGATTACAAACTGTCTGCAGCAAACAATACCGAGATCCGTACATATGGCGATATACAGTTGAATCTCGACTTAGGTCTAAGGCGCAAATTCATCTGGAATTTTGTTATTGCTGATGTGTCAACACCCATAATAGGCGCAGATTTTCTGTCATATTACAACATAATTGTCGACACAAAGAATTCAAGACTAGTAGACGGTACTACAAACCTACAGGTAAAGACAATAAACAAAGGAACCATTCAAAAGGGAAGCATTAAAACTGTTAATATCAAATCAAAGTTTAGTGAAATTTTTAAAGAATTTCCTTCTTTGACGCGACCGCCAGGACTTCCACGTCAAATAAAACATACAACAGTACATTATATCAAAACCTCGCCTGGTCCACCAGTGGTAGCACGAACCCGTCCATTAAAAACTCAGCTGTTAAAAATTGCCAAACAGGAATTTGAAGAAATGGTGCAATTAGGTACTGCCCGACCATCAAGTAGCCCTTGGTCATCACCGTTACATCTAGTCCAAAAGAAAGACGATGCATGGAGACCATGTGGAGACTACCGAGCATTAAATGCAAGAACAATCCCGGTTAGGTACCCAGTCAGGCTCATGAGTGACTACTCACAACACTTATCAGGTTGTAACATATTTTCAATAATAGACCTTAAGAAAGCATACCAGCAGATACCTGTTTACGATGAAGATATTCCCAAGACGGCAATTACAACACCTTTTGGTTTATTTAAGTTCCCCTTTATGACATTCGGCCTACGTAACGCAGCGCAAACTTTCCAAAGATTTATGGACGAAGTAACCAGTGGATTAGATTTTTGTTTTCCATATATTGATGATATTCTAATCGCATCCAAAAGTGAAGAACAACATGAACACCATCTCCGTAGGTTGTTCCAACGTTTAGCAGATTATGGTATAGTAGTAAACCCATCTAAATGCATTCTAGGCGCTAAGGAAGTTACATTCCTAGGATACTGCATTACGGAGCATGGTACAAAACCCCCAAAAGAGAGGATAACCGCATTGTTAAATTTTCCAAAACCAAAAACTATAAAAGGATTAAGGAGATTCTTAGGCATGATAAACTTTTATCGAAAATTTTGTCCGAGTGCTGCCAGATACCAAGCAGATTTACAAGTTTTATTATCAAAACCTAAATCGAAGGACACAAGCCAAATTGACTGGGATGAAAAACTTACAGCAGCTTTCGAAGCTTGTAAGAAGAATCTCGCTGAAGCTACCTTACTAACACATCCATTGCCGGATGCAGAACTTGCTTTATTTACAGACGCTTCAGACAAATCCGTGGGTGCAGTGCTACAACAATATACAAACGGTGAATGGAAACCTCTCGCTTATTTTTCGAAGAAAATTTCTGAAAAACAAAGAACGTGGCCAACGTACTACCGCGAGCTTTTAGCAGGGTATAAAGCATTCCAATACTTCAAAAATCAAATCATTGGTCGTAACTTTATTTGGTTCACCGACCACAAACCACTTATGTATGTTTTTCAGCAAAAACACGACCGCCTACCACCAGTTCAACTCAATCAGATAACATATATGTCACAATTCACGACAGATGTTAGACATGTGAGCGGGACAAAGAATATTCCGGCTGATTTGTTTTCTAGAATTGAATCAATCAGTTTCCATTTGGAAATTACCGAGATAGCAAAAGCGCAAAAGGAGGACCAGGAGCTTAAACAATATTTATCGATGAAAACGGCCTTACAACTTAAGAAACGAAAAATTCCAGGAACAAACTACTCCATATACTGCGATACATCTCAAGGAAGAGAACGACCATTTGTACCTGTAAGTCTAAGAAAGAAAATTTTTGATAGCCTGCATAATTTAAGTCACCCAGGACCTAGACCAACAATAAAACTAGTGACACAGCGCTTCGTTTGGTCAAACATCCGCCGGGACTGTAAGGTTTGGTCCAGAGAATGTTTGAAATGTCAGCGGAGTAAAGTAAGCAGGCATACCGTAACACCCATTAAGGAATTCAATGTGCCAACATCAAGGTTCATGCAGACCGATACACTCGATGGGTTGAAGCATATCCAATGCCGGACATTACATCAGAAACGGTAACACATGCATTTCTTTTATGTTGGGTCTCACGCTTCGGAGTTCCAGCACAAGTCACGAGTGACAGAGGAAGACAGTTTGACGCCTCACTATTTCGAAATGTCGCACAAGCATGTGGAACCCAATTGATACGAACATCAGCTTATCACCCGCAATCAAATGGTTTAATCGAGACAGTACACAGGACATTGAAAGCAGCTCTAATGTGCCATGAGGATCATTCATGGATAGAGGCTTTACCATGGGTATTATTAGGACTTCGCTCAGCTGTTAAAGAAGACTTAAAAAATTCTAGCGCAGAACTCACCTATGGAGTACCTTTGAGACTTCCTGGTCAATTTTTTAAAGATCACACGGGCATATCAACTACAACCGTCATGGATAAATTACATAGGATCTTTAGAAATTTAAAGCCACAGCCTACGTCATCTCATAGCCCGAAAAAGAGTTTTATCCATAAAGACCTGGACAAGTCTAATCATGTTTTCGTCAGGCAAGATATGATAAAGCCGACTCTGACGCAACCTTATAAAGGACCTTACAAGGTTTTGGAAAGAGGAGACAAGACTTTTAAACTGGACGTTTTGGGCCAGCCTAAATCCTTTTCTAAAGACAGACTGAAGCCTGCATACACGACTGCCGAAGAATGCACAACAGCAGAGCACGTCACATCTGAAAAATATACAACAAGACGAGGACGGCAGGTACGATTTCAGAATTACAAAGAATAATAATTTTCTTTCTTTTTCACCGTAGGGGGCTGTGCGGCGACACCCAAATACAGCCCTGCACTAAATACGGGCCTGCAGCATTTGGGAATGCGCACGCATCAAGATGGCCGTCTCAGGCCTGAATAAAAGAACCCGCCATCGAAGCAAACGGCCTATTCTACCATCCGGCAGCCAGGAGAGATATACAGCACGATATAAATATTGTACCTATATTTCACGGCGAATAAACAATAACAAACTATACCAAAACTGTTTCAATCCATAAACTGCTTCATATTAAAGCAGTTAAGAAAAGAATTTATAGATATAATTATCTTAATTTATCAACGATAGATCGTGAAAGTGGGTTAATACTAATAACGACTGATAATATCATGATATCAAATTGCTATTTTATAGCCCCCACATGAAGAACAAATAAGTATTATTGGAAGTGAAACAATTTAAATGTTTAGTCATATTATTTCAATGCGAAACAAAGTCTTAATGTGATATAAAGCAAATGATGCATAGTTTTGCTTCTCCATGAAATAACATGAGTCTAAAACATGTCATGAAAAAAGTCAAACTTGGCACAGACAAATATGTACATAATATGAGAAGTTCGTGATAATATACGATATTTGTACAATTTTCACAATATATGTATATAATAATTATGGTTCAAATATCAAATGAGATGGGATCAGAACATTATTCTTGGAATTTTTAAAATTTTGGACATTTCTTCTAGAATACCCAGATTCAGATGCGATAATGCCCAGAGGAAATGGATTTTTAATGACCATTATGATACTATCAATACTAATAATTGGATTGATACGCCAGACTGACGACTGTCTTGAAACGTCTGTTTTGTTGGAAATTTTGCGAAGCTTTCAATCTAGTCAAAGACCTTCAAACTTATCGTACTTATTGTGAAAATAGTTTTTGACCCAATAGAAAGAGCGTGGGCATAAGAGATTATCGATTTTCATATAATTACACAACGTGTTCAATAAAATGGCAGTCTTAGTATAGTCAAAGACTTTTAAATCGGTGACAATCACAATCAAAGACAAACGAAGATATTTTAATACTTGCAGAAATAACTCAGTCGTGAATACTGATTTGCTAAGTTATGATAACCAAATCTTGGAACCTTCATCTGACTTACCTGATCTCTGGGACAAGTTATTTCCAATCTTCGACAAATTATTTATTGGTTTAACATATATCACTAAATTTGTGAAATCATATGATGGAAATGGATATATGAGATGCAGAATGAATATTATAAAAATAAAAAGTGAAGCTGCAGCTTCACTGATCGATTTTACTCATAAATAAAATCGCTCTCGTACTCATTCAGCAAAGAAAATGAGTTTACCTATACCAGGTAAGTGGTTTTTTAAAATTATAATTTCAAAGAAAGTTCTCGGATTACTGTTATAGCAGAAAATGGCACTATGATTATATATATATATATATATATTATTTTCTACTTTATTAAATATTTAAACTCACACATAAAATGCTATCATCTTGCCTTAAGGCTGAATAAAGGCACACTTCCTCAATTTCAAATTCATCAAAACCTTCAAACGTGTCCATTGATAATTATTTCTTGAATACAAGAACACCTGAACTCTGGGACAAGTTATTTCCAATCTTCCACAAATTATTTATAGGTTTAACATATATCACTAAATTTGTGAAGTCATATGATGGAAATGAGATGCAGCATGGATATTATAAAAATAAAAAGTGAAGCTGAATAAAATCGATCTCGTTACTCATTTCACTATATTTAAAACCTATATTAACAATTTGTATTCACAATTGCAAATGTTGAGAAAATTTTGGAGAATAGTTAATTACTATTTGCCCAAGCAATAAAATACATTTAACTAATTTTTAATATTCAACAGGCAACGCATCATGAAATGCGTAAAATGTAATAGTATTGTCCTTGTTTTTGACCAATATTTCAAATTGGAAAACAACAGACACTCAAAAACATATCAACAATACATACAAATTAATATATCGATGTGGTAATTTGAATGTAAAATTATATAAATCAATTTAATAATATAATTACAATCATTATAAATAATAATATAAGAGCACATATTATATTTTTGGTATATATAGGTAAAACAAAGTATTTTGTCTTATAATTATACATTCACATGTTTCTACTTACCATCATATTTTTCACATACACATATTTTGCGCGGTATAAGATTTATTTTTGAGCATACAAGATGCTGCACATTTTGTAGTGGGTGAAGTTCCTATTTTTATATTATTATATGTATTAGAAACTAAAATACTTTATCGATATTTTCTGGTTCTTTATACATTCCATTTTTTTGTAATATTTTAATATTACATTTATTTTCTTTTTATGTTGTTGTTTGTGCCATGCAAACTCTAATGGAATATTTTATTTTTAATATCTGAACGATTTATGAATACCACTTTACCAGCAAGTGCACTACTTTTATTTCAGTTTCATCTTTCACATGGTATAATTTCATAAATTTTTTAAGTTACATATATCAAGTTATGTTTATCAAACAAATAATATTAGGGTTTCCATAAAAAGAACTTTCCCACGAAACTGCTTGTCGGTATATATTTTAAATTCACAACTAGTTATATTTATGTTAAAGTCTATTTGAAGAGAGTGTACCAATTCAATGTAAGTTTCCTCTAAGCAGGTTTTTAAATCTTCAAATAGAGTTTAACAAATGCAAACAGGGACAAAACGTGACTGTAAAAAACTTTGATTTTAGGCTACAAATGAATGTTTTGTATTGTGTGATTTGCATAGCCCTACCTTCTAGTTTAACTTGTAACCCGTGTCGAAATTTAAAACCTTTTTATGTTCTACAGCGCCTTCCCCAAAACGCGGTAAAAGATAAAAAAAAACTATGTATTAAGCCCTAACGCCATATAAGTGCAAGACCTTCCCAGGGCATTTACGACATGCGTAGAGCAGATTTAGTAACCTAAAGTTCGTAAAAAGATTTTATATATTAAGAACTTAAAGCGTTTAAAAAGGTCTTTATACGTTAAAATATCGAGGTATATTTTTAGGTTAGGTATTTAGTAAGGTTGCTTTCTATCCTGAAATATTATGCATATGTGTATATATATATATATATATATATATATATATAAATATATATATACTTACTATATATATATATATATATATATATATATATATATATATATATATATATATATATATATATAGCGAGAGGTTTTTCTTCAGATGGTGAAATAATATGATAAAATTGTTTCTTGGGCATCCATCCAATAATTAAAAAACGGTTTTATTGAAAAATGAAAC
Organism: Ctenocephalides felis; assembly: GCF_003426905.1. Lineage (NCBI taxonomy): Eukaryota > Metazoa > Arthropoda > Insecta > Siphonaptera > Pulicidae > Ctenocephalides > Ctenocephalides felis. Next base: position 48,195,237 of record NW_020537324.1, on the reverse strand, counting down.
AATACAAAATTGATATAACAAAAAAATAAATATGAAATAAAAAATTGAAAAGACGTCAAGTTATGAAAATTTTGAAAATTGTAAAATTAAAATAAATAATATGTTTTATTATAAAAAAGCTTATTCCAAACGAACATGTTAGTTTGGACACTGAGTTATGTGTATTCGTTTGGAATAAGCTTTTTATAATAAAACATATTATTTATTTTAATTTTACAATTTTCAAAATTTTCATAACTTGACGTCTTTTCAATTTTTTATTTCATATTTATTTTCTCGTTACAATTTTGTGTTGTTTCTTTGTGTTATTTTTTTAAAAAACATTTTTTTAAATTTATTTGTATGCACTGAAGATGGGTCAAATCTAGACCCGAAACGTATGTTCCCTTAATAAAAACATTTTTCAATAGAACCGTTTATGAATAATATTATAAATTACTATATAACGGCCTGAATATGAACGACGCAGTTAGTATTGCTCATAGTTACATTGTAAGCTTGCAGTAACCTTGCAAGTGTTGATTAAATTCCTTTTGAAACCACAAACTGTGCGTTACGACCAAGTAAAGCGTAGTTTCTGACTCACATATATCGAACATTCTAGAAAAGTAATGCGTCATACCGATAAGGAGTATTTAAGGTTCTGGATGATGCAATAAACAGTCAGTTTGAGTCAGTATGAGTATGGGTCAAGATCAGTATGGGTTAAGATCAATATAGTTCAGTTGTAATCCAGTTATAATAAAATTCAGTCATTTTGAGTAATATAAAGTAATCAATGGAGTTATATTTAAGTTCAGTGTTCAAGTTATATGAAAAGTATAAAAGAATCATGAAATAAACGTAAACATCAAAAGTCTTCATCTGTTTTACTGATTCCATTTCACATTCTGGTACCAGCTTGATACTTAGCAGCAGGAAGAACCTACATTTTGTTGGCTCCGTCGCTGGATGGGGCACAACATATTTTATTTGGTATATATATATATATATATATATATATATATATGTGTATATGTATATATATATATGTATATGTATATATATATATATATATATATATATATATATATATATATATGTATATATATATATATATTTAGTGAGGTTGCTTTCTATACTGAAATATGTGTATATACACACACATATATAAACATACCAATAATAAAACATGTTTTATTTTTTATTTAATTTTTAATCTCTTATTAGAGCAACATTTGTTAAAATACTGAATTATCAATCTCTTTTGAATAATAGTGTATTTTGGTCAATCTTCGCACTGAAATGAACCGAAGTCCGAACCCGGTTGCTATATTAGTCAACCTTATTGGCATATATTATGGATTCGATCAAATTTGGCGAATGGGTTAGAAATGGAACGTGAATAAATTTTTTTTAATGAATTAAATAATCTGAAATGAATATTTAAAGAATTAAAAATGCAATTCTAGATTAACATATTTATTTTCATGAAAAAAAAATCGAAGCATTTTACTGTAATATTTTATCAAAATGATATTATATGAAAATCTTACAATATACAAGTATATAATAAACTTAAATTAATAAAATAATACAATAAACCTAACAAAATAATACAGTGAAAAACTTAACTATAATATTACAATAAACTTAACTAATTATTACAATAAACTTAAATATTCCAATAAACTTAATTAAACTTAAAAACTAATCCTGTCTTCTGGTCTTCTCTTCGATCCTGTTGTACCGGTCCTGTGTGTGACGAAGCCATCCTCTAACGTAGTCTCCTACCTGAGCCTCCGACACTTTAATGTCCTTAAAAACCATTTAACTTTAACTACCAAACAATCTCTGAAATCATTGTTGGTTTAAAAAATTAATACACATATTTTAGAGTTTTTTTTATTTACTAATATAAGAACATCATTATTACCTTTTATCAATTTAACTAACTGCAGTATTGAAAAATTCTTCTTTCCTTTGGTCCCGGCCCAGCTGTACTCCTTGGCAACCACATCAGTAAATATAGTTCTGCATAAGGAAACAGTTGCCACTCTTGGACAATGCCCGCCAATACGCGCAAGTCGTGTTTTCTTAAAATAAAAACAGCGTATCATTAGTACATACTCATTATACCATCCATTTTGAATAAGTATATATTTATCAAACTCTGTCTTGTTGTCTCAGTTCTAAGGAATTCCTCAAATTAAACCAATATGTTATCATTTGTCACCGGCAACAATCTAAACAATTCTTCACAATTGTCAACATCCTCTTCGTTACTTTGCAGCGGTTTGTTGACCACTGAATTAAGCAATTCAGTAATCCGCTGCAATTGCATTTGCATCCTCGAAATTCTTTTCGCTGTTTCCTCCTCGCTTTTTGTTATTCTCCTGTTGACATCCTCTAGAGAATGTGCATTTGTTAAACTCTTATTATCTACATAACATATTTTTAAATTATGTTAGTAGCAACTTACCAATTTGCAATTCAATCCTCGCCATGCTCCTTTTAGTTTCATCCTGGCTTCGTTCTTGAGAATCTGCATTTGTTAAACTCTTTCATTATCTTCATAATATATAATTACATTTCATTAGTAGCAAAGCAACTTACCTTTTATCTGCTGCAACTGCATATTTACTTTCTCAAAGCTCCTCTTTGTGTCATCTTTCCTTTTCATCTGTTCTTGGGAATCTGTATTCGTTAAACTTTTTTATTATCTTCATAACATATATTTGCATTACTGCTCCTACACTACTGCTCCCAGCTGCTTCATAAATCCCACATGTAGGTGATTCTTAAGTTTATTATTATGTATTACATATGTTAATTCTCAAATTTATTATTAAGAGTTTTACGAATATTAAACATAAATCTTTTGGCAGCAGGTCTAGGTGTGTATTATATCGATGGTGAAGCTTGAATACCTAAAATGTATTTTTAGATAAATTAGTGTCAATTAAAAACTGAATTTATTTAATATTTTCACTTACTTCCGGGTCTCAGGTGGTGGTGGTAAAATACTTTGCTCTTGTGGGGTGGTCCCACATATAAAAATCAAGGCACTATAAATGAAAAATAAAGTTTATTACAAAATTATAATAATTTACAAAATCTTCTTGGTTGAATTCTGGTATTCTTGGTATTCATCCAACCGGACTCCGTAGTTTTCCTAGGTGTTGCCTGCTCGACCAGTAGAAGAGAAAAGAGATCGAGGATGGTAGCTGCTTTGGTTATATACCTGGTAGCCTGACCCCCTCCACACATTAGGGTCCCTAATAGTGTGGAGGCTAGTGTAGCATTTTACTACTATTTTTCAATAGTAGGAGAGCTAGTGTCGCTGCAATACCTCCCTGGCGAGTCAATAAAATTGTATTAATTTTATTGGATGCGAGGACGGACTACCCGTCCAAACCGTGTTCTATATTGATTGGAGGTATGTTCTGTAGCGCTGGATGGAGTTGAACTCGTACTTTGGTCGTCTTCTGTGGTGAAAGCGGGCTTGACACGATCGATGGATACTCTTACATTGCGTTCTCCAATTTTAATTTTCAATGTTTTGGAGTTTCGATCTATGACTTCATACGGACCTCTGTATGGACAAGAAAGCGCTGGTCGCAGAGCGTCTTCCCTAAGGAATACAAATTTTGCATTACTTAGTTCTTTATGTACAAAAGTCTTTTTCGATCCATGTGCAGATGTAGGAGTTGGATGTATTGTTTCGAAATGTCGATGTAGATTTCTCAACAAATCGCTTGTTGGTATCTCCTTGCGTGTGCTGATTAAAAATTCGCCAGGTAGACGAAGCGGCTCTCCATATACTAATTCGGCGCTGCTGCTTTTAATGTCTTCTTTAACAGAAGCTCGAATTCCTAATAAAATAATTGGTAGAGAATCCATCCATGACGGGTCTGCATGGCACATGAGGGCTGTTTTCAGTGGCCTGTGAGCATTTTCAATCAATCCATTCGATTGCGGATGATATGCTGTAGTAGGAATGTGGGAAATTCCTAGTAGTTTGGTTACTCCTTGAAAAACAGCTGAAAAGAATTGCCGTCCTTGGTCGCTAGTTACTTGAGAAGGAACACCAAAGCGAGAAATCCAAGAATACAGGAAAGCCCAGGTTACACTTTCTGCGGTAATATCTGATAGAGGAAAAACTTCAAGCCAGCGTGTGTAACGGTCTATAGCGGTGAATAGGTATTTGAAGCCTTTTGATTGTGGAAGTGGTCCGACAATGTCAATGTGAACATGCAGAAATCTGGCGGGTGGCACTTTGAACTCTCCAAGTGGTGTGACTATATGCCGACCAATTTTGGAGCGTTGACATGAGATGCAGCTTCGAGCCCAGGTTCTACAATCCTTGCGGATGTCAGGCCAAACAAATCTATCCGTAATGAGTTTAGTTGTGGTTTTTATACCTGGATGAGATAGATTGTGCAGAGTATTAAAAATATGTCGTCTATGTTCAGCAGGAACATAAGGACGTAATCGATTTTGAGATATGTCGCAATATAATTGCTCTTTGGTTCCTGGAATAGCGATGCGTTTCAGGTTGAGAGCAGTATCTGATTTTAAGAGCGTTATCAGTTCTTCATCTTCGTCTTGCGATTTAGCAATAACGGAGTGATCCAAAGGCGATGTTATGGCTTCTGCTCTTGAGAAAGCGTCGGCTACAATGTTTTGTTGTCCACTAACATAGCGAACATCTGTTGTAAACTGCGACAGAAAACTTAATTGATTTAATTGTATTGGCGGCAGCTTGTCCTTTCGTTGGGAAAAGGCGTGAATTAAAGGTTTGTGGTCAGTAAACCAAATGAAATGTCTGCCTTCCAGTAAGCTTTGAAAATGTTGCACTGCTTCATATCCAGCCAAAAGTTCTCGATAATATGCTGGCCATAGTTGTTGTTTCTCAGATAGTTTTTTTTGAAAAGAAGCCCAAAGGTTGCCAAGTGCCATTGATGTACTGCTGTAATACTGCACCGATAGAATGGTTAGATACATCGCTAAATAATGCTGTTTGAGCATTTGGAACTGGGTGTGCTAGTAATGTTGCTTTAGCCAATTCTTTCTTACAAGTCTCGAAGTTATCTTGAAGCTGTGGGGTCCAAGAAATTGGTTGTGATCCAGATTTGGTAGATCCTGAGAGCAGCTTGTGTAGCGGAGCAAGAAATTCAGCTATGTGAGGAATAAACCTTCGATAATAATTAATCATTCCTATGAAGCGTCGCAGCTTTGAGTAGGTTGCCGGTAGCGGATATTCTTGGAGATCGTTGATACGGTCTTGTGGTGGCAAAGTTCCATCTTTAGAAATTTCATAACCAAGAAATGTAACTTTGGGTGCACCTAATACGCATTTCGCTGGATTAATGACAACGCCGTGGTCTTTCAGGCGTTGAAATAATTGGCGGAGATGATCTTGGTGTTCTTCTAGCGATGTAGATGATATAAGAATATCATCTAAGTATGCGTAACAAAAATCCAGACCTTGTGTAACGTCATCTATAAATCGCTGAAATGTTTGTGCTGCATTCCTCAGTCCAAAAGTCATATACGGGAATTCATACAGCCCAAATGGTGTTATTATTGCTGTTTTTGCAATATCATCAGGATGGACTGGAATTTGCTGAAAGGCTTTTACTAAGTCGATCACTGAAAATATAGTACATCCTGCTAAATTATGGGCGTAGTCCGCAATATGACGAACAGGATATTTGTCTGGAATTGTGCGTGAGTTGAGTAGCCGATAATCTCCGCATGGACGCCACGTCGAATCCTTTTTCTGTGTCAGATGTAGAGGTGAAGACCAAGAACTATCGGAGGGTCTTGCAATGCCTAATTCTACCATATTCTTAAATTCTTCTTTGGCTACGCGAAGTAATTCTGGCTTGAGGCGCCGTGGTCTAGAAGAAACTGGAGGTCCTGGAGTGGTTCTAATATAATGAAATGTTTTGTGTTTGCTTTCTTGACACAAGCCTGATGGTCTGGTGATGGATGGAAAATCAGCTAATAATTTATTGTATGCACTATCTCCAAATATAGACTTGACACTTTGTATCCGAGAGAATGTGACACATCCTGGAGATGACAGTGATGTCAGGTTGTCATGTAGACGAGAATTCTTTATATCGATAATGATATTGTAGTACGCCAAAAAGTCTGCTCCAAGTATAGGCATTGTTACGTCTGCTACGATGAATCTCCAAGTAAAATTTCTTCTTAGTCCAAAATCTAATTGTAAAATAATATCCCCGTACGTGCGTATGTTGGTTCCATTGGCTGCAGACAAAGTATAGTTTAGTTGAGGATTAGGTTTAGCAGTTAAGCGCCTTGGATACACGCAAACGTCTGAACCTGTGTCGACCAAAAACTGTACCTTAGTTCTGCGATCACTTATGAAGAGGCGACGGCTTGATGAAGAGCAAGGATAGGTCGCCATCACTCCTTGCCGTTGGAGTTTTCCTCTCTGAACGAACAATGACTCTCGCATTTTCTTGCCTTCTTTCCGAATTTGGCGTGGTACCAACAGAATGTATTACGGTTGCGCGATCTAGAAGTACTTCTCGGCCTGAAGAAGTGGTTAGACCTGTGCTGTCGAAATGGGCTACGGTTTCTATTTGCTGATAGGTCGAGTCTGCTACGATAGGTGAACTTGGCTAATTGCTCTGTAAGATCTTCCACACGCTGTGTTAGTTGATCATTTTTATCAATTAGTTTTTGTATGATGTCTTGCTGTTGGTTGTTACTAGTTGCTGCGACTACTGGCGGTTGTGCAATCTCACATATTTTGTCGGCGAGCGATGCAAGTTCTTCTAGGTCTCCATTGATCTGGGTTTGCAATATTTGTTGAGTCTGGACCGGTAGTCGTTGAATCCAGATTTCTCGTAGGAGTGAATTGTCGACTGTAGTTGTTCCGACCAATGAACGAAGGTGACGTAGGAACTGAGAAGGACTTCGATCACCAAGTTCTTCTTGCAAAAGTAATTGTCTTATCCTTTGCCGTTCGGAAATTGATAGCCTTTTGATTAATTCCTCCTTTAGTTTTATGTATTTATTCTCTGCAGGCGGAGAATTTATCACGTCCTCTATCTGGAGTAGATATTTGCAATCTAGCTGAGCTATTACAAATTCATATTTAGCCAGGTCATTGATGATGCGGCATCGAGAAAATATTGCTTCGGCTATTGTGAACCACAATGTCGGTTTCTCACTTAAAAATGGCGGTAGATGCGGTGTGCGTGAGATTGCATCCAGTTCCCCTTTAGTGTCCAGCATGTCTTTATTCATTGTTTTTTATTGTCTTCTGTACGGATGGTGCTCTATAGTAATTCAGCTCACACCAATTATGTGGTCCAATTCAGCGTCGGGGTCACCAATTATGTGGGGTGGTCCCACATATAAAAATCAAGGCACTATAAATGAAAAATAAAGTTTATTACAAAATTATAATAATTTACAAAATCTTCTTGGTTGAATTCTGGTATTCTTGGTATTCATCCAACCGGACTCCGTAGTTTTCCTAGGTGTTGCCTGCTCGACCAGTAGAAGAGAAAAGAGATCGAGGATGGTAGCTGCTTTGGTTATATACCTGGTAGCCTGACCCCCTCCACACATTAGGGTCCCTAATAGTGTGGAGGCTAGTGTAGCATTTTACTACTATTTTTCAATAGTAGGAGAGCTAGTGTCGCTGCACTCTTATATCTCAACTTCCTCTCCACTGCTGTGGTGAATTCTTTTACGCTCACGTCTCTGGACCTTCTGCAACCATATGTCCGATGTGATATCGGAGTGGTTTTGGGCCTCTTTTAGCTTCTCCATAGCCAAGTGAAATACATCTGCAAGCACGATTTATTACAAATATTCTTGATACGTTTATTATCAATTATTCCTCTTTACTCACCGGTCGATGCGAAAATTCGCTTAACTTCACACAATCTATCCATGAAGCGGGCGTAGTAAAAGGTTTCCTCATTTCCCTCGCCGATCGATAGTAAAACCCATCGTCCTTGTAGGATTGGGTATAAACAGGTGCCTTCAGTACTGTTATACCATTTGCTTGCTATAACGTTCATTCCATCCTTGAACTGAACAACCATATAGGATTTCTGACTCATCTATAACAAAAGCAATCATGATGATCTCTAAAATTATGAATATTATATACTATGAAAAATTTAATTATGTATTACAATTAATGGCACTTTGTATAGTTACTTACATTTCACAACCATCCAAATATAACCATATGAAACATCTTACCTTGATATATTTAGAAATAGGCACACAACTTATAAATATTCAAACTTTATTCTGAACTTCTGAAATCTCTTCAACTAGATCAGCAAACTCTTGAAATAAATCAGCAAACTCTTGAACTAAATCCTGGAAGAAATCTGTTAACTCCTAAAAGAAATCTGTTAAATGTATTAAAATATAAAGCAAGTGTATTAAATAACGAAATAAATGTATTCAATTCTTCAACGAAGCTTCAAGTATTGAAACACTTAGTTCCTGGCAAATCTGGTCAATTCTGAAATAATCAATATAAATTAATTTCAACAGAATAATGAATGATAACTTCTTTCAATGGCGGCAGAGAATTCAAGAATGGTCTTTCTATTTAGAAATTAAAATGGCCTCTATCTGGCGTCGTCATGAAGTTAGGTGCGCTCTACCAACATAACAATATGGACAGACTAGACAACTTATCAATAATGGAATAATGCCATCTATGTGACGCACGAAAATTTAAAAAAAAAAAAAATATAAATCATAATAAATAATACATTCTACTATAAACTATAAAAATTATCAATAACAAACAACTTACTATCATTACATTGGAAATGCTGCAATTTTTTTTATTTCTGTCTCAAGAGGAAATACAACATATTTTTTCTTAACTTCGGTTATTGATCATGATTCCAAATCCGATATTCCACTCAGCACATATTAAAGATGATTTGCATGGATGATCATACAAATCATCTTTAATTTTAAACTCTCTTCCAATGACTACCAGTTCCTGTCTAATCGAACAAAATGCAATATTAATAACATTAATAATTTTGTCATTAGACAAAGCACAAAATGAATGATTTTTCATCAATATTAAATGAAAAATCAGAACAATATATAACTTTATACTGTTCCACAGCTGTTGATCAAGGGTCCTTCAAAATGCATCGATTTTTCAGATGCTCTTAACCTGGTTACTGCCTTTACATTTTTCTCTATAAAGTGCTCTTTTACCTCGAAATACCTCTTGTAAATTTGTTGCACTGGTTTATCTGACTTTCGTACAAACTTTTTCAACACCTGCATGTAGTTTTCAAATTTAAATGCACTGAATGAATCCAGATTACCAAAGTTTCTTGTATCATTTGCTAAATGCAATATAATGAATATTATGACTAACATTGTGTTCTCCATATAATTAACAAAATAATGCAGTAGTTGCTCAGCATAATCCAGATAGTCATTCAACATGCGGTCGCTGCACAAAATTTTAATAGCCACATGCAGTGTTAAAAAATTCATATAAAAGTCAAATGAAATGTGCGATTTCAAAACCAGTGGACCACTATATAATAAAAATTGTCTGAATTCTGTAGCCTTCTTGGATTTTACATATTTCAGCGATCGAGGTCTTCTACCAAACTCCTTAGGTATGTAACTTCTCAACCTGAGAAGTTTGAAATTTCATTAACTTTTACATATGGTAAGCGAATCGGAAGATCTCCTTCAGTCCACTGCAACAATATTCATCTAACAGCACCTAAACAAATCAAATGCATATAATCAAGTGGTACGTTGCTAACTAAACCAACATGAGGTATTTCAAGCAATCTTGTATAGCCATTATGGTAGTCTTCATCTTGTAAGATTCTAAAATGTTCATCAGTTCTTGCAGGTGATTGCATTTCTGGAAAACAAATTCTACGATTAATATAAGAACCTTGAACAAGGCATTTTGAACAGCTATAATATCCTGTGTGTCCTTTTGTTGTCAGAATAAATGATTTTGCAGGAGTATCACAAACAAAATATTTAATTCGAGTCTCATAATGACTTCCGTTGTGAAAACCCTCATTCACTATGCCAATCGCCTCATCAACAAAGTCACCTAAAAATTCTTTCGAATCTTTAGGTTTCTCAATCCCGCAGTAGAGTCCTATGATCAAAATATATTTAGTAGGAATAATGGTGCACAATATAGGCCATGCAGACACTTTCGAGGAACTTGATACAGGCAAACCATCAACATTAATTCCTAATTCAATGATAGAAGAATTTAACTTCAATCTATCAATAGAATCTTTTAAACCAGTTAACAATCCAAAATGGATTCTCCTGGGTTCATAACTTTCGATAATGCTATATCTCGTCTTTAAAATTGTCCGGGAGTCTGCTGGTAAATCTTTAAAACAATCATGCTTTTTTAAACCCTTAAGCAGTGCCGATACAGCATTATGAGGACCCTGATAGGTAACAGCCCATTCTGCTAAAAATTGCTTTACATCGAAGACTTCTGGTATAACCTCTCCATTGAGGCTCTCCTCAGAATCGGAGCCTGAAATATATATTAATTTTTGAAACATTATTATTAAATAATTATATATAATTAAATTCATAATTACCTTGATTTTCATGTTCATGAGAAGATGTCGCTACAAAATCATTCTGAAAACATGCTAAAACTAAAATTTTTACATATTTCTATATTATAATTACTATCAAATAATTAGATAAAATTTAATTTATAATTACCTTGATCGTGATGATCATTAAATTGCATTTCAAAATCATCCTGAGTACTGGCACTTGTTGAAATTTCAACACGATGGACAGCACTGTCATTTATACTGGAAAGAGTCAATTTCTTTTTTTCCGCGGTTATTCTTTCGAATTCCCACTTCACCCTCCTTCTAAAATGTCGGTCTGTCACAAAGCCTATAGATTTGCGAAAGTTTCTAGTCGACATATTTAGATAAAGTTTCTTTGAGAAAAATGAAACAACAAAATCACGTCATAAACCAACCCAAGCACGAACTTAAAATGGCGCTCATCTATCTTAGCCCAGTCATTTGGTGCAAAAAAATGCTGTTGCCTAAAGAGTTTTCCGAAAGTTTTGAAAATTGGTGATTTTATAGATTTCGATGTGATCTTTACGAATTTCAACTTTCCCACCTCGAATTTTTGCTGCCGCCGCCGCTGTATTGGAAAAATGGCGTCAAAAATCAGTTTTTCAACGATATCTCCTTTCTGACTCATGTTACATTAAAATAACTATATACAAAATTAAACTAGACAAAATTTTCTATAACTTATTTAATTAGGTTTTTTTCTGTAACATCAATAGTTTTAGCGTACGTGCGCCGCAAAGTTTCTGCTGCTCGCGCCACCTTCGAATATTTGGCCGCTCTTTGCACTTAAACGCATTCTCTCTAATAAATCAAAAATTTCAATGTTGAATTAAGCTTTTCTGCTCAGGTCTGGCCTAGAAATAACAAATTAATTATTTTTGTTTTTTATTTTTATTTTTGCTGATTATTGAATATTTTAAATAATACAATTTAATGCATTTTTTCTTTTTTTTGGCAATATTTATATAAATTTGAGATTATTAAACTGTGAAATTTTGAATGAACTCAAATTGGAACTGTATACCACCATATAGGAATAATCATTGGCGATAATCGTTATAATAACTCGATTGCAACGAATAGATTATAATATAATAATAATAATAATAATAATTATAATAAATAATATTATCTTCTAATAACAACACATAACGTCAATTATCTGTATTTATACATCTACATATGTATAATAAGTTCAGAATAGGGTTTATACAAAAATCTACATTTCAGAAAACCGATTTTCGAATTTTAATTTTACTAAAAAACCGGTTTTACCCGGTTCGAAAAAATAAATTTTTGCTCGAACATTCTGTAATTTATCCGCAAATTTAGTGTAATTTAGAGCAGTATTTGACTGAAAATATTTATTGTTCAATTTTATAGATAGTAAACAAAATTATTATAATTTTAATTATTATAACTAAAAATAATAGTTTATCTTGATTAAATAACTTTAAAGATAATTATTCGTTATTCATGCATCATTTTCACATATAAGAATGAAAATATTTTTATGATAGTAAAAGGAAAGTTTTCGAATAAATAAAAATGATACATTTATAAATAAAAAAAATCATTTAATTAAAAAATAAATAAATAATAAAATATTAGATTTATTTTGAAACATACTTTTTAATATCAATTTTAGTTTTAAAAATAATTAAGCTAAACTCGGGTATTGTTTGTTCCGAGTAACTTTAATACTTTAAACTAATTTTAAACATTCTAATTGATTTTTTTGGTTTAATAAAATACGATTTGAAAAAACTTAGAACATCTATCGAATTTCTACATAGACGTGTCCTTTGTTTACGAATCAAAATTTCCTGAAATAGAAAATACTCTCATACTTGCAACTAAATTATGCTTAATTGTTTTTAAAGCCTGATATGATAATTCTAAGTTTTTTGTTCTTTAATTTGTGGCTTCTAGGGTTTAAAACTCTTTTTTTTAAGTTTGAGTAGGAAGTTCTTCAAGAAGAAATCACACTGATTTAAATTAATATATACAAATTAGGTATAAAAATCTAAATTTATATAAACAAAACCTTTCTGGGAACCATTACAGACTAATAAGATATCAAATGCTACTGAACCGATATGATTTCAAGAATCAAAACTCTTTCATCTATCCTTTATATTTGGCTATATTTCTCATTTTCCATATACAGTGAAAACCGACTTTAAAATGTTTAAAATGTTCAATCATCAGCAAAAATAAAAATGAGAAACAAAAATAATTAATTTGTTATTTCTAGGCCAGACCTGAGCAGAAAAGCTTAATTCAACATTGAAATTTTTGATTTATTAGAGAGAATGCGTTTAAGTGCAAAGAGCGGCCAAATATTCGAAGGTGGCGCGAGCAGCAGAAACTTTGCGGCGCACGTACGCTAAAACTATTGATGTTACAGAAAAAAACCTAATTAAATAAGTTATAGAAAATTTTGTCTAGTTTAATTTTGTATATAGTTATTTTAATGTAACATGAGTCAGAAAGGAGATATCGTTGAAAAACTGATTTTTGACGCCATTTTTCCAATATAGCGGCGGCGGCGGCAAAAATTCGAGGTGGCAAAGTTGAAATTCGTAAAGATCACATCAAAATCTATAAAATCACCAATTTTCAAAACTACCGCAAAACTCTTGAGGTAAAATTACTAAATGACTGAACTATGGCATCTTGCTCGATCTATGTACGCGCACTAGCTACTGTGCATGCGCACTATCTATCGCGCATGCGTCATAAGTCTGGACCAAAAATTAACCTATTTGGTTAAACCTGGTTGAACCAGAAAGGTCAAATTTTAGTTAAACCCACTGACGGACAGATAATGTGCCAGTTTTGATCGATGTTAGCATAGCGGGTTCAAAATGGGTCAACGCGGTGCGATTGAAGTTCGACGCGTGCTATGTGGAAAGTATCTACAAGTCTTCTGTTCTACGAGCAACAGAGGGAAGTGGTAGTATAAAGAATAATCTGATCTTTGCTGGAACGAGTTCTACACTTCTGACACAGGACACACACAACTAACACTAACGTATACCAGGGCAATCGCCCATGAAATCGGTCTTACAGGACTATATGCTACTTAATGATCTCCTTTTAGTCTTCGACCCGGACCTTAAATTGCAGGAACCTTAACGGGTGAGGAATGCATTATGCATACTGTTCTATTTCTTGCGTGGTTGCTGTGTATCTCTCTCTGTATCTCATGGATAGTAAATGACCAGAAAGTCTACTATTTTACGATGAAAAACTTCTCTTTCATATTTTAATACATATTTGATGGCTTTGTCGATTCTTCATTTCATCAGTCTTTTTAGCTGGTTATGGAAGCTTTCCAAATCATATTGGTATTGATACCCAGACCTTTTCTAAAACGATACGTCCAGGTTTTTGTTCGCTTTTTTTTATTTTATTTGGCCTCTTATTTACAAACTAGCCATATACAAAGTTTCATACATTTATATTCTAATTTTACATTTAACTAAAATATTATATATAATTTTATAATAATCAATATTTGACACTAAATTAAATAAATTAATTGGTTTATATAATTCATATAATAAATAATCCCTATTTTCTTGATATCTGCTACAGTTTAAAATTATATGGTCTAAAGATCCCACAGCCTTCCCACAGTCACAAATAGCTGACTCTCTCATCTTTATTTTGTACAGGTGTTCTGGAAAATGTCCATGGTTATATCTAATTCTATTCATCGTACTTATAAAGTATCTATCTTCATGTACTCCAAATCCTGCAAAATATCAATATAATTGTTTTAATATAATTCTGTTCTTGAGCTTTTCTTATGGCCTCCTTAATCGCAAATAACTCCGCTGTATAGATAGAAACACACCCTAGTAGTTTGTAACATTCATTTGTTTGATCGGTTTCTTTATATATATGGCAAAATCTACATTGTCCATATTCTTCGATCCATCCGTAAATATAACTTTTACATCTGAATTATTATTAATAGATTTTAATATATCAATATTTATAATATTATCAAATATATAACTGTCAAAATATATTTTATTAAAATATAATAAGGGTGAATGCTGAATGAATACATACTTTTCTGATATTTAAATACTTCTCTAAAACTCTGAATAATAATAGATATTTTTTTATTCAGCCAATAAATATTACGTTCGTATTTATTATTTAAATCATTAATTCTGTCATATATTTCAGATGAATTAAAATTATTTTTTTTCCACATATATTTGTCACTCAACCATTCATATCTGACTTTTAGTGGCATCACTCCATTTTCTAATAACAGTACATTTGTTGGTGTCGATCTCATCATACCTGCGCAAAATGTTAAACATTTGTATTGAATTTTTTCAACTCATTTACCAGATTAGAATGTCCAAAAATTATGCTACCATATTCTAGTATTGATCTAATTTTTGTTTTATATAAATTAATATATGTGATGGATGACCGAGTACTGTTTATTTTTCTCATTAGATTGATATTTTTTTCAAGTCTTTTCTTATTATAGTTAATGATATTTAAAAGTCATTTTCTGATCAAAGTATATGCCTAAGAATTTGTTATAGCTATGAATTTTAATTGTATTCTATGGACTTGAAATACAAGCTGGGAACTTTCTGTTGGAATGCCTGGTGAAACTTCCCATGGAGCTTTTCTCATCTGATAGTTCCAGACCTTTCTCATTCAACCAAATATGCAGCAATTCCATATACATAGATATCATATCAATGGCCTCTTTCAAATTATCTTTTTCAATATAAATCAATAAATCATCTGCATATTGTAGAATTTTCGTACCTTCCAATCATATGCCTTCTATATCACGTACATATAGAGCATATAATAAGGGACTAAGGATAGCTCTTTAAGGTAGCCCCTGTCGAAGAACTCTTCCAATCTTTGCATTTTCATTGGGTTTAACTACGATTTCTCTATGGAAGGTAGAATATATCATAGCATTGATCAATTTTTCTGGTAAGCCAGCATGTACAAGACTTCCTGCTAATTTTCCCGGCACCACATTATCGTATGCACGCTTTATGTCGCAAAACAGTGCAACGACATAAGTGTTTCTTGAAAAAGCTAGATGTATGTCTGTGGAAAATATACTTAAACTATCTTGCGTGCTTAATCCTTTTCTAAAGCCAAATTGGCTTTTGGGCAGTAACTGATTGTTTTCAATCCACCACTCGACTCTTCTTTTTATCATCCTATCTTTTATTTTAGCAATACATGACGCTAAAGTAATTGGTCTATATGCATTGCTATCATCAGAATTATTGCTCTTCTTTTTAATTAAAATAATTCTATATTTATTCCAATCAGGAATTTCATTCGGTGACAGCCAATACTTATTAATAATTTTGAGTAGAATTTCTTTTCCGGACTGTGGAAGGTTTTTTAACATAGAATAATGGATGTTGTCTAATCCTGGAGCAGTATCTTTGATTTTACTCCAAGATTTTTCTAATTACCATAATGAAAATGGTCTAATTAATGACTCTTCTACCGAACCTGTTGCTCTATTTCCTTTAAGATATTTACCAATATCATCACCCACTTCAAAGGGCGCAATATTATCAACTACCTCTTCCACTGCTTTATCATTAATCAACTCTGAGTTTTTCTCATTCTGTGAAATATAATTGTTCATTGATTTAACCATTTTAAAAATAATTTTAGATGGAGTATTATTAGGATTTAGACAAATTTACACCAACTTTCTCTTTTCTTTATTTTTAGTTCTTTACGAACTTTAGCTTTAATTTTATTACACTGAAGAAAATTTTTTAAACTCGAAGTTCTTCTAAAGTTTCTTTCTGCTTTTCTACGTTCTTCTACCAGTTTAAAACATTCTTCATCCCACCACACCGGTTTCCTCACTTGAGATGTTGTTTAAATTTTATTTATTGGTATACATTTTTCCGCAGTTAGATTTATAGTATTTTAATTTTTCATAAATATTACCATCTAAATTGTTGCTCAAAGATAAGATATCATGTTCAAACATTATTTTATATTTTTGCCAATCAGCTTTACCACAATTCCATTTTCTATTGGGAATCAATAGCCTGTTACTTCTCACTAAATCCAAATAAAAATAAATAGGATAATGATCGGAGCCTAAGTTTTCCTCTATTACTTTACATGTTATTAAATGGTATATTTCAGCAGAGCACACAGTAACATCAACTACAGTTTTAGCGTTTTTAAACACCAGTTTTTTAACTCAGAGTTGGAGAACCATTATTTAATACAAATAAATTACACTCTTCTATTGATTCCATTAAATTCATTCCGTAATTATCATTATAATTACATCCCCAGGAATGGTGATGCGCATTTACATCTCCAGCTAAAATGAACGGTCTAGGAATATTCTCAAATAAATATTTCCATTGTTGTTTCGTAATGTGTGTACCTGGCGATATATATATTGATACCAAATATATTTTTTATCTCCTAATATTATTGATATTGCATATAATGGGACTTTGTTTATATCTATTTCTCCAATATCTATATTTACAATCTGATAGTTAACTCTTTCGTTAATAATTATAGCCGCTCCACCTTTTCCGTCATATCTGTCAGTTCTGATTATATTGTAATTTTTTAAATAGTACTGTCGGTTCCATTTGAACCAAGGTTCTGATAAAAATATAACATCAGTTTTATTTTGATATATAAAGATTTCCAAACTTTCTTTGTTAGAATTAAACGATCTAATGTTCCACTGTAAAAAATGCATAATGAAATTTATAGATTTGTTTTTAATTTGAATTTAACTGTTTAAAAGTTTATCAATTTTTTTTTAATTCTAATAATTTCAACTTATGTTATTATTATCAAAACCAACTTTATTTTGTTGTTCACTAATATTTCTAACTTCCACACTATTAAACTTCTCGTAAATTATATCCATATTCTTTTTAAATTTTACCACAACTTCCTCTAGATCATCACATTCTTTGTTCCTTATTTTTTCTCCCAGTTTTTTAACTAGCTCCTCATGGATTATTTGTGATTTTCTAATTTCTTCTATTTCTATAATTTTGCCGCAATATTCACGCCTTTGTGAATTTCTCTCTTCACTTGTTTGTTTTAAATTCCTGTTATTCATTTGTATATATCTGCCATTTTCAGTTTGTCTTCTTTCCATAATTCTTCTAGGTTTATTCATCAGCATTAACCTACTTTGATCAATATTTATTTCTTGTTCTTGAAAATAACTTAGTACTTCATATCTATTTTTATTTATCATGTTTGTTCCGTAATTAACTGCTTCGTTAATTCTAGGAAATGCCTTTTTGAAGTCTGGATTGAAGTGATTTATTTTTGTTATTTCTGCATAATTTTGTTTCCGAAGAATAATTTTGGCCTCCGAATATGAAATATTCTGAAAAGCCATTAGATCTTTTACATTTTTATTAAATTGGTAAACTTCACAATTTATATCATTTGCTTCATGATTTTTGTGACAAAGAGCGCATTCAAAATCTTTTTCTATGTGACACAATTCAGTATTGTGCTCTCTAGAGCATTTTCGGCATCTTTTTTGGCCTTACATTGCAGGCGAATATGACCATACCGCCAACAATTGTGGCACTGTATGACTCTCTGTACAAATGGACTCACTTGAAGTTTTACTGAATATATAGATACTTTTTCTGGCAAATAATTACCTTTGAATATAATTTTGACCGTTTGCGATTTTAAAGTATTTGTATCTTTATTTCTTTTTTTAATACATATTACATCAATTATATCTATATCAGATTTTATAACTTCTTTAATTTCTGTCTCATCGATTTCTGCATCTACATTAAAAATTATCCCCGCCCTAATCACTTCCATCGTCACTTTCATATTCCATACAATCACTATTATTAATTAAATGCACTGCATTACTAATTTTTATACCTGTCTCGACTTCTGTACTCACTGCATTATTTCTATAAACCGATAACGGGACGTCATCAGGCCCGAGTTACCTGTGACTCACCACACTTTGTTGTTGATCTATTATTTATATCAGGTATTTTACGCAACTAGATGTGTACTCGTCGACTGCTCGACGTTGAATGTTAGATGATTATTTAATGTCCATTGATGGAATTTAGACATTTCTCTTGTGAGTTTAGATATACATTCGTCAATACTGTTTTGGGATGTATATATGCTTATATCATCTGCATACTGTAGTATATGTGTGTCAGCTGTAAATATTTTTTCTACCTGAGCCATGTATATATTAAAAAGTAATGGTGATACCAATGATCCCTGTGCTAATCCTTTATTTGTTTTTTTGGGACCGTATAATGTGTTGTTTGCCTTTATAAATATCTGTCAATTTGTTATTAGCTTTAAAATTATATTCCTTATAGATCTTCCGACCTTAATGTGTAATAATTTTTCATGGAGTATGCCTATATTTATTGAATCATATGCTTTATTAATGTCAGTAGTAATTAGGAGTAAATATTTGTTGAAAGAATAAGAAATATGAATATCATTAGTCAATTTTGATATTGACTCTAATAGTGATTCGTTTTCTAATAACCACTCCAATCTATTTTTTATCACCCTTCCAAAGGTTTTACATATACATGTTGACAAAGCAATAGGCCTTGTGCGTTTTTGTTTGGCTTTAATATTGGCATAATAATTTGCGTTTTACAATCCGGTGGTATATAGTTCTTTATTACAAAGTCATTAAAAAGATTGTTTGTCGGTTCAAATAGTAAGATATGTTTTGGCATTATCTGGCAAGTGGATTAGCATAATGTAATGAATGTTGCCAATACCAGGTGAAGTATTCGCTCTATGTTTGATGGAGTTTTCTATTTTATCAAAGGAAAATTTTTCAAAATCATTTATTGTGTTTCCTTCATTATTATTTTTTAAACTATTATTTGGAATATTATTACCTTGTACAGCAAATAAATTCATTAGTTTCTATATAGTATGTTCTGGAATTATTGTATTTTTCCCACAGTATTGTTTGTCTAATTTTTTTACTGTTTTCTATATTTTGCTTGTATCAGTGTCTTTATTTATCGAATTCGTGAAGTTTATCCAGATATCTATTCTCTTTCTTTTGAAGAGCTTTTTTGTATATGCATTTATTTTGTTCTACTCCTGATAATTTATAAAATTTGAATTTTTCTTGTACTTCTTAAAAGCTGTTTTTCTCCTTAAGAATGCCTTTTGGTATTCTTCATCCCACCAAATTGCTGGAGTAAAATTGTTCTTGTAAAACTGTTTGTATTTTCCGACGTACATTTCGTTGGCGGTATTAATTGTGTTGATGAAGATTTCATATCCCTGATCTGGAGATTGATATTTTTAACATTCATCAATTAGTATTTTTATTTCTTCGTCTACTTCTTTAATCTTCCATGTTCTGGATGGAGTTATTTCAGTACGTAAAGGGATGTTTGATCTAATTGTAATATTAATCGGTAGATGATCTGAGCCAAGCGGCTCATGTATCACTTTCCAACTTATTTTTGTCGCTAAATTAACTGAGCATAACGTTACGTCTATCGGAGATGAACTGCAATTGGGTTTTTCAATCTTACTGTTTGATCCATCGTTGAGTATCACTAGGTTATAATCTTCATTGCGTCATATAGTGCATTGTCTTTTGATGTGCTTTAAAATCTCCCGTAATTAAAAATGGACTAGTCATCTGCTGAAAAATTTGCTGAAAATAATGTTGTTCCAGAACCGCATCAGGAGCGACATATGTACTATTTATCGATATCTGTGCTGTAATATTTATTGTAATACCACAAATCTGAATTCTTGCATTATTGTTATTGATTTGAATCACTGAGTGTTTTATTGTTTTGTTGATGAGGATTGGCGTTCCTCCGTAATTGTCGTCTCTATCGCTTCTGACTATATTATGTTATAATTCCTTATGTGTGTTTAGATAGTGTTCTATGCTACCTCTGTTTGCTGTAAAAGATCTACAATTTAATTGAATTATTTTGAAAGGATCCATGTTTTTTTGTGATTTTGCTCTTGAGTGTATACTACGTATGAAAGATTTTATTTTATCTAGAATTCTTGCCGGTGCTGCGTCGTTCTTATTATTTATAATTTTCCTTATCGTTTTTGTGATCTGGATAATTGCTGACAATGGTTGTTTTCGTTTGTGATTATTATTTATGATGCTTTGTTGATTGGTTTCATGTTTGAGTCGAACAGTCTCGTCGAACTGTGATGTTTCTTCTGTTATTTTCTGAGGCTGCGATGCCTTGGCGTATTTCGGGTTCTAATAGTGTTGTGGGTTGAAATTGAAAAGCCGGCTGTGACTTTGGCGTAGGATTTTCCTTCAAATATAGCTCTAGCTTCCTTATATGCAATATTATTGTTTGCTGCTAGCTCCAGTATACTATACTGTTTTTAATATTCGCCACATATTTTACTGATTGCTAGGTGAGATTCATTGCAATAGGTACACTTAATGTTCTTCATGGTACAATTCTTGCTGTTGTGATCTTCAGCACATTTGAAGCATCTCGGACTACTATGTAGGAACATTGCTTACTAGTATGGGCAAATCTAAGGCAATTAAAACATTGCGTAACCTTAATATAAGGTTAACGCGACACTTCACTGCATATATTGACACTTTCTGGAAGTGATTGACTTTTGAAAGTTATAATACACGCTCCTGTATTAACTATTTCTTTTTTATCGTTTTTTTTCTTTATGAAACGAACATAAGTTATTGGAAATGATGTTTTAATTTCATCCTCTGTCAAAGTAGGGTCTATGTCCGTTATAACACTTGTTTTAAAAAACAAATAGTTTGGAGCGTAACATTTTAGATTATGTTCCGCAAAACTTTTTTTGTCCAGTATTTCATTAGCCATTTCTGGTGTTCGTAATTGTATTTTAATTTGATTTCGGCCTACCGACTGTATATGTATTACTTGATATTAATGTCTACCGTACCTGATTTTATTATTGTTGGTATGATTTCGGAGTTAATTTTTACATTTTTTCCTGTGTTTTCAATGTTCGATTTATTTTTTTGTTTTATTTTTCCGTCAACAGTGACCCCGATCTCTGGTAGGGTTCTTTCAATCATTCTGATCATGATCATGTTAAAGAGGACCGGAGACAGAGGATCTCCCTGCTTGACACCGCACCTCGAACTAATGGAATCCGAGGTGAAGCGGCCAAACCGGAGTCTGGTCCATCCCCTTCTATACAGATCGCTAACATAATTGACAAATGATTATGGCAGATTATAATATGTTAGTGCATCGGTCAGAGCTCTATGGGAGATCGAATCGAATGTCTTTGCAACGTCTATAGAGGCTAAATAGAGTTTTTATTTAGAGGGTTTATTATTTTGTCTGTGGTACCTTAGCAATTGGTCAAGCGCAAAGGCATGGGACCCGAGCTCGGATCCAAGTCACAAGGACCGTTTCACCTCGCCCAAATTAAACTACTTGTCGTAAGGCCGTAATATTACAGTAAGTTCTTTAAGACCATGATATAAATCATTTAGAGTTAAAACATTTTTTCCAAATTACAAAGAAATGGTCGGCCGATCGCTGCACAAAACTAAGAAAAGATAATCCACATTAAAATACTTTGATTGGCTTTTACATTTTTGAAATTGGTTCAAGCGTTTTTGAGAAAACGTCGAGGAAAGTTATAATTTTGATAAACGTCAAAAATTTATACTAATTTTTGCAAACTTAGGCGATTTTTTAAAATTAAACTACTTGCCATAGGACCCTAATATTTTAGTATGATCTATAAGACTATGGTATCTACCGTCAAAAAAAAATTCATGAAATTCGTCGAAAAAATATTTTTTAACACTTTATTACAAGAAAGCGGCCCAGCCGATCTGTACCAAAAACTAATGAGGTTCCTTAGGGAAGTTAAAAATGGAAAAAATTGTTTTAAAATGTCAGGTGAAATTTTATCTGCTCCTGACGAATAAGAATTATTAAAAGGAAAAATTGCATACGACTCCTCGTATTCATAAGTAACGTTACTAGCATTTCGTGTGGGACTACAATGCCGATATCATTGAGTTTCGCAGCAGTTTCACAAAAGTTTGTCACATGTTTTGCCAAATCATCGCCTTTATGCATCTTTAATGTTACACATTTTATCATGAGAGTTGTTCGCACCCCGACTTTTGGATATAGTCCAGTTATTTTAGTATTTCACCTCGGAATTAGAGATACCCAGCTGTAAGTCTGTAAATACTTGTATATTGACACCTTAAAAGTTGTCTCAAAAACTACATATGGTAGAGTGTACGCAACTATTAAATTTCAAGGTCAAAGGTCACAAAAATTGTTTTTTTTTTGCTTTTTTTTGTAAATATCTCATTTCCTATGGGTTTTTTGCTATTTGTGTTTGTTCTCAATAGTGTAGAATTCAAAATTCTCTACAAATTTTGTTTGAAAAAAATTTTCATACGGGGAACCGTTTTCGAGATAGAGGGCGGATAGCGCGCGGTCACAGCATCACTTCAGGTCAACTGTTGCCTCCGGTCAAAAACGCGCCATATATAGTTGATAAATTATCGATAGTTCAATGATTTTTGAATATTTGCAATTTTTATTAACTATTATAATTCATTTTATGATTTTTTCCTAACCTATCCACTTTTTATTCAGTATTCAATTTTCCATTCATCATAATTCTTCTCGTTTAATGGTTCGATTTTGATCGAAGACGTCATCTTTTTTGTAATCAACATAATACCTTAAAATCTATATTTCATGAACACTCACTGTTTACGTCAGGATCCCGGTACTCGGAATCAGTCGCTGGATTCTCGGGCTCACTCAGTACGCTGGGCTTCTACCTGGGCCCATAACCAATGTTGTCGTTAAAATTATGTTAATTTCTCTAATAATATTTACACAATAATAAACTATTTATACATTAATATAAAGTAGATTATTCCTTCGAGCAGGCGGTCGAAATAGGATGATTGTATAAAAATACTTTCTTTTATATCAAGCTAGAATACCCCCTCTTCTAGGTAGATAACCTCACCAGGTTCGTACTCGATATAATTTTGTATTCCAACGTTTGATGTATGTACATGGTCTGTTCAAAAAGTACCCGGAATTACTAATAATTAAATTTCGCGGGTCTGGAGTGTCTGATTGTCAAAATTTTTTTTTATTGTGTTGGTATACATGCCCCTAAAGTATGATGAAATTTTCAGCTATATTCACTGTTTACTTTGTCTGTGGTAGTCGCTAAGGTTCGACGTGTTTTTCTGAGCTCGGCGATTTTTACAATGGAAGAATTGAAAAAGTCAAAGAATTTGTATTAAATTTTGCGTAAAAAATGAAATAAAGTGTTGCAAAGTGCAAAAATTCACCAGACATGGCTCCGTGTGACTTTTTCCTATTCCCAAAGTTGAAGAGACCCATGAAAGGACGGCGGTTTTCCTCGATTGAAGAAAATCGCCGAGAGTGCTCAAGGACATATCAAAAAGTGAATATCAAGGGTGGAATATCAAATTGGAAAAAACGCTGGCATAAGTGTATTATATCTGGGGGGGACTACTTTGAAGGGGACCACATTAATGTAGACGAATAAATAAATATTTTTTTGAAAAAACGAAAATTACGAAAACTTTTTGAACAGACCTCGTATGTCATTGGCCAGTGTGCTCAATAAATCCACAGATCCCATTCCTCATCTGAATCCAAACATCGCGCCGTTAAAAATTCGTTTGTTTTCTACGTACCACTCTATACGTTTCTTCAACATTTTTTCGAAAGCTTTGAAAATAAATGAAAGTATTAGTATAATATTTCTCCATTCTTTAGGGATCCAATTGCTTGCTGCTATATCATTAAATATGTTTATTAGTTTGATCTTCGGACTGTTTCGAGACTCTTTAATCATTTTGAAATTAGTTTGGTCAAATCCGGGAGCAGAGTTTCTTTTTCTTCTTTTTTGACGCTTTTTCCATTTCTTTTAACGTGAATAACGTTCCTTTTGTGATCTTAATTTAATTTTTTTTTATATTCTTTTCAGCTGCTGTTTCTATAATTCGGATAACATTTTCGTATTTAAAATTTTCCTTGTCTTGAAATATAGGCGATTTTAACAACGTTGTTATGTCTTCAGCATATCCTTGCCAGTTTGTTTTCTTGGTGTTTCACTTTTTTGTAGAAATAATATTTATGTAAGTTGGGAATTCCACATTTATGTTTATAATGATTGGAAGGTGGTCAGAACCCAATGCTTCTGTACTCAATTCCCATTTGATAGCATTCATGAAATTATTCGAACAAAGCGATAAATCTATATTTTTACAATGATTATAGTAGTCGGTTGACCGTCATTTAGAATTATTAATGAATAGTCTTCTATCATCTTCTATATATATAAAAATAAGTCGGGTTTTCCTTCCTGACGAAATAACTCCATAACGCACGAACCGATTTCGACAATTTTGTTGGAAAGGTATCGGGCTTCGCAAAGATTATAACTAAGCAAATTAGTTGTGCATGGCATCGTGCCTTAATGCAAGCAGCTGGAACTTCACGCACCGTAATTAAAAATTCGAGTAATCACATTAGTGAGAATTACCAGAATTATGCTTGGTTAAGTCAACGAGCAATGCTTGCCGCAAAGAATAATGATGTACATGCACTGATTTCAAATAGATTATTTAGAAAATCATTGTTTTTCACATGGGCAGTTATACGTTGCCTGTTCACGAGTGGGAAAACCATCCGTTTTGTTTGTGTTAACGTCAGACCAAAAAACAAAAAATGTGGTTTACCAAAGAGTACTTCAATGAAACGGATAATTTGCGGATTCACTTTCATTTACTTAGAAAAGTTCAACTATAAAGCACTTCATTTTTGTAATCGAAATAAATTCATTTTCATTAAAATTTCTTCATCTTTCTTACGAAACCATCTTGTGGCGAAACGAAGTTCATCGGGTTTGCTAGTATATATATATAAATAAGTCGGGTTTTCCTTCCTGACGAAATAACCCAGAATATAATATATAATAAATAAATCCAGAACGCACGAACCGATTTCGACAATTTTGCATTCGTTGGAAAGGTCTCGAGCTCCGCAAGGTTTATAGCTAAGAAAATTAGTGGTGCATGGCTTCGTGCCCTAATGCAAATTTCTGGAACTTCACGCGCCGTAATTAAAAATTTGAGTAATAAAAATAATCAATAATTGTTTTAAATAATTGCAAATAGATTATCTTCTATATATATAAAAATAAGTCGGGTTTTCCTTCCTGATCAATTTTTTTCTTTTCAAATATAAAACAAGCAAAAAATTTCTTCATCTTTCTCACGAAACCATCTGGTGGCGAAACAGAGTTCGTCGGGTTTGCTAGATTCGTATAAATTTTTATCAGTTCTGTTTATCATGCTGATACCCCATGCCAAGTGGTGACAATTTAAGTCTCCTACGAGAAGAATTTTTCCTGAGATATTTGTTATGTTTCTTAATTCAAAAAATTCCATTTCAGCTCTGGTTGAACAGTAGACTGAAATTAAACAAAAAGGTATTCCTGTTTTTATTAACAATTTTCATTTATAATTTCATATTTTTCACATTCTATATTATTTTTTACTAATATAGCAGTGCCGCCGTATCCATCATTTCTGTCTTTCCTGTATATTTTTTGCATCCTTTGAATTATTATTAATAATTTCCTTAATTGCACTATGTTCACTACATCTGAATAGGATGCATTCATTGCATTTGCCATGTTCGCACCCGCATTATACACTGTTATATCACTCCCATTGTTACCTTGCGATAACAATCGGGCCCGATTCCATTGTGTATAATATATATATATATATATATATATATATATATATATATATATATATATATATCCTCATTATTGTTTGTTTCTTCGATCTTACCTGTTCGAAGATCTAAAGTTTAATCACTGATCTAAACTAAACTCTTACCTTGATTGAATTGCGCAACTTTGATTATAGAAGGCGGCACATGTACATTTTGTAAATTAACTTCTGGTATTACTTCTACATTTGTACATATAATCAATACTGGCAAAAAATCTGAAAAAAATTAATATTGGAAATAAGAACAAAACATACGAAATACAATATATTTTTAAATATATAACGGATATATTTTTGAAGAATTATAAACTAAACAGAAATAACTGACTAATAATTATAAAATATATTACAGACATATTTTTAAAAAATTATAAATTAAAGAGAAATAACTTAATGATATTAATTATAAACTAAACAGAAATGACTGACTAATAATTATAAAATATATTACAGACATATTTTTAAAAAACTATAAATTAAAGAGAAATAACTTAATAATATCAATTATTCACTGACTAATAATAATATATTAAAAACTTAAAAACTAATAAGAGAAATGCGCAGAAGTATTGACGATGGAATGACAAATTTAGCAGGAATGAAAAGTAATACAATAATTTAAAAGGATAAAAAGTACAGATAATTTTTAAAAAGAACTAATACTTTGCAAACAAAATAATCCTAAAAACATAATATATATATATATATATATATATATATATATATATATTTTGTAGAGTTTCGAACAAGAATCCAAAAATAATAAAAAATAAAAGCACAAGAAAAGTTTTTAATAAACAATTTCTTTATTTAATTATTTGTTTACTGTCGACGTTTCGGAACTAGGTACGTTCCATCTTCAGGACATCTGTCAACAAACATGATCTTTTTTTTTTAATTTATTTCTTATAACCAATCTGAACCTTGGGTTCAATGAGGTTATTTGCTAACGGGTACAGGGTTTTTAGAAATTCCTCCAGTGGGGAATTTCCTTACATAAATATATTGATAGTTAATTCATTAAATCTTGCGGCCACTTTCTTTTTAATCTTCTCGTTGGTACTTGTTTCAGTAGATCTATCATTAGAGTGTTTAGATGGTATGCGCTCTTTTGATGATATTTCGTACTTCTCTCCTTGATGACTTCCTGAATATATTTGATGTTTAGGTCTCGATGAATTGTTTCATTGGAGACATACCAGAGCGCGTTCACTATAGCTCGTAATATTTTTGACTGTGCTCTTTGAATTGTTTTTATATTGGACGTGCTCGCACATGCCCATAGCTCAATACCGTACGTCCATATTGGTACAATTACGGCTTTATATATTAGAATCTTGTTCTCATATGACATCTTGGATCTTCTTCCAATTAACCAGTAAAGTTCGCGAAATTTTTTGTCTATTTGCTTACGCTTTGTCTTGATGTGGGTGCTCCATGTGAGCCCTCTGTCGAGGTGAAGTCCTAAGTATTTTACAGAGTTGCTTTTTGGAATTTCTATATTGTTGATTTTTATATTTGGGCAATCTCCTTTTCTTTTGGTGAAGGTGATGTGGGCTGACTTAGTTGAGTTAATAGTGATTTTCCATTTGTGAGTCCACTCCTCTAGTTTGTGTATATAATTTTGCAGCTGTTCCGAGGCTTTTGTGACGTCTTCATGTGATGATAAAACCATGGTGTCATCTGCGAATGTTCCAAGGGTTATTTTGGGGTCGGTTGGAATGTCGTTAGTGTAGATTAGGTACAGGATTGGTCTGAGTACACTACCCTGAGGTACACCAGCTTTCATTGATTCTGTATCAGATGATTCGTTCTGCACTCTGACTCTGAAATATCTGTTCGATAAGTAGGACTCCAGTAAAGATGACAGTTCTTGTGGAAGACATTGGTTTATTTTGTAGATCAAACCGTGGTGCCAAACTTTGTCAAAAGCTTTTTCGATGTCAATAAATATGGCAGAGCAATATTTTTTATTCTGCAATGCCATATGTATGTCGTTTATGAACCTATGACCTTGGTGGATTGTTGAGTGTTGAGGTCTAAAACCAAACTGGTAGTCGGGAATTATTGTAAGCTTTTCGTTTATTCTGCTTAGGATTATTTTCTCCATTATTTTTGAAAGTATTGGCATTAGGCTGATTGGTCTGTACGATGTAGCTTCAGTAGGCGATTTCCCTGGTTTCAGGGTCATAATAATTTCAGAAATTTTAAAACATTTTGGCCAATATGTTGTTCTAAGGATTGCATTAAATATGTATGTCAAGAGCACTATGCTTTTCTTGGACAGTTCTTTGATCATCCTGCCTTTTATTTTATCCACTCCAGCGCTTTTTTGTTTTTAATAAGCATTATATATTTTTTAACTTCTTTGGGAGTAGTTTTTATTATCGCATTTTTATTTCTGTTATCTATCATAAGTGCGTCGTTAGCTTCTTGGTCGGTTTGGTTACCAGCAGTAGAAAAAACAGTTTTTAAATAGTTCGCGAATAATGCCGCTTTCTCTTTGTTGCTTTTTGCCCATTCGCTTGTGCTGTCCATTCTTATAGGTGATTAATTATGGAATGTTTGATATCTAGTGGACTTCGTGGGTTTCCATATTGTTTTGTCGTATCTGCTTAAGTTTGAAATATATTGCGTAATCTCACTGTCCCTTAGATCTTTTAGTTTCTTTTTGAGGGAATTTGTCAGGTTGTTAAAGATTGTTTTATCCTTAGGATTTTGCGTGTTTTGCCATTTTTTCCTTGCTTTACCTTTTTGTTTTATTAGGCGTTTTATTTCTAGGGGGATATCATAGTTAGTTTTATTTTGTTTGTGTTTTGTGGGGGTAGCTTTTGTAACTGCATCTTGCAATGTAGTTATGAACGCATTTAGGCTATTGTCAATATCCTCTGCAGTTTTTAGTCGTATTTTGAGGTTTATGTTTGAATCAATTTCAGTTTTAAATGTATCCCAATCCGTCTTACAGTTATATAGGTTGTTATTTATTTGCTTATTTAATATACGTGAACTCAATGTTAAGATTATTGGTGTATGATCCGAGGAGAGGTCTAAGTTATTTTCAATCGTCATATATTTAGGCGAAATACCACTCGTTATGAAAAGGTCTAGCAGGTCAGGTGTTTTTTGTTTGTCTGTAGGCCAGTATGTAGGACTTCCTGTTGACATAAAAGAGTAATTGTTTTTCTGGATTAGTGCTGCTAATTCTTTACCTTTTCTTGTGGTTAATCTTGATCCCCAGAGCGTGTTTTTAGAATTGAAGTCTCCACCCACGATGAATTTTGTACCTAAGGTTCTGAAAAATTTTTCATAATCTTCACATTTAAGATTATACCTAGGGGGACAATAAATTGCAGAAACTGTTAAATCAGTTGCATGTGTGAAACCCTTAACTTTTATGGTGGTTGCTTGTATTTCGTTATGTTGAAATTTTAGTAATTCGTAGTGCTCGATCGAAGATTTTATCAGTATACCTGTACCAGCGTGAGCAGTTTGGTCTGGATGATTGGTGAAATAAAAGTTATAAGACGCAATTCTGAAGAATAAAGAATCAGTCAAGTGAGTTTCACTTATTAACAGAATATCGATCATTTGTAGATGTAGGAAAGTTTTTAGTTCATTTTGATGGTTTAGAATACCGTTGGCATTCCATTCGGCAATGCGTAACAGGTTAATCATTTTTTAGCTAGTAAGGTAAGCATGTTGAGGATCATATTGTTCTGCTCCATAAGTTGTTTGAACATATCTTTGAATGTACTTAAAAATTCATGTAGTGTTGATCCTATTTCTGTTGCATTGTTTCCGCCGTTGTTTTGATTTTTCAGAATTTCGGAATAAGTCATGTGGTTCGAAACATTAGTATGATTTGATCGTGGTCTTGTATTGATTTCTTGAAAACGTTTTGAAATGTTTTGTATTGGTGTGGCACTAGTTTTGTTATGTAAGGTATTATACATAGTGCGGTAGCTGGTGCATCCTCAATATAGTTTGCCGGGTGTGGGCCTCCGCACAAAGCGCATGTGGCTGGAGTGCTTTTTAATTTTTTGCATTTTGAAGTATCATGGTCGCCGCCGCATTTGACGCAGACAAATGGTCTGTTGCAATAGGATTTACAGTGTCCATATAATTGGCACCTTGTACACTGTATAATACCAAATCTTTTTCTGGGAGATTCCACTGTTACAATTTGATTTAAAATTTTGTTCAGTTTATAAATTGTGGTGTTATTCTCTGAAGGCTCCAAATCGACGAAAAACATGTTTAATGGGTATTTGGTCTTGTGTTGCAAGATATTGACAATGTTTCTCACTTTGTAGTTTAGTTTTTCTAGCGCTGATTTAATTTCGTTAGTATCGGTTGTGTGGTGAATATTTTTTATAACTACTCTGTAGGCTCTCTCTTGTTTAATTTGGTAGGTATGATACACTACGCGTTTTGATTTAAAAAATTGTATGAGCAATTTATATTGCTCGGGTGTTTTGACGTTTATTTTCACTATATCGTCGTGCAATGATTTTGTTGTGTACTGCTCCCTGTTTATTATTGTGTTGATTTCGCCTGTCATGTCAGCGATATCGTCTACGTCATAGACTAAAATGGGAGGTGGCCTTTGAACCGTATTCCTGTTATCAGCTTGCGAGGTCGAAGGGCCTGGTGTTTCTATTGTGTTATCCGCTTGGGTCGCCGGTTTACCTGTTGCGAGAACATTAAACCGGTTTGATGTTTTTATAATGCTGACGTTTTCGATATGGCCTGTTGATGTTCTTCGACGTTTGTTAGTTTTGATTGTCTGCCAGCTTACTGCTTGATTAATTTGTTCTGTTTCCATGTGATTAACAGTTCCGGGTGATTGGTGATTAGTGTTGTTATGTTGATTAATTAAATGTTTTTGCACATATGCACTATTTGTTTGCGAGGTGTTTAACATGTGATTAACAGTTTCGGGTGATTGGTAATTAGTGTTGTTATGTTGATTAATTAAATGATTTTGCACGTATGCACTATTTGTTTGCGAGGTGTTTAACATGTGATTAACAGTTTCGGGTGATTGGTAATTAGTGTTGTTATGTTGATTAATTAAATGATTTTGCACGTATGCACTATTTGTTTGCGAGGTGTTTAACATGTGATTAACAGATTCGGGTGATTGGTAATTAATGTTGTTATGTTGATTAATTAAATGGTTTTGCACGTATGCACTATCTGTTTGCGAAGTGTTTAACATGTGATTAACTGTTTCAGGTGATTGGTAATTCATGTTGTTATGTTGATTAATTAAATGGTTTTGCGCGTATGCACTATTTGTTTGGGAGGTGTCATTCAGTATTTCAATTGATTGTACAATTGGAATAGTTGAACTATTTTCTTCGCTGTTCTGCATGATTATTTAGTAACACTGAGATTACACTGTATTATTATTTTATTTATTCACTGCACTATTTCTTTTTATTTACATGCCCCCCTAAAAGGGGGGCTTAGTTTCACTACTGTGTAGTTTTGGATGGATTGAGTATAATTTTATATTACACTGCTCACTAATTTTGTTATGATTGGATAAATATTATTTTATTTTATTGAAGCACTGATCCGAACAGTACGGCTGCTCGAGGTAAACTATTTATAAAAAATGCTAATACACTTTAAAAAATGAGAAACATGATCTTGATGAGATTTGAGCAAACAATATGTTTAGGAAAAGAAAATAGATTTTTCTTAAATAATAAATTAATTGCAAAAAAATATAATAATGTAGAGAACTATGATAATATGATCAAAATGAAAATGATAAAAATAAATGAGTGTTTTATCAGAACAGGATATTAAACATAATAGAATTTTTTTGAAAGTTATGGAAAATTTTTTTTAAGAAAAGGTTAATGACAAAGTTGAATTAATTACTGTATGTTTGAAAATATGTTAGCACTTTTTCACTAAACAAGATTTTTAACAAAAAATGAATTTGTGAGTTATTTTTCGCCGAATAATTAGATTTTGTAAATCAAAATTACTAAGAGATTTGTCTTTTTTAAAATTATGTTTAATATCCTGTTCTGATAATCCACTCATTTATTTTTATCATTTTCATTTTGATCATATTATCATAGTTCTGTACATTAATATATTTTTTTGCAATTAATTTATTATTTAAGAAAAATCTATTTTCTTTTCCTAAACATATTGTTTGCTCAAATCTCATCAAGATCATGTTTCTTGACAGATGTCCTGAAGATGGAACGTACCTAGTTCCGAAACGTCGATAGTAAACAAATAATTAAATAAAGAAATTGTTTATTAAAAACTTTTCTTGTTTTTTTTTTTTATTATTTTTGGATTCTTGTTCGAAACTCTACAAAATATACACAAATTCAAGATTCTACCATTCAATATATATATCTTATATATAAAAATGGAGCTCTCTTTCAAATGTCCGAATAAAACTCGAAAACGGCTGAATCGATTTGGCCCGTCTTAGTCTTGAAAAATTCGTGCCAATCCAGAGAAAGTCCAAAAGGTGAGAAATTATTTCAAATCCGTGTAGAAACTTTACATTTTTAATTTGAAAATTTTTGTAGAAGCGTAATTTAAATAAAACAATGGACGGTGGCAATTTTGTGAAATGTCAAACACTTTTGACAGATGATGTTCAATTACGTTTAATAGGATGTTTTACGCGAATATTATTTATTTATGATAAATTTGTAGTAAGTAGTTTTGTTTGTAGTTTTATTTATATACAAAAACGTTAGTAAACGAGCCGCAAGTGTTACTAGAGACTCAAAATATAAAGTTTTTTGATATGTTAATATGAAAATGCACTTTTTGGCATATTTTTCTCAAACACGGTGCTCTGAAAGATCTCATTTATATAATTATATACTCATTGGTATTTATAAAACATTTTCTAGGTTATATTATTTTTTATTTATCTTATTTAAATTCAGAACCTAAATTTGATATCGATCAAATGGACATTTTGTCGAATAACATTTTTCCAATTATAATTTCCCAGAATTTATCGCAGAATAGATATTAATATATTAAGGTCCGGGATTAAAAAGGTCCACCACCGATGTGTCAAAAATCAGTAAAGTTAAGCATTGTTTAAAAACAATATTTGAAAGTAGAGGAAAAAAGTTTGTAAGATAAAAAATATATAGCTAAACCTTGATTTGAAAACGGTAATCTTTGTAATGGGGGAGATAAACGGTAATCTTTGAAAATCCATAATAAAAGTATTTTCTTCCGTTGGTAGTTTTTTAGCATTAGTTAAAAATGTAATTATTTTGTAAAATACCTTTAAAATTATAATAAGGATTTAAACCTTTTTGCCACCTGCCCGTTTCAAGTTACCCCGCCTATAGGGTAAAAAGGTGTAGATAACGAATTTTTGAAAGACATCAAAAAAATACATTTCTACAATGATGAAGTAGCTGGCAATTTTACTGAACGTAGTCAGATAATTGTTCGTTAATTCATCGAATGTTACTTGAAACTTCGTAACTTAAAAATTTCAAGAAAAAAAAAATTGAACAAAAAATTATAACAATTTTTTTTCCAAAAGCAATTATTTTGTTAAAACAAGCAGAAAGTTCTTTGAATCATTCAAATCGGACGCTTAGTTCTCTCAAAAACTGCCATTTTTTGTACATTTAGCTTTATCGGAATATCGGAGTATCGGAATGTCTGAATGTCGAAGTATTTGAATATCTGAATATCTGAATATCTGAATATCTGAATATCTGAATATCTGAATATCTGAATATCTGAATATCTGAATATCTGAATATCTGAATATCTGAATATCTCTAGAAATTGATTAGAATATACATTAGGGGGCGTCCATTAATCACGTGAGGTTTTTAGGGGGACGGGGGGGTTGACAAAAAATCACGAAATATTACGAGGGGGAGGGAGCGGTATAGCAAGGTATCACGTGTAATTTTTTTTTAATATTTATTATAAAAAAGTTCAAATATTTTTAAAAAAACTCAAAAATTTTACAGTTTTTTCACGTAACTAAAAATACACGTGATGTTTGGTGGGGGAGGGGGGGGGGTAATTTTGAATATCACCAAATATCACCAAGGGGGAGGGGGGGTCTAAGAATCCGCAAAAACTCGCT
Source organism: Ctenocephalides felis (assembly GCF_003426905.1). NCBI lineage: Eukaryota > Metazoa > Arthropoda > Insecta > Siphonaptera > Pulicidae > Ctenocephalides > Ctenocephalides felis. Next base: position 48,160,607 of record NW_020537324.1, on the reverse strand, counting down.
CACGTGATTAATGGACGCCCACTTATTAGCAAAACAACGTTTGCCGGGTCAGCTAGTATATATATATATATATATATATATATATATATATATATTGTAGAGTTTCGAACAAGAATCCAAAAGTAATAAAAAACAAGAAAAGTTTTTTAACAAACAATTTCTTTATTTATTTGCCAGATTATCATATTTCTGTGCATTATTATTTTTTGCAATTAATTTATTATTTAAGAAAAATCCATTTTCTTTTCGTAAACGTATTGTTTGCTTAAATCTCATCAAGATCATGTTTCTTGACAGATGTCCTGAAGATGAAACGTACCTAGTTCCGAAACGTCGACAGTAAATAAATAAATAAATAAAGAAATTGTTTATTAAAAAACTTTTCTTGTTTTTTATTACTTTTGGATTCTTGTTTGAAATGTATCAAGATATATATATATATATATATATATTATATATATCTATATATATAAAAGAGGATCGCCTTATGTGCTACCACTTATAACTCACGAACGGCTGAACCGATTTAGATGAAAATTGGCAGGGAGGTAGTTTAGAGCCAGGAGAAGGACTTAGGATACTTTTTATCCCTTTATTTCATTCTAATTCAAAATTAATTATTTATAAACAATCCATGTAGTTTATTCAATCTATGATACTATCAATGATTTCATCCATGACATTTACATTCGATTGTCAACTGTCATTCGGTGTTTCTGTTTTGATACAAATATATTGATATGCATTTCTTAATGACCATTATTTGAAAATTATTACGTGAATAATATAAATATTTTAATCGCCACGGAAAATTAATACAAAGTGGCAAATAAATTAATTCTTAATAATACCAAGCGATGCTAGATGGACGATGGGGAAATTTATTTCTTGAAAATGGAAATGTAATCTTCTATATATATAAAAATAAGTCGGGTTTTCCTTCCTGACGAAATAACTCCAGAACGCACGAACCGATTTCGACAATTTTGCATTCGTTGGAAAGGTCTCGGGCTCCGCAAGGTTTATAGCTAAGAAAATTAGTTGTGCATGGCATCGTGCCTTAATGCAAGCTGCTGGAACTTCACGCACCGTAATTAAAAATTTGAGTAATAAAAATAATCAATAACTGTTTCAAATAATTTCAAATAGATTATCTTCTATATATATAAAAATAAGTCGGGTTTTCCTTCCTGACGAAATAACTCCAGAACGCACGAATCGATTTCGACAATTTTGCATTCGTTGGAAAGGTCTCGGGCTCCGCAAGGATTATAGCTAAGAAAATTAGTTGTGCATGGCATCGTGCCTTAATGCAAGCTGCTGGAACTTCACGCACCGTAATTAAAAATTCAAGTAATAAAAATAATCAATAACTGTTTTAAATAATTTCAAATAGATTATCTTCTATATATATAAAAATAAGTCGGGTTTTCCTTCCTGACGAAATAACTCCAGAACGCACGAACCAATTTCGACAATTTTGCATTCGTTGGAAAGGTCTCGGGCTCCGCAAGGTTTATAGCTAAGAAAATTAGTTGTGCATGGCATTGTGCCTTAATGCAAGCTGCTGGAACTTCACGCACCGTAATTAAAAATTCAAGTAATGACATTAGTGAGAATTATCAGAATTATGCTTGGTTAAGTCAACGAGCAATTCTTGCCTCAGAGAATAATGATGTACACGCACTGAATTTCACCATTCAATCAAAAATTGCTGGCGATTTGGTGACATACGAATGATTCCGACTGGTCTTCCATTTGACTTCAAATGATTGCAATTTCCAGTTCGCCTTGCGTTCGCATAACAACTAACAAGCCGCAAGGCCAATCGCTTAGTGTTTGCGGGATAAATTTCAAATAGATTATTTAGAAAATCATTGTTTTTCACATGGGCAGGTATACGAGTTCACGAGTTGGAAAAGCATCCGTTTTGTTTGTGTTAACGTCAGACCAAAAAACAAAAAATGTGGTTTACCAAAGATCACTTCCATGAAACGGATAATTTGCGGATTCACTTTCATTTACTTAGTGAAGTTCAACTAAAAAACACTTCATTTTTGTAATCAAAATAAATTCGTTACTGTTGTATAATAAAATCAAATTTTTAATTTTAAACTATAAAACAAACAAAAAATTTCTTCATCTTTCTCACGAACCCATCTGGTGGCGAAACGGAGTTCGTCGGGTTTGCTAGTTATTTATATAATTAGGTATTTATGTATATTTGTTTATACGTATTTGAATAGAGTATTTGAGGTGTTTATATTATATATCAGCAATAAGTATAATCATCAACAAATAATTATAAAAAAATATTCTGAAATATAGTTTCTTGACATAACCTCAAAATTGTAATAAAATGAAATAGTTATACATTAATTGTTGTTAATTTGTAATTTCTTTATACATATCTTATAAAATGTTTCAGGTGTTTACAACTAATTGGCATAATATATATTATCAGCAAATGTGCTTTGATTCGACAATAAAAAGGTCTAATTGAAGTAATCGACTACCTTAAGTTAACTATAGTGAGAATATTAGTTTTGGTTCTCATATATTATAACCCAGCTATAAACCTCACGGAGCCCCAGACCTTTCCAGCGAATGCAAAATTGTCGAATTCGGTTTGTGCATTCTGGAGTTATATTGTCAAAAACTTATAACTCAAGAAGGCTGAACCGATTTAACTGAAAATTGGCTTTGGTAAAGTTGGTAAAAGTTGGTGCTTTGATTCGACAATAAAAAGGTCTAATTGAAGTAATCGACTACCTTATGTTAACTATCGTGATAGAATATTAGTTTTTGGTTCTTTTCATATATTATAACCCAGCTATAAACCTCACGGAGCCCCAGACCTTTTCAGCAAATGCAAAATTGTCGAATTCGGTTTGTGCATTCTGGAGATATATCGTCAGAACTTATAACTCAAGAAGGCTGAACCGATTTAACTGAAAATTGGCTTTGGTAAAGTTGGTAAAAGTTGGTTCAGAGCCAGGAGAAGGACATAGGATACCTTTTATCCTGTTCGATCCTGTTCGACTTGGAATAACAATAAGCAAATGACAGCTATGTAATCACGCATGGATGACAATTCAATATTTGTAAGGAATTAATAATAACATTATTTAATTTAAATTAATAATTAACAATTATAATATAATGATAGTGCCATTGCCCATTCGTATAAACAGTGAAATGAAGCGAATCTTATAACTCAGTATGGTTGACAAATCATATTTTTTCTCAAACACAATGCTCTGAAAGAACTTATTTGTATAATTATGTACTCATTGGTATTTATAAAACCTTTTCTAGATTATTCAGATTTAGAACCTAAATTTGGAATTGATCAAAGGAACATTTTGTCGAATAGCTTATTTCCAGTTATAATTTCTGAATTTATTCAAGAATGGATAGTAATATATGAAGATCCACGACCGAAGTGTCAAAAACCAGTAAAGCTAAGCATTGTTTAACAGCAGTATTTGAATGTAAAGGGAAAAATATGTATAATCAGCTATAACCTGATTCTTATGACTTTGGTATGGGAGATAAATGGTAATCTTTGAAAATCCATAGTAAAAGTATTTTCTTCCATTGGTAGTTTTCTAGCAATTAGTTGAAAATGTAATTATTTTGTAAAATACCTTTGAAATTAAAATATGACATTAGACCTGCTTGCCATCTGGCCGTTCCAAGTTACCCCGTTATAGGGTAAAAAGGTCTAGATAAATTTTTTTAAAGACAGCAAAAAGCACGTTTTTACAATGATGAAGTAGCTGGTAGTTTTACTGAACGTAGTCAGATAATTGTTCATTTGAAATGTGTCATTTGTTGTGATGTAATTGGTTTGATTTTCATAATAAAATTTATATTTGCCTAAAGTCAAATTGGACCTTTGTGCCTTGCCCTGTTCTACATATATACTTTTTATTAAATTTACTTTTATCATCGAATATTACTAGAAACTTTTCAAAAAGCAGGTCAAAAAGAGATACCTAAATCATTTTGTATCTCTCCTCGCAGAAATTTGAAAAATTGTACAAGCTCAATAGTATTATTTACAATTATACACAAAATCCAGAATCCAAAAAAAATTTCAAAAAATTTGAAACGCATTCATTAATCGATTAAATGGAATTTGTAATGACTATATAAGTCGAAAGACCAACAAAGACTTGGATTGAATTATGCCATGTTTTCTATAGAAAGTGTATAAAACTTTCAGTTTGGTTGTATTAATAAAATATATACAAACTAATGGGGTTTATTGTTTCTATAATATCTCATTGTATATAGCAATTCAAACAACACATCCTTACACAAAAAGTATTAATTTTTTAGATACTCTAGAAATTGTTTATAAAATAACTTACTTAGCAAAACAACGTTTGCCGGGTCAGCTAGTATGTATATATATGTGTATATATATATATGTATATGTATATATATATATGTATATATATATATTTGTGAGCATTTATGTACATATGTATATATATATATATATATGTATTGTGTATATATATATATATATATATATATATATATATATGTGTGTGTATGTATATATATGTATATATATATATATATATATATATATATAACAATAAGCGATGTATGTAAAATTAAACAATGTTGTCTATTTGAAACATTATAGCAATATTTGAGGGAAAAGAGTTTATTGCGGTCTCAGAGTAAATCTTCAGTAAAGACGCAAACTGATATGGATGTAAGCAATTTAACCGAATTCGTAGCAACTGAAACGCAAACGTGCAATGAAGTTGTCCTTGACGCAGCTGCTTCTATGATAATTGATGTAAGTAAGTTACTTAGATTACTTAGATTTTGAACGCAGAAATTTATATTACTAATAATTCTGCAGGATCCAAAACAACTGAATTTAAGAATGATATTTGACTTTACGAATGAATTGAGACACACACGAAGTATTCTTTTAAATTTGAAGAAGGACCAAGACCTTGATCCAGAAAAGTATGACTTTTCATTAGTCTTTGGTCTGTATTAATTTTATTAATTGTTTAATTACTATTCTAAACCTAAAATCAGCGCAGCTGCTAGTATGTATATAAGATGAATACTTAGTTTTCCATACTTAAATAATACTGATTTAGTCAAAAGTGTATGAAAACGTATTTTATTCTGGATATACTAGACATATCATTTTTTAAAGAGTTTCTTATAGGGAATTTTGGGCAGTATGCTTAAGATATGTTTTTCATTTATGTCTTAATTCAATCAACAATTTTTCATATGCAATTATAATTCTATAGAAGAACAGAAAATTAATCTATATAGCGCCAACCAAAAATTCTTTTGGAAAACTACTTCTACCAACAATTTGCCAGTATAGACGTAATCGAAACAAGTTAATACTATACAAAGTATTGCGACGTTTCAAAATGCTGTGATTTTAAAGTCAATATTTTATGGGCCGATTCTGCCGCACAAAAGACCAATGTTATGGCAAGGCCATGTTACGCTCTAACTGGCTACTGAATCATACTGAATACTGTCAAAATGTCATGTATTTGCTGTGCATTCAGTTGTTTTGCACATGAACTGCATCGTCACTTGTTTGTCATGAAGCTAGATCAGACAGACCCTGTTACCTTCGTTTTTTTTTGACATTTGTGCGGTTTCTAGGTTAGGTGTTCTATCTGACAACCTGAGAAAAACGCCTGATTGCACAGCAACCACGTGGCTTTTGTCAATATTTAGAATGATTTAGTATGGAAAGTTTTTCCTAACATAGCCTTGCCATAACATTGGTATGTATTTTACAGGCATACTACAACCAAGTGTAGTCGAAATTGTTGTTATTGTTATACTTTATCTTAACTTTAACAATATGCGGAAAACATCTAGGAGGGTTTGCGATTAATTTTTCTGATATGTAACATGAAATTCAAAAAACCACTTATATCTCATAATAAAATAGTCATCCCTAGAACCTTTTTTCCTTTTGTGTTTTTTATTCAAATTCAAAACTTATAGGCAGCAATTGGTCGAATCCTTGCACGAATCTCTAGAAACCAACATACATCAATTAACAACATGCATTAAAAATATTGAGAGCATTCCATCACGGTGCGATATGTTAAAAAATAAGTTAAAATTATCCAAAAAGTATATCATGGAAAAAGAAAATGAAATCCAAGAACTTAAAAAAGAGAACAGAATTTTGCAGGATAAGGTATGATTATTAATAAGGAGATTTTATTTTTTTTTAGTTTATTAGTCTGTAACATAATTAGTTTAGGTCGCTGACATTACGAAAAAGTTTGAAGAATCAACTCGGTTAGTTGTAGAGAGTGACAAGGTCTGTTGTGAATTACAAGATACTATATCTAGATTGAAAGTTGAAGTTATTAGATTGAAGGATGCCTCGAGATATCTTACGGAAAATAACAAGAAGTTAAAGTCAAGTGATGCGGATAATGAAGTTATGGTATGTCTATCAAAATTAAATCGAATATAGTCAAAGAACAATTCTATTTCATATACTATCAATATAAATATTTACAATAAATAATTTCTTTAATAATGATTTGATTTTGTTCTAATTGAAAAGAATTTGGTTAAGGTTTGTCATAATTTACTGTGCGTAATTTTAGAAAGATTCGTTTTACCATTTTATTCCCATAATATATTTCAAGGTATTGTAATTAATAATTTATTTATTAAAGATGTATAATCGTTAGTATTATCTAGGTCTTGCCTATTCTTTACAGTTTTTCTTAAGATTTATAATTCTTAATCTATTTTTTCAATTGTTTTATAAGACAGAGCGCGGCACAATGGATCAATTTGACTTTCAATAAATATACTGTCTAAACTAAATGAACTTTATTACAACATATAATACATATGGAACAATCAAGTATCGAATTATGTGCAATAAAATTATCGGATAATTCTAAATTATAGAAATAAGGTTTTTCGCTATTTTTTTTTATTTTCTCTGTCCCTTTTTATCTCAGACTAACAGAGGTCCAAAGTCTTATTTTTAATTTTAAAGAGATTTTACGAAACAATGTAACCTTCATCATGTAACCAATGCAAAATACAAATTTTATAAGCACATTTAAGATCACACTGTGTATAACTCTGATCTAGTATCTAGCATCAGAAATATTTATCAGCAGAGTTGGAACAACTATTAATTTAATTAAGGGGATCTCCTCATCAGTAGCTTACAAAAAAATGGATTTTTCGTATTTTTTTTTAACATGAAAACAACAAGAGAAACAAAAGATCTTTTGCATAGTTTTGAACACATATTTATTCAACAAAATAAAGTTTTTTTGTATGTCAAAATAAATAAAAATGGCTGATTTATAAACAATCTTGTGCAGCAGCTCGCGATTGACAACTCAAACTGCGTGCAAGGTACAGCCCGTAATTTTTATCTGAAACTAAAAATGGAAACTAGTGGGGCGCATGGCATCGTGCCTTAAGGCAAATTGCTGGAACTTCCCGTACCAAAAATTATTTTTTTTTTGAAAAGATTAACATTTTTTAAAAAAATTTACTCTGAAAAAAAAATAGATTTTTGAGAAACTATATAAATTTTTGACAAAAACTAACATTTTGTTGAAAAATTTATTTTGAAATATTTTGGAAATTCTGAACTTTTTTTCAAAGCAATCGTGCTTCAATGCTTTAATGCATAGAGACTAAATATCGAAGCGCGTAAGCGCCGCGTCGCTGTCTAACGCATAAGCATTGGTACGGAACCCATAGAAATGTTAACAAAATGTATACTTATTGTTAAAATCTCTATAAAATATCTGATAATTTGATATGCATATGTCTAATGTCTAATGATTATTGTTGACCGCCAAATATTATTTTTTTTTTACTTTTTTACTAGATCTCCGAAACCGCTAGACCTATTTTCATGAAAATTTGATCAAATCTTCATCTTGATAATGCAAGTAAAATGTTTTTGAATTATACAAATCGGACGCTCCGTTCTCTTAAAAACTGAGTTACCGTTTTCGGCCCTTTTTGCCCGATATCTTCGGAACGGACCTGCCTTTGACAAAAACTAATCAGCACGTCTCCTTATCAATACGAATCGAATGTTTTTTGAATTATTCAAATTGCTTCATCCCGGTTCCCGAAATCGTCGACGAAAATTTGTATCACACACACATACACACACATACATCAATTTTCTCTAAGGTATGCCAATATATTCAGAAACCTTTGAAACGAAAAGATATATAAAAATTTTCATTTTCGATTTTTGTGCGATTACTATAACTTACCCTACGGAAAGTTAATTATAAATAATCAATTTATCATCTCCAGAACATTAACAATCGTCATTTCATTTCGAATCAAATTTCAAAAAAAAAAAAAATCCACAAAATTGAAAAAGTGCTCCCGCATAGTCACAGTCTAAACGCATTTGCAAATAATTCTGTGCGAAAAAGTGAAAAAGTGCCCCAGTACATAAACAGTCTAAACGCACTTGGGTAAACATTTGTACCAGAGTGGCGCTTAGACTGTGCTTAGCTTGGGTGATTTTTTGAATTTTTAATCCAAAATTACAAAAAAAAATTTTTGAAAAAAAAAATTAGAAACAAAAAATTTTTTATTCCAAAATCAATTATTTTGTTGAAACAAGCAGAAAGTTCTTTAAGTAATTTAAATCGGACACTTATTTCTCTCAAAAACTGCCATTTTTTTAACATTTAGCTCTGTATTTCCGGAACATCTCCCTATCAATAGGAATCGAATGTTTTTTAAACCATTCAAATCGGTTGATCCGTTCCCTCAAAAACTCGCTTTCTATTTTCTGCACTCTTTGCTCCATATCTCCGTAACGGCTGGACCTGCCTTTGCCAAAAACTAATCAGCACATCTCCCTATCAATAGGAATCGAATGTTTTTTAAACCATTCAAATCGGTTGATCCGTGCGCCCGAAAACGTGAACGAAAAAAAGCGGACATACAAAACACACACACACACACACACACACACACACACACACATCCATTTTTTCTGAAGTATGCCAAAATGTTCAGAAACCTTCAAAACGTCGAGAAATGTAAAAATTTTTGATTTCGATTTTTGGACGATTACTATAACTTACCCTACGGGAAGTTAATACTTCTTTATTCAGAAGGCTTTTCTGCACATCATAGACTATTATGGCGGTTTAAAGTTGAAATTTAAACATTTTTAACTTTTTTTTTAAAAAAGTACTGGATTTTTAGTAAATCTTAAACTAGTTTGAGTTGGACTCTCAAACATTGCAAGAATATTCTTAAATAATAAATCTAACGATTGAAACAAAAAAAAATCGATTTTTTGAAACTGACTGATGAGGAGACCCCCAGGAGAGTGGTTTTTTGGCTTAATTTACGTTTTATATATAAGCTTCTATAGAAATTAAATAAAAGACTATTGAATCTAACTTAAAAGTAACAAAACATCATATAAAACAATTAAATAACGCCTGTTCCAAAAAATTATATTCAGATATCGTAAACTAATAACAGAACCAAAAAACTGCCGATTACTTTAAAATAGTATCGTTAAAAAAATATTCTTACTTGGTTTTAATAAAATGGTAGTGGACCTTTAAGCCCCGCTTTACCCTAAGGACTGCAATAGTCGAGTAAATATGGCGATAATAACTCAAGGAATTTTAATATTTAATTTGTGATTATAGTTTCCCAGTAATCATTCTCAACATATTTAATTTAATAATAAAAGACATAATGTTTTTACTTTATTAGAATATGAAGCTGCGAATAAACAATTTATATACTGCATTGAAACAGAAAAATATTGCTCTCAATGAGCAGACGATGAACCTAAATCAAATGCTATCTCTGAATAAGGAACTTCAGCAAAAGTAAGTTGTTGCATGTTCAATTTATCATATTATAATTTTAAAACAATTTCAAGAGTTTAACCGTACGTGAATAAATGCCTATAGGTCTTGTAGCAAAGAATATATCAATATTTGAAATATCAAATCATCAGAATTATTATAAAGTTCTGTGCTAGGCTTACAATTCATTATGTACCAATAACTGAGTATTTGAAATTCAATTCACATTTTCACATAATATTCATTGTACATTTATGTACAAAATCGGTTTTTAAACGTTCTAGAATTTGCCCTAAGGCACAATACCTCACACCACCAGTATAGGGTTATAACCGATTTGATAATTGCTAGTTAAGTGATTTTTAATAGAGTTTTTTTGATTAAATTAACCTATTTTGTTGTTAAAAACTATTAATCATCGTTTCTTGTTAGATTATTTCGTGCAGAGACTTTGAACTTAAATAAAAGTTCTATATTGAATACCTATAAGGAGAGAGCTCATGTTTCGCAAAGACAGTTATCTGAAACTAAGGATGAATTAAAAACTGTGAAAAACTCGAAAAGTTCATTACAATGTCGTCTGAGCAAATTAGAAGTTAATATACAACGAACGAAAGGTAAAATAAAGCATTTTGATATGAGCACCCAGTGCGATGAACCTATGTCGGTGGTAGACAAATCTGTTACATGTTTGGAAATGAAAGAAATTTATTGTCAGGTAAATAAATTTTAAATTTTGTTATGTTGAACTTGTCTAGTTTTTACGCTGGAGATAAAATTGAAGTATAACTTTGCACCAATAACACTGGTTCACAAAATAAAAAAAATGGCTGCATTGGATGTGCAACATATGTTTCCCGATATAGTTTTTAGCGCTGAAGACAAAACTAAAACCAAAATTGGAGGTGAAATCGCAAAAAATTGAAAAAAAAGGATGAAGAAATGATTAAATCTCCGATCTAGTAATTCTTTTGCATAATAATCAAAATCTTGTAATTTCAGTCGTTTCCTGGCCCTTTTTACCTTGAATGAATATTGAGTTTCAATTAAATGATCCATTTATTTGTGTAATTCAACTGTAATTTGCAAACATATTTATTCCCCATTGCTCCTGGGTAATCTGCAACCATGTTTGCAATTCGAATATCTGAAAAGTACTGCTGCATTATATCAAACTAAAACTTGAAAGTTAAAAGTTGAAAGGGCAAGGAATTTTTTTTTTTTTATTAACTCTTTTATTTACAACTGTCCAGTATAGGACATTCAGTAAATTTAATGGATTTACAATAGTCCGCCGAAAAGGAACATTGTATACTACTTTGACATGTTGGAAAAAACAACTCAGTAGTTGTTTTTTCGATATAATATTCACAATATTTACTTATTAAATAATTTCTTATAAATAATGATTAAGTTATTAGGGCAAGGAAATGACAAAAATTATAAGATTTACAGCAGACTTTTTTACAGATCGAAGATTTTGTAGTTTTTTTTTAAATTTTTTGTAATTTTTTGCCATTTGGCCCCCAATTTTACTTTAGATTCATGTTTATCCGAACGCCCAATACAGACAACTTTGTTTATTTTGTTGACCTGTGTTTAATTACGTACAAAATTTGTTAGTATCAATATATTATCCATAATTAAGTTTTTTGTAATCAAACTATATAGTATGTCGTTCACCTTTACTAAAGCCATAATTTGTTTATATCTCCAGTATAAAGGATGGATTAGATGATTGTCTAGTATATTATCTTTGCCTAATATATCGATATATATGTTTATGTGAAATACGTGAATTAACCTAAAAAGAGACATTTTCAGTCAAGTTTAAAACTTAATTGTTATATTTAACTTTATTTTTTATCGAGATACGAGTTTACACTTAGAATAAGGAAGAAGGCAGTCTTTTAAGTCAGAGTTGTTATAAATATTCAAAATGAATTTTTAGTATTTGATAGTGATCCTAGTATTCATTAGCTTTCTTCAGTTTTGTAGGACATATAATGAAATTTTATTGAAACCTATGACACACTCAATTGAATTTTATTCAATTACTTTTGGATAATATTGTAATGGCTAATTAAATTCAGAACCATTGGGAATTGATCTCTTTGCATATTAAGATTTAAAATCGCATAGTTGGCTTAAACTCTTAAGTTTTTAAGTTCGAGTTTAACCGATGGTAACCCAAAGTATTTGAATAATAATTTGTTTAGATTAGGCAATTGAAATTTGAGTTGAATAATTTTCACTCAACAGTTTAAAATAGATATGTGAGAAAAGACCATTTTATAATTGGACCCTTTTTCATCGCTAAAATTACTTCATCGCCAAAATTTTTGGCTAATATTTTTCCAATTCAATATGTACCCGCCTACTGCAATTTATTCTGATGCTAATGTTATACTATACTGTTATTAATAATTGCGTATGAGCAGCAGCTATATTAGTATTTTAATATCATTTTTTTTATTATTTTAATTTCAGTGTCATTTTCTCGCCCTTTTTTATATCAGATTAGACAAACCTCTATAAATTTTAAACATTTTTTTTTCAAATATAATCAGAAAAAAATCTGTAAACTTTCGTATAGATTCAAAACAATTTTTCATGTACCTTCAATATGTTGGAGATAAACATTTTTTCATATATAGAATATTTCAATCTCCAAAATCACTGTGTTTTTCTTTATTTAGACTGAAATAATATCTAGTGAGCTAGACGAGCAATTAACCGAATATCGTACAAAATACACGGAATTTCAAGCTTGGCTTGTAAAATCTGAATCCAAACTTCATCAATACGAAGTAATGTTGCAACAATTTTTAACAAAAGTGGTCTCTCGAAAGGGAGAGCAATCTCAGCATGATCAGAAGAATAAAATTCATTCTAGAAGTGAAGCTGCATATAGTGCATGTGAATTACTCGAATTAACTCCGGCTGAAATAGCTCAACTTTATGATACGAATAAATCAGGTGAAAGTGGCGATTTTAAATCATCGTCAGTTCAGGTAATATTTTATTGTTTTAACACTATTTAGATACAAATAAAAATAAAGTGAACTATAAATATGTTAACCGTATGATCTATAACTCTATAAAATAACATACATGATGGCCAATTTTTATCCAAGTAGCATTTATAATTAAACTATGTCGTAAATATAAAAAAATAAAAAACGCTCTAAATCCTATTTGCTTGGTTTTTGAATTAAAAAACATAATTTTAAGAAAATATTTTTTCTTTAATTTTGTTATAATGAAAATCAGACTGGATTAAAAGAAATATACTACAGCTATAGAAATAATTGATATCGTTGCGGTAAAAATTACAAAAAGTTACCCAACCACCTTTGTAAAAAATGAAAAATACACAATCAAAATTTTTACCAACTTCATTACTTTCAACAGGAACATTCATTGTTAATCTGATCATTTATTCTATTGAAAAACAATGCCAAATGTAAAGTCTTTTTCTTACCTGTTTTTCATGTTCGGTTATGTTACATAATATACTAGGTGTTTCAGAACTTAACTGAAACCCGTTTCAGGTGATGATATTGACCGTATCCATTGTGAAAAAAAATTTGAAAAAAAAATTATATCACGTTGTTTATAAATTGTGAATTTTGGGACCGTAACCGTGAATAATAGTACTACAGTCATAAGCGTAATACCACTACAGTCAAAAATTACCATTTTACATGTTCCAAAACTTTTGATGAAACTTGCTAGCACACTTTAATACATTTTTCTAAAGAGATTCCTCTCAAAATCGATCGATTTATGAAAATTTAAATTCATAGTTCAGAGTCTCAGTTGTTAAAAACCTGGCGCAATTGTGTCATTATTTTTTACTGTGATTCAGAAAAGGCTGTTTACAGTTGCGGTTCCTACGTTTGAATAAACAAAGGCAATGAAAATTAACCACAATAATAAAATATGGTCCCAATTTTACCAAAGCTCTATGTTGCACTTAAAAGCTCATAATTTTCAAGCAACTTGAGATAATTTTTTTGGTCACTTAGGTCAATACTATCACCCCGTTTTGGCTTGACGGTGAGTTCAGGGACACCCTGTATTCTGCTTATGAAAAGCCGCCCAATTCAATAATTTTTAAAAAATTATACAAAAATACATCCGGAAACCTCACAGACCTAAAATAAAAATCACGTTTTAATAGATATTACTTAAAATATACACCTTAATGTTAATTTGTTAATTTTTTTGTAGTTGCATTTGAACTGCTTTAGTATTTTTTATTAATATGGCAAGTGAATTTAAAATTTCACATTCAAATGTTATATATAAATATATTTAAAATGTTGGTAACGTTATGATGAAATCTATAATAAATTTTTATATTAATGAATAATAGATGAATGAAATAAAACTATTGGATAATATTGAATATCTACTATAGCTTAAAGTTTATATATTTCTAAATATTAAATAATTTAAAAAACTTCAATTTTTGATAATTCAAAGTACCACTATGTGTAAAATAATTAGAATAAACGTAATCAATTTTTAGGTAAATGAATGGATGATAACTATAAGAAACATCACAAAATGCCCAATATTTAGCGAAGCTCTCTCATGTTATTTGTACAAGATTGTAATGCAGTATCTTGCATTATGAGGACTGATACTTACAAAGTTGAAAGTAGAGATGAAACATTTAATAATCATTGTTACATATTCCAAAACCGTTTTATTGTTATTATAGTTTTTATATAGTTTTATACAAATGTTTTTAGGCTATTTTGTTTTAAATTATATTTAAATGCTGTAGGAGTGTCAGTAATACATAAATGGAAATGATCCAAAAATATTGTCCATATTTTTATTCTTGTCAGTTACTTAATTGTACATCTTAATTTTTATTACTTTGCCCTTTTTTATCTAAAATATACCCTATTACTATATAATATAACATATCGTTTCTTCTTACTCTGCTATAACTTACAGTGTATTCAATTTACAAGACAGTTGCTAATTATGGTATTTGCATTTGAACAAATCGTCTTAAATATTCATTATATAGTAAATAATAAATTTATATATCGGTTTGGTAATTATCAATATAATATAATAGTGACAATAGTTATTGCTATGTATAAATAAATATCTCATTTCTATTTAGGTCAAATTAAGTTTTAAGTATTTTAAGAAGGATACATTCAATATTTTTGAAATGCCGTAATAGATTTTCTAGTGTTGAATGTTTTCCATAAAATACAGATATTAAAGAAAGAATTGAATCATGTTGGTGGCATTTAATCCGTTCTTTTTTTTCTTTTATTATTTAAAGCTTCTACTATTAAGCTTGAAGATGTAACGTGCTCAATATCAAAACCGCGAAAATACTTATTGTTAGTCATAAAAATGTTTTCATTTGGTTTTCAGTTCGGAACCTAAACGCATATATATTGTTATATATTATTATATATGCATTAGGGTGGTCCTTAAAATGGTTATTTTCGAATTTCCTTGCTCCCAGGGGCTAAAATGGTTCCAAATGGATATAAAACAATTCTCTGAAAATTTTAGCTCTTAATATTAACGTTTAGATAGAGCGCAATTCAAAGTTATGTATGGAAATAGCATGGAAAAATTTTCAAAAATTTTAAAAATGTTTTTTAGATGTAATTTGGCGAACAAATGAATGAATAAAAGTTATTCATTTGTTGCCAAGTTATACCTAAAACATTTTTTTTTTTTAATTTTCAAAATTTTTTCCATGCTATTTCCATACGAAGTTTGATTGAATTGCGCTCCATCTAAATGTTAATATTAAGAGCTAAAACTTTCAGAGAACTGTTTTTTGTCAATTTGGAAACATTTGAGCCCTTGGCAGCAAGGAAATTCGAGAATGACCATATTAAGGACCACCTTAATATATATATATATATATATATATATATATATATATATAAATATACTATAAAATATTAACAAACAATTCTTTTTTTGCACTATTTATTAAATATTTTAAATTTTACAAACGCTTCGAGACTCAGTTTGTCTCATAATCAGTGTAATAATTTTAAATTAAATTTTTATTAAAAATTAAAAGCCATGTGACTGTATAAGAGATCACGAATGTTCTGATCTATATTTTAATGATTTAATTGAAAATTATTATACTAGTGATAAGATAAACAGAGTTTCGAAACGATTGTAAAATTTAAAATACTGAATAAATAGTGCAAAAAGAGTTACAAAACTTTGATTGAATTGCGCACTATCTAAAAAACAATATTAAGAGCTAAAACTTTCATAGAATTGTTTTACATCAATTTGGAACCATTTGGGCCCTTGGGAGCAAGGAAATTCGAAAATGTCCATATTAAGGACCACCCTAATATACATGTATGTGTGTGTGCGTGTGTGTGTTTTGAGATCTGAGGTTTTTAGAAGATCCGAAGAGGTATGTAATGTACATTTTTTTTAATATATAGTTATGCGTATATAGTATAATCTTATTGAAACTTTAACAATCGTTTTATGAATTTTATACATTTTTCTTTCTTTACTGACAAATTATCATTACCCATATTTTTACCTATCTTTGCAGAAATATTGACTTCTCATTGCCGACGCATTCTATCTCAACATTATGATAAACATTAATTTTGGTACTCTTTACTTATATTTATACCTTTCAATTTATGATGAAAAGTACTTACAAAATTTATATTACTTAACATAATTTATACTACACCAAATTATTTCTATAATGTAAATGTTAAATTTATATTTAAGAATATATACGTAAATAACAATATTACAAATTAGTTCCTCGGAGAATATGTTCTAGTATCTTCTACCACCTGAAATGAGAGCGGTTGAGAAAAATCAGCCGCGGCATTTTGGGCGGCTATAAATCGTTGCTGCGGCGAGTTTCTGTCATCCTCTCGAACGCCAACGGTTGCCGAGACTCGTACTGGGCTTGGAGTATTTGGCTGCTGAGCTTCGCGCAACATCTCTCTGGGATGAGCCATCTCACCTGAAGATCCTACACGTGGTTCAGACCTATACGGCATCGGAGACTGAAGAAGGTAATCGATTTGATTAATATTCTTCAATTTATTCACTATTTATAGGTAACTAATTTGATTTTATTGCAAGTTCTTATACAAAGTGTCACAGACTGACGTCAAGCCGAAAGTGGGTGATAGCACTAGCCTTGACTGCCCTGAAAAAAATTAGAAAAAAATATAACTCACGTAATTTGGAAATTATGAGCTTTTAAGTGCAACCTAGAGCTTTGGTAAAATAATGAAAAGTTTTCGGTTATTGTTGATAAATTTTGTTTATTGAAACTTTGCAACCATAACCGTTAACAGCATTTTATAGGATCAGAGTCAAAAATAATAACACAATTGTCTCTTAAGACTTTTTGTTGAACCGTAAATTTTAAATTGAAAAAATCGACCGAATTGAAACGCCCTGCTTAAAAAAATGTACTAAAGAGTCTTGGCAAATTTCATCAAAAGTTAGTTTATTTAATCAGGATTGTAAATTGGTAAAATACTTGAAAATTTTATTATTGAAAAATTTCGTGTAAATAATCAAAAACCTAAAAATGGGTAAAAAGACATTAGCAAAAAGATTATTGCTAATACATTTTTGATCAAACTTGCATTTTAGTACATTTTAGTACATTTTTTTAAGCAAGGCCTCTGCAAGCCGGCCGATTTTTTAAATTTTAAATTCATAGTTTAACAAATAGTCTTAATTCTTAAAAACTCGGGACACTTGTATTTTTGACTCTGGTCCTAGAAATTCTGTTTACGGTTGCGGTTAAGAAGTTTAAATAAACAAAATTCATAAAACTTACCCACAGTAACCAAAAAATGGTCAATTATTTTACCAAAGCTCTAGGTTGCATTTATAAGCTCGTAATTTCCAAACCTCGTGAGATAATTTTTTCTATTTTTTTTCAGGGGAATACTATCACCCACTTTTGGCTTGACGTCAATATTTGGGATACCCTATACATGTATATTATTTTCCATCCCATTGAACCAATCCAATTTAGCGGTAAGGGGTTAACAAATCCAGCTCGATAGATTTTTGTAGATTCTGATTAGAATCGCTTAAGCTCGGAGCGCAATTCCAGACTTTGGTGAATTTTTATAATTCAACCGCTTATCTTTAGGACTCTAATATATTAGTATGACATCTTCAACTATGAAATCTAGCGTTATAGAAAGTTTCATCATTTTTTTAACATTAAATTAAGAAGAAACAGCTAAACTTTATCAAAAACTAAACAGTTTTGTAATTTTTAATATCGGTTAAAGATTGTGGGCTAAAATGAGAACTTTTCTGCTAACTATAAAGAAAAGGCTTGGTCGAGTTACATCGAATGGCTTCAACATTGTGAATCGGTCTAGCCTTTTTTTTAAAAAACATCGACAGAAGATAAAAATTTGGCTCGTATAATTGAGAGTGACTTGAAACATTAAGAAAACATAAAATTACCATATCGGATTTTTTGCAAAAACAAACTCTTCCTTCGGAGTGTAAACTAGTGTAAGTGGCAGTTTGCCTTAAAGCGCAATGCATAATTTTCTCGATACACGTGAAGAATAGAGTTGTTTAAAAAAGATTGAAAGATAGCTATTTAGATAGAATTTTCAATTTTTAGTTCCAAAAATAAAAGTTTTTGCTTTTACTAAAAACTAATCAATGCAATTTTGAATTTATATCTCTCAAACAAACTTATTTTATCTCTAATATTATCAGTATAAATAATAATGGCTCGCCCGTAGGTAAGCGGTTAAGAGCAACAGGACTTGTTTCAGAGGTCCCGGGTTCGATACCCGCTTCGAGCAACCTGTTGTCAGACAGCAGTAACAACGATTTTTACTTGGAAATAGAGATAGCAATATGTTTCCAAGTGAAAATAGCTCTTGCCCGGCATTGCTTCACCAATAAAAAAGTCAGCCCTATTAGATTAATTCTAATAACAAATATCATCAAATATGGATGGATAAACCATTGGGTTACCATCTAAAAAATACGAAGTGAAGGAAAGTTTTAGCCCAACAGCTCATAGAACGTAAGGTACTGATTGCTGTTAAAAATATTCAAAAAAATAATAATAATAATATTAATGTACAAACACGCGCTTGTATGTTCCAAAAATGCTGCACATTATTCCAAACTTGAATGATTATATAAATAAGTGAAGCATTTATCACATGGCCCGTATATTTTAGTGTATTATTCAAGAAAACGATCTTTATCGATCTTAGTTTTATCAAAGTCGTCAAAAATATTTCAGCAATTAATTGGGAAGAAAGGGCCCGGCAAACCTTTACCGACAACAAATCAGAATTCCGAACAGCGTTTGAGTTTGTATAATTGGTTCAGAATTTTTGGATAAAAACGTGGACGAAGAAGATTATTAGCTACTTCAAAGAAACGGCTTGGGCAATAATAACTGTATATATAAAATCAAGTAACAGAGATGCATACAATATATGAAATATGTTACTTGACCATAAAGAAAGATAAATTCTTCTCCAATTCTCATTTTTTCGGAATCAACATGCATTGTGTAATACTAAGGAATTCATAATTGAAAATGACATATTTTTTTTCAAAGCATTCAATAAGGTATAGCACTTACATAGCGGTCGCGATCAGATGGTAAATCATATCGTCTCTGTCCATACGCTTGCCTATATAATGCTGGTTCAGGTAACGTTGCGTAGTAAATTATCCTCTGCTGCCTTGTGGGCCTGTATGTCATCAAACTTTGCGCGTCTTCGTTTCGCCTGTATGCATCGAAGCGTCTGTTGTCGTAGCGGTCGCGCGCTTCGTAGCGCGGCTCGTAGCGGTCGTAGCGATCATACATCATTCGCGGAGGCGCCATGGCGTCGTCGTAGTATCGGGCACGCCTGTGATTATTTCAATTTTTTTTTGTAAAAATATGTAAATAATATAAGCAACAGTTAATACAAATGTATCCACAGATATGTTATAAATTCACATAAAATATCAAAATGAAAAAAACTCAAGATACATAAAATACAACACATTAGAACAGGTCACACTTATAGAGTCAAAACAATTCACCGGGAAACTAGTGGGGCGCATGGCATCGTGCCTTAAGGCAAAATGCTGGAATTTCCCGTACCAAAAATTATAGATTAGATTTTTGAGAAACTATGAATTTTTGAAAAAAAAATATTTTTTGAAAAAAAGGCTTTTTGAAAAAAAAATTTTTTTATTTTGAAATATTTTGGAAGTTTTGAACTTTTTGTCAAAGCAATCGTACTGCTTTCACTGCATAGAGACAAAATATCGAAACGCGTAAGCGCCGCGTCGCCGTGTAACAGATAAACATTGGTACAGAACCGATAGGAATGTAAACAAAATTTATACTTATTGTTAAAATCTCTATAAAATATCTGATAATTTTATGTGCATATGTCCAATGATCATTTATGACCGCCAAATGACATATTTTTGACATACGCTAGATCTGCCTTTATGAAAATTTGATCAGTTCTTCATCTTGTCCATACAAGTAAAATGCACTTTGCACAAAATGCACAAAAATATTTGGCACTTTTTGCCCCCTATCTACGAAACGGCTAGGCCTGCCTATGCAAAAAACTAATTAGCACGTCTCCTTACAAAAGCAATCGAATGTTTTTTGAATAATCAAAATCGGTTGAATCGTGTTCCCGAAATCGTCGACGAAAATTTGTATCCGCACACACACACCATTTTTTCTAAGGTATGCCAAAATGTTCATAAACTTCTGAAACGTAAAGATATATAAAAATGTCCATTTTAGATTTTTTTGCGATTACTATAACTTACCCTACGGGAAGTTAATAATTCGATTCTGTTTCTAGGGGTCATTCACGCATCTGTGTCGTATAACCATAGTGCTGAAGTGAATTTCGAGCCAGCGAAATTTTAAATTAAGTTGTTTCTATATATAATTTAAACTTTAACTTGCAAGATTCTCATGTTAAAGTATCCGAAAATTTCATGAAACTTCGCACAGTTAAAGATTTTAGGGTCAAAACAAATGCCTCTACATATTTTAGGTCTATAAGAAGTGGTTTATTTATAATAATTATTTAATAAAGTTTAGCTATTTAGGCTGTTTTCTGTTGCTATGTATGGTCTTGTGGTTTAGATGCGGTTATTCTCATTGTTGCCTGTTCAAATATTGCAAGCGCATTTTTAATGAATTTCTTTTCTTATTTTTTCAGGCTTGATGATTTCATCAAATTTCCTGACCAGAGTCCTACTAAGTTAATAAATTTTTGAGAAAAAAATATTAACAATTTCATTGGCTCGAAATTCTGTTTAATTAATTTGAAATAACTTCATCGGAAAAGTTTCTTAAAATGTAAATTAATACTTTTAATTAAAATTATACATGTTAAAAACTTCTGATTCAGTGAATTCTAATAAGACAATTTTGAACGGATTTTTTTTATTTTTAATTATTATGCATTATTTAGTTAAACTTTTACCGCATTGAATTTGAGATCAGGAAAATGACAGTCTGCGAATAAAATTATGTATACCAATTACGTTAATGTAGGTGTAATATTACAAAAATTCTAAACCCAAATAAATTTTTAACTTCCCGAAGGAGAAGTTTATGTTTTCATCAAAAAACCCGATTCGCTAATTTTATGTTTTCTCGACGTTTCAAGCCATTCTGAATCGAATGAGACCAAATTTGGAAAAAGTATGTGTGTGTGTGTGTGTGTGTGTGTGTGTGTGTGTGTGTATGTGAACAGATTTTTTGCCGTAAATCGACGTTTTCTCGAAAACGGCTGGGTCGATTTCAAAAATTTAAAAGCCATTCGATGTATCTCGACGAGAACTATTGTTTGTCAGTTTTGTGCGACGATCGGCCAAGCCGTTTCTTCATAAATGGCAGAAAAGTGAAAAATTTTTCGTCTACGTTTTAGCCCGCAATTCTGAATCTATTTTGAAAATTCAAAAACCGTTCGAAAGATATTGGTTGGGAATCGTGCTGATTAGTTTTTGGTAGAGATCGGCCGAGCCGTTTTCTTGTAATAAAGTTTTTAAAAAAAAAAATTCGACGATTTTTATGATTATTTTTTTGACGATAGATACCATAGTCTTCTAGATCATACTAAAATATTACGGCCCTACGACAACTGGTTCAGCTTTAAAAATTCGTCAAAGTTTGCAAAAATCAGTATGGTCTTTTTGGCATTTGTCAAAATTAGACTTTTGATCGACGTTTTCTCAAAAACGCCTGAACCGATTTTAGAAATTTAAAAGCCATTTGATGTATTTCGGTGAGGACTATCGTTTGTCAGTTTTGTGCAACGATCTGCCAAGCCGTTTCTTTGTAATTTGAAAAAAACTTTTCGTCCACATTTAACTTCATCCTACCGAACGATTTTAAAAAATCAAAAACTGTTCGAAAGATATTAGTTGGGAATGGTACTGATTAATTTTAGGTGAAAATCTACCGAGCCGTTTTCTTGTAATTAACTGTTGAAAAAAAGTGTTAAATTTTCGTCGACATTTAAGCTCATCCTACCGAACCGATTTTAAAATATCAAAAACTGTTCGAAAGATATTAGTTGGGAATGGTACTGATTAATTTTAGGTGAAAATCTACCGAGCCGTTTTCTTGTAATTAACTGTTGAAAAAAGAGTTAAATTTTCGTCGACATTTAAGCTCATCCTACCGAACCGATTTTAAAATATCAAAAACTGTTCGAAAGATATTAGTTGGGAATGATACTGATTAATTTTAGGTGAAAATCTACCGAGCCGTTTTCTTGTAATTAACTGTTGAAAAAAAGTGTTAAATTTTCGTCGACATTTAAGCTCATCCTACCGAACCGATTTTAAAATATCAAAAACTGTTCGAAAGATATTAGTTGGGAATGGTACTGATTAATTTTAGGTGAAAATCTACCGAGCCGTTTTCTTGTAATTAACTGTTGAAAAAAAGTGTTAAATTTTCGTCGACATTTAAGCTCATCCTACCGAACCGATTTTAAAATATCAAAAACTGTTCGAAAGATATTAGTTGGGAATGATACTGATTAATTTTAGGTGAAAATCTACCGAGCCGTTTTCTTGTAATTAACTGTTGAAAAAAGTGTTAAATTTTCGTCGACATTTAAGCTCATCCTACCGAACCGATTTTAAAATATCAAAAACTGTTCGAAAGATATTAGTTGGGAATGGTACTGATTAATTTTAGGTGAAAATCTACCGAGCCGTTTTATTGTAATTAACTGTTGAAAAAAAGTGTTAAATTTTCGTCGACATTTAAGCTCATCCTACCGAACCGATTTTAAAATATCAAAAACTGTTCGAAAGATATTAGTTGGGAATGCTACTGATTAATTTTAGGTGAAAATCTACCGAGCCGTTTTCTTGTAATTAACTGTTGAAAAAAAGTGTTAAATTTTCGTCGACATTTAAGCTCATCCTACCGAACCGATTTTAAAATATCAAAAACTGTTCGAAAGATATTAGTTGGGAATGGTACTGATTAATTTTAGGTGAAAATCTACCGAGCCGTTTTCTTGTAATTAACTGTTGAAAAAAAGTGTTAAATTTTCGTCGACATTTAAGCTCATCCTACCGAACCGATTTTAAAATATCAAAAACTGTTCGAAAGATATTAGTTGGGAATGGTACTGATTAATTTTAGGTGAAAATCTACCGAGCCGTTTTATTGTAATTAACTGTTGAAAAAAAGTGTTAAATTTTCGTCGACATTTAAGCTCATCCTACCGAACCGATTTTAAAATATCAAAAACTGTTCGAAAGATATTAGTTGGGAATGCTACTGATTAATTTTAGGTGAAAATCTACCGAGCCGTTTTCTTGTAATTAACTGTTGAAAAAAAGTGTTAAATTTTCGTCGACATTTAAGCTCATCCTACCGAACCGATTTTAAAATATCAAAAACTGTTCGAAAGATATTAGTTGGGAATGGTACTGATTAATTTTAGGTGAAAATCTACCGAGCCGTTTTCTTGTAATATTAGTTGAAAAAATAATTTAAGCCGATTTTTATGTAAATTTTTTTGGCGATATACATCATGGTCTTATAGAACTTACTGTAATATTACGGCCTAACGACAAGTAGTTTAATTTTAAAAATTCGTCAAAGTTTGCTAAAATTATTATCGTTTTTTTTAAAGTAGGATTAATGAAGTATATTATTTACACATTTTTTTATTAAGTCGATTATTTACACATTTCGGGAAGTTCATGTAACTTGCCTCAAGGCTAAATACCAAACCAACTAGTTCATTTTTTTGTTGTGTAATCAAACCTCCTGTATCCAGCTGGTTCGTAATACGGATCATACGATGAAGCTTCGTAGCGCGGCTCGTAAAGCGGATCATAGGGGATATCATCGTAATAAGGTCTGGTGCGTATATCAGTTCGTAGAGGCTTTGTCACTCGTGGTCGCGGGCTGGATTCGCGCTGATCTCTGCTCTCAGCTGCGTCCGCTTTCTATAAAGCAAGTTCAAATATAAAATATTTTAATTTTGAAACATAGTCAGACAATAAATACAAATTCTTAGATTTACTTCACAACTTCTTTAATTTAATTTTCAATAGCAATTAGAATGAGCTATTTGGCTTATGTCATTCACTCGCACACTCACTTTCAAACACACATATAAATTTATCTGATAAATATTAAATTGACACTTGGAGAAACACTTCAATAAGTGATTCTACTATTCTGTAATATCAAATTGTGATAACTCTAAGGGTCCTCCATATTATCTTTGGGTAGCTTCTTCTTCAGGTTTCTTGAAGTTGGTGTCTCAAGAAGCTGAGTGACTATATAGTTTGTATGATGTTCTAGTTTATGAAAATGTTTGACACTGTTGATTAGTATAATTCTGTTTATAAATTCAATATGAAGATCGTCGTGTAAGGTTTTAATGCTATCAAATCACAGAGCATCAGTAATCTGCCTTAATATTTTCGATTGGGCATGTTGCATTAGCACTATGTTGGATACACAACTGAACGAATAAAAGTCAATATTTCATAACAGACGTCCTCGTACAATAATCAGAATGTTTTTTAATTTACATATATAATGCTAAATAAAGTAATTACATGATATTGTACATAAAATGTTTAGCACTGTAGCATGTTTGTATGGACGGATTAGTAAATGTGCATCATTTTTGGGAGTACAGTTGAGACAAACTGATTCTAATAAATTCAAGCAATATTATTTCTATCAATCCGTATTATAAAAAAGTACATATAATAGATAAATTCTATAACAACATTTTACAAGATCCGCTTTAAGCCAACATGTCGACTGATATATTCTAGTGACTAATCTTGATGAAGAATTTAAATAGTTTTTATTGATTCTTTTTTAATGTAACATATCGCACAAAATTCCATTATAAAATTACGTTCTGCGGTAAGCTCGAGTAATTTGTTTTAAAGCATAATGACTATTTACCAATTAGATAACAAGTTATATTGTTATTGCGATTATAGCGTTAAATATTCCAGATCGTAGTGTATTTTTTATTATTGTTATACCCTTGTAATGAAATTCACTCTTGGTGCTCTTGCCTCAATTCCTTGATTAGTGGCTGCAGCCTCCTGATCATCTAAAGTTGGATACTCAACTGGCAGCGGTTGTTTCATCCATTCTTGCCTTGTTGCACCACGTGTTGATCTTTGCACTATAAATTAAGCCAAATTAAAAAGTTGTTGGTTGATTTTTATATTATTTTTTAAAAGCTACCAAAATATTGCATACAAAACTTGAAGAACTTTCTAACTGTTTGTTAGAAAAAAAATACATACAGTTACATAAGAACAGAGCATAATTCACATAACTAATTTTGAGTACAAAGTGAATTTTAGCAGCACTTTCTTTTGGAACTTGTCATTCACACAACATGACATGGGCCATGCACATATCCGTACAAGTATAAGCACAATTTATTCGAAATGTTCAAGTTCTAGGATCGATAACAATTACACCTTTCAGTTCTATTATTAAATAAAAATGAAACACGTTTTATTACTACCTGCTACTTTTTCAGATTTTTCGCTGGTTTCTGACTGCGTTTCATCGGATGCGCTGACAGGTGACTCTCGCTTAACTCTAGCTATTTCATACTGCTCTTCGAATTGGGCCGATACATCCACATCATCAGGTTCATTTGAAAACTTAATATATTGATATATTTATAAATAAAAAAATATATAAAATATTTGCTCAAAAATATCTTCTAATTATTTTGAATTTGGCAATCTTTTATAAGATACTAGCAAACCCGACGAACTTCCTTTCGCGACCAGATGGTTTCGTGAGAATGATGAAGAAATTTTTTGTTTGTTTTATCTTTGAAAAGGAAAAAAATGATTTTATTACACAACAGTAATGAATTTATGTCGATTACAAAAATTAAGTGTTTTTAGTTGAACTTCTCTAAGTAAATGAAAGTGAATCCGCAATTTATCCGTTTCATTAAGGTGCTCTTTGGTAAACCGCATTTTTTGTTTTTTGGTCCGACCTTAACAAAAACAAAGCGAATGGTTTTCCAACTCGTGAACAGGCAACGTATAACTGCTCATGTGGAAAACAATGCATTTCTGAATAATCTATTTGAATTTTATCCCGCAAACACTAAGCGATTGGCCTTGCGACTTGTTATTTCGAACGCAAGGCGAACTGGAAATTGCAGTCGTTTGAAGTCAAACGGAAGATTAGTCGGAATCATTGGTATGTTACCAAATCGCCAGCAATTTTTGATTGAATGGTGAAATTCAGTGCGTATACATCATTATTCTTTGCGGCAAGAATTGCTCGTTGCTTAACCAAGCATAATTATGATAATTCTCACTAATGTCATTACTCGAATTTTTAATTACGGTGCGTGAAGTTTCAGCAATTTGCATTAAGGCACGATGCCATACACCACTAATTTTCTTACAATTAGCTATATACCTTGCGGAGCCCGAGACCTTTCCAAAGAATGCAAAATTGTCGAAATCGGTTCGTGCGTTCTGGAGTTATATCGTCAGGAAGGAAAACCCGACTTATTTTTATATATATGTAGATAATTGTAAGTTGGCTGATACTTTAAAGTTCTAAACGGCTGATTCTTTAAATTCTTATAGAAAACAAGACTGATGCTGATACAAATGGAAAAAACTGGAAAAAATTTCGTAAGAGAAAATAATGCGACACATATCAAAAATTTAGTCAAAATGACACTCAATGATCGCAGACCTTGGGATGAAAACGAGGTTTGTAAAATAATTGGTATAGTTACTAAATTTCCATAACTAGAATATAGTGAAACGGTAATCATTTTTCCAGAATAATCGTAAAATATGTTTACATAATATTTTTGCTTTCTATTACTAGTTTTATGTTTGTTTAATTCCAAATTTTATTTGAGAGTCTAAAACTAACAATATTAGACAAATATGTATTATTAAATACAATATAGTGTAAGAGTCAAAAACTAATGCATGTATTTTCCATTAAAAAAGATAATAGTGAATTGCCAAAAATACAAACTAAATCAAAATCTAAAAACTGAAATGAACAATATCTCAAGTTCATATTTTGTACTGATCTTTTAGATGGAATTAGAAATATTGCTTATAGGGCGGTAATAAAGGCGATAACAGCAAACTATACAAAAATAGCTTTTCAATATTAAACTATGTGAATTATTGCGATCAATTACCGGTTCTACTCTTCGTCGATTCCGAACCGTCTTCAAAAATCCTCTTCCTGAAATACTGTGCGTTTCTAATACAGAATCAGCAGTTCGGCCGCCTTCGTATCCATCCAAAAGTTCTACATCTGGTGGTGGTACTGCCGGCCAAGATTTACCAGTAAGGGAGATGCCAAATCCACTCTTGAATTGTAAGATGCACAGCACTGTGATAGCCGCATATGATGCGGCTCTGATCATTGTGCCTGGGGAACATATTTAGGTAAGTGATTTTTCTGTTTTATTTTTAATCGAATTTTATTCCACTTGCATGATAAAAATATTTACTATACGGTTTGAATTGTGCATGTACGGAGAATTTCACTACAAGTTAAACATTATGGACAAATATTAGCCTTATGGATTATAATTCATTATTCACTTATTCTTTTTTCAATAATTATTTAATCAAATATCATATTTTCATATGCGATTGAAGTACATTATAATATAATTCATTATTTCACCTTAAACCAATCCTAACTTAGAAACAATGGTATTAGACCATCACCGTTCTAATATTTATCTCGAAAATGAATTTTTCGCTTTCACTGAAAACTAATCAATGCCATTTTCAAATTGCTATTTTTCAAGAACACTTATAACAAGATTTGTAATTGTTTTATTTATAATGCACAAATACGTACCTGTATGCCCTATAAGCGAGGCACATTAATCCTGATCGATGAATTTTTATAATTAAACCACTTTTCGTAGGCCTATGATGTTTTAGGATCTTTGTTTAAATTTATGCTATATATAACTCTATCACAATCCAAAGTTTGTTAAAAAGGCAAAAGAAATATTTTGAACCTGATTACTAAAAACGGCTCAGAAAATCTTTGCTAAAAACTAATCAGGTCAATTTTCAAATAATATCTTTCGGACGGATTTTTAATTTTTACAAACAGTTCTGGATGTTTAGCAAAAATGTAAATAAAAAATATTCTGCAAACTTTTGTGCTAACTTTACATAAAAGACAGGCTGATCGTTTCGCATAAACTAACCACCGCGTGTCCTAATCAAGTTTCATCAAATGATTTTTAAATTATTTAAATCGGTTTAGCCCTTTTTAAAAAACTATTGATGAAAGGCCAAAAATCACACCTACCACACATACTTTTTCCAGTTTCGGTCTCTAATGATTCAGAAAAATTGGTGAGTCGAATTTTCTGGCTTGCACAAACATCTCTTCGGGAAGCTAACTATAGGTTACTAAAACTTTGGAATAATTTTCACCTATATTTATCCTAAATATTTTTGATACATTTTATAATCATGTAACATCAATATCTGATGTATTAAGAAGCAAGAAACAGCTCCACCGATCTTTATATAAAACTACCCCAAGATTTGACAAAAAGTGTAGCTTTTGCTTATACTTGTTTATCTATGAGCTTTTGATTGTTTTAATTGATCAAGAATTATTTATTCTCACCATTTGTATGAATTTCTAACATCGTTTGTCTGTTTTTTTTATAATACATTAATAAACAAATAATCTAGTGGTGTATGGCGTCGTGCCTTAAGGTACTGTAATGAAATATTTGAAGGATATTAAATGTTTTCAAAAAGATTATTATAAATATTGTCGCTTTCATTATTCCTAATTTTTCGACAAAAATATAAGTGTTCATAAATTAGGCGACGTTTATTAACTTCCCGTAGGGCAAGTTATAGTAATCGCAAAAAAATCGAAAATGAAAATTTTTATATATCTTTACGTTTCAAAACCTTCTGAAAATTTTGGCATACCTTAGAAAAAATGGATGTATGTGTATGTGTGTGCGAGTGTGTGTGCGAATACAAATTTTCGTTGACGATTTCGAGAACACGGATGAAGCGATTTGAATAATTCAAAAAACATTTGATTCGCATTGATAAGGAGACGTGCTGATTAGTTTTTGTCAAAGGCAGGTCTAGCCGTCCCGAAGATACGGGGCAAAAAGTGCCAAACATGGTAACTCAATTTTTAAGAGAACGGAACGTCCGATTTTAATAATTCAAAATACATTTTACTTGTATTAACAAGATGAAGACTAATGAAAAAAGTAAAAAAAATGCCATTTGGCGGTCAAAAATGATCATTAGACATATGCACATCAAATTATCAGATATTTTATACAGATTTTAACAATAAGTATAAATTTTGTTTGCATTCCTATGTGTTCCGTACCAACGTTTATCCTTTAGACGGCGACGCGGCGCTTACGCGCTTTGACGTTTCGTCTCTATGCTGTCACAGCAGTACGATTGCTTTGAAAAAAAGTTTAAAATTTCCAAAATATGTCAAAATAAAGAAAAATTTTTTTTCAAAAAAAAAGTAATTTTTTGTCGAATTTATAGTTTCTCAAAAATCTAATTTTTTCGAAGTAAATTTTTTTCAAAAATCTTAATCGTTTTTAAAAAAATAATAATTTTTGGTACGGGAAGTTCCAGCAATTTGCCTTAACTAGTATATGTATGTATTAGCTTAATCATTCGGATTTAAAATGAAGGACATTGTCTAATATTTATAAGAATTATATAAACTGAATTGCACAAATAAAATTATTTATTTGAAATATATAAGCGAGCTTTAGAACTTCAGCCAGAATTAAAATTAAAATCCGAAATATTTTCGATATACAAAAAGATTTTTTTTTGTTTCGTCAACACAAGCAGCGAGTTTTTTTAATCATTCAAATCGGATGCTTAGTGTTCTCAAAAACTGCCATTTAGCTCTGTTTCTCCGAAACAGCTGGATCTGCCTTTTCCAAAAACTAATCAGCACATCTCCCTATCAATAGGAACAGAATGTTTTTTGAACCATTCAAAATGTATATCCATACATACATGCCAAATGCCAAAATGTTCAGAAACCTTCAAAACGTGAAGATATGCAAAAAATAGTGACAGTCAAATTATTCTAATTCTATTGAATCCAAGTACTTTCAAATCTAATCATAACAAAATTTCCTTCGCATTTTATGACAATCAATTTTCATTTCTCTTTGTGACCGAATAGCAACTCATGTAAAATTTATTTTTTTCTCTTATGATACATAATACATGTATTCAATCATGTCACTTAAACTAAACTTTACTGACCTTTCATCAAATAATTACATAATTTAGCAATCTGTTACGCTACACGCAAAATTTGTCAACCGCAAACTCTGAGCAAAGAATGGAACAAATTTTTCATTTAAATAGTCGTCTGACGGTATTATAATTAACATAATTTGCCTACTATAATTTGTTTTATGATACAGTTAAATCCATGAAAATAACTAAATATGCAAAAAATTAAATTTGTTTTTGATAACATATAATAAATTTATTGATGTATTGTGTTGGCTTCAAGACAAACTGCTGAAACTTCTTCTAATGTATAGAAAATTCAATCAAAAATTTAAAAAAATTTAATTCGTAATGCATGATGAAATATGCATTAATAACTTCGCTTAAATAATAGCTTTTGCTTATTTATATTTTTTATAAATTTAAATTATATAAACTTCGTCGCCTAATTTATAAGCTCTATTTTTTATTTATAAAATATCTATAAAATATAAAATATTTTATTCTATTTAAAAACATTTAAAACAATTGTTATTAATCATTGATTAATTTCTGATTGTTAGTTATTTTTATTTCTCAAATGTTCAATTATGATGCGGAAAGTTCCAGCAATTTGTCTTAAGGCACGATGCCATGCACCACTTTTAGTTTAGCCTTATATTGAAGCATACTACCTTATAAAAGAAGGTGGAATTATTCAATAAGGACGGCAGGAGAATAAATAATTTTTGTGACATAACTTTGTATCTTGTAACTTTAAATAAGTAGTTTATCTCCTTTGATAAAAAAATCTAAATTCTTTATCTAAAAATCAAATACTAAATGTTGTTTTCTGCTGCTTATAATATTATTTAAACATACATAAAGAATACAGAAACAAAAAAATTGTGGTGACCTGCCTTTGCCAAAAACTAATCAGCACTTCTCCTTATCAATACGAATCGAATGGTTTTTGAATTATTCAAATCGGTTGATCGGTGTTCCCGAAATCGTCGACGAAAATTTGTATCCGCACACACACACATACACGCACACACACATACATCCATTTTTTCTAAGGTATGCCAAAACGTTCAGAGGGTTTTGAACCGTAAAGATATATAAAAATTTTCATTTTCGATTTTTTGCGATTACTATAACTTGCCCTACGGGAAGTTAAAAAGCATTCGATTCCTACTGATAGGGAGACGTGCTGAGTAGTTTTTGGCGAAAACAGGACCAGCCGTTTTGAAGGTGCGGGGCAAAAAGTGTCAAAAATAGTATTCAGTTTTTAAAAACATTTTACTTGTATTGACGAAATGGGGAATTGGTTAAATTTTTGGGATGGCGGGTTCAGCGGTTTCGGAGATACAGAGGAAAATGTAAAAAAAATTATATTTGGCGAAATTATCAGATATTTTATAGATATTTTAAACACGAGAACTAATTTTGTTACATTTTTTGGGTTCCGTACCAAGATTTTTATTTTTTAAAGTTCCACTAGGTTAATTGAATTTACAAAAGGCGCGTATAATATATGTAACAAGTGCTTAATTCAAATGATCGTGTGAGTATCGTGCGTTCCTGGTTTCACAATGATTTCATTTGTCATGCGACGAGCGGTCAGTAGACGAGAACAATAAGACCGGATCTAAATTCTATGAACAGGATGTTCCGGTCCGGAAATGCTCACCTTTGCGAGATGTCCGACGATAGATCGAAAAATTCATGTGAATTTTTGTTACTTTGTCAGGATGTGTCGAAATAGTATGTTAAAATTGAACGTATAGTTTTACTTGTCAATGGCAAACAATAAAGTAGCATTGACGATTTTGATTTGAAACATATATTAAAATAAATTGTATTAATATTTTGTTACTCCTTAAGAAAATAATGCTATAATTATATATATTAAGAGCAGTTAAATTAATTAGAAAGTCTTAGACGTATTAGACGTGAATCTTCAATTTCCTGGCTTATGAATAACAATTACTGAAATTATAAGTTTCAATTTGTAATTGTTTTAATGATTTATTGGTTAAAGTATTGTTAAATGTTTTAAATAAAAATTGTCTCAAAAATAGCCTAAACATACGATCAGAATTATTGAGTAATAATGTAATAAAATAAGTCTTAAGTCGTACTCTCTAAAGAAATAAAGTTTTATTCTATTATCTTAAGATCAACAATTACTTTTTTTAATAAAATAGGCATTACTACGTTTTTTAAAAATATACTTTTTGCGTCTAGTCGCCTTAGACGTGTCACTGACATTTTATCTTACTTAGGTTTTATTTAGGAACGATATGTTAGAGATTTGGTAACTACTATTAACTACAGAAATAACGATCTCAGACTGAAGTTCTATAAAGTTCTTTAGTTGTAGAGACGACTAAGGTCATAATGTTCTTAAATAAAACCTAAAATAAAATAAGAATCACAAAAAGTACGCATGTACTTATATGATTATAGCGTATTAAGAAATTACTAGGTTTCTGAGTGCTAAGAAAAGAGATGGAATTTGTACAAGAAATAACAGCCGTTATTGATTACATCCACTTGATGTTTTTCAATTTGAGCTTTGCAATATTGTATTTATCCATTCTTTCTTTGAAGAAATTAGTGCGTGTAAGGAATTTTGCACAAGTTTGCACATTTTACTCTTCAATTCTAAACGATTATCAAATAAGTAATATAAATAAACTTTAGTAAGAATAGAATTTAGAACCTTTATATTGTATTAGAAATTTTACAAAAAGCTTACTTTTGGATCATTTCACAAATTCGGCAAATCTACCAATTGTTAACTAAATAATTTTATTTAAAAGATGAAGTAATTTATAATTATCAGACGAATGTAGCCGGGGTACGACTTCAGCAGTGGTACGGCTTAAGCAACATTACCATATATAAATTGTTAACAATGCTTGAGTAAAAAACGATAAATTGCAATATGTGTTAGCTCTTCCAATCACAATGTAAGTTCGATGAATAGCAATGATAATCAAACCTAATTTTCGATTAATATTATTCGAATGATTCTTGAACAATTTGAAATGGGTCGAAAATTTTATACAATTCTAAAATTCAGTTTTAACTGTAACTGGTAACTCCAATCCATACCGGAAAATCATCACTCAAGATTTTTGTATGTAGAAATGTATCGTTTCTTGTAGAAAATTTCGAATGGAATTATTAAAGTCGCCTCTTGAATTTTTCCTTCTACTTACAATACTATCAAAAGAAATATTGAACTAGTGGGGCGCATGGCATCGTGCCTTAAGGCAAATTGCTGGAACTTCCCGTACCAAAAATTATTTTTTTTTTGAAAAGATTAACATTTTTTAAAAAAATTTACTCTGAAAAAAAAATAGATTTTTGAGAAACTATATAAATTTTTGACAAAAACTAACATTTTGTTGAAAAATTTATTTTGAAATATTTTGGAAATTCTGAACTTTTTTTCAAAGCAATCGTGCTTCAATGCTTTAATGCATAGAGACTAAATATCGAAGCGCGTAAGCGCCGCGTCGCTGTCTAACGCATAAGCATTGGTACGGAACCCATAGAAATGTTAACAAAATGTATACTTATTGTTAAAATCTCTATAAAATATCTGATAATTTGATATGCATATGTCTAATGTCTAATGATTATTGTTGACCGCCAAATATTATTTTTTTTTTTACTTTTTTTACTAGATCTCCGAAACCGCTAGACCTATTTTCATGAAAATTTGATCAAATCTTCATCTTGATAATGCAAGTAAAATGTTTTTGAATTATACAAATCGGACGCTCCGTTCTCTTAAAAACTGAGTTACCGTTTTCGGCCCTTTTTGCCCGATATCTTCGGAACGGACCTGCCTTTGACAAAAACTAATCAGCACGTCTCCTTATCAATACGAATCGAATGTTTTTTGAATTATTCAAATTGCTTCATCCCGGTTCCCGAAATCGTCGACGAAAATTTGTATCACACACACATACACACACATACATCAATTTTCTCTAAGGTATGCCAATATATTCAGAAACCTTTGAAACGAAAAGATATATAAAAATTTTCATTTTCGATTTTTGTGCGATTACTATAACTTACCCTACGGAAAGTTAATTATAAATAAATCAATTTATCATCTCCAGAACATTAACAATCGTCATTTCATTTCGAATCAAATTTCAAAAAAAAAAAAAAATCCACAAAATTGAAAAAGTGCTCCCGCATAGTCACAGTCTAAACGCATTTGCAAATAATTCTGTGCGACATTTTCACTTATACTGTGCTTAGCTTGGCGGCATTTTCACATTTTTCAATAATTTTCACAAAATTGAAAAAGTGCCCCAGTACATAAACAGTCTAAACGCACTTGGGTAAACATTTGTACCAGAGTGGCGCTTAGACTGTGCTTAGCTTGGGTGATTTTTTGAATTTTTAATCCAAAATTACAAAAAAAAATTTTTGAAAAAAAAATTAGAAACAAAAAATTTTTTATTCCAAAATCAATTATTTTGTTGAAACAAGCAGAAAGTTCTTTAAGTAATTTAAATCGGACACTTATTTCTCTCAAAAACTGCCATTTTTTTAACATTTAGCTCTGTATTTCCGGAACCGCTGGGCCTACCTTTGCCAAAAACTAACCAGCACATCTCCCTATCAATAGGAATCGAATGTTTTTTAAACCATTCAAATCGGTTGATCCGTTCCCTCAAAAACTCGCTTTCTATTTTCTGCACTCTTTGCTCCATATCTCCGTAACGGCTGGACCTGCCTTTGCCAAAAACTAATCAGCACATCTCCCTATCAATAGGAATCGAATGTTTTTTAAACCATTCAAATCGGTTGATCCGTGCGCCCGAAAACGTGAACGAAAAAAAGCGGACATACAAAACACACACACACACACACACACACACACACACACACACCACACACATCCATTTTTTCTGAAGTATGCCAAAATGTTCAGAAACCTTCAAAACGTCGAGAAATGTAAAAATTTTTGATTTCGATTTTTGGACGATTACTATAACTTACCCTACGGGAAGTTAATAAATTTTTCTAACAAACATAATTTTCCTAATCATTGTGCCTAGATAATTATTAATTTTTTGAGTATAGAACGTTTGAAAACAAAATTAGTAAATCCGATTTATACGAAAACATCAACTTTCCTAGGTAAATCTAAAAAAATAGATCAATGTAAAATATAGCAGGTTAAATAGATAGAAATAAATAGATTAAAATTAACTTCAGAGAAATAGTAAATAATTAATAAATGGAGACTCATCAAAAAATATCATGAAAAGACTAATTGAAAAATTGAAAAAATATAAATAAATATTATAACATATAGGAGAGAGAATTCTCATACATTTTTAATTAAATTAAAATATATTTTTTGCTACTTACCGGTAACTATTCCAGCCCGAAGTATCGATGGTTTCAAATTCACACAACTTTGTGTCACCGCGATTTTAGAGATACTAACTCAATTTCCAATGTAAAATGCCCATAAAGTTTTACGGTATGGTATGTTCGCTGACCATGACGAAAATACACACACAGTTTGTCACGCAAAAAATTGAGTCTTTTTTCAGGAAAGGTTCTTTAACCTTTTTAATATGGTTTTTTTAAATTAATAATTAATACTTTATTAAACATTACTTAAACTATGTATCAATATTCATTGTAAAACAATAAATAAAAGAGTATAAATAACAAATATAGCAATAACTAGTGGTGTATGGCATCGTGCTTTAAGGCAAATTGCTGGAACTTTCCGTACCGTAATAAAATATTCGAGGAAAATTAAATGTTTTCAAATGGATTATTATATATGCTACAACATTGTCTAATATTTATAAGAATTATAATAACTAAATTACAGAGTTAAAATTATTCATTTTAGAGTATATAAGTGATTTCTAGAACTTTAGCCAGAATTAAAATTAAATTTTGAATTATTTTCGGTGTACAAAAAGAATTAAAACATAAAGAAATGAAAAAAAAATTAAATCATTTTTTTTCCAAAAGCAATTACTTTGTCAAAACAAGCGGATTTTGAATCATACAAATCAGATGCTTAGTTCTCTCAAAAACAGCTATTTTTTGCACACACACACACATCCATTTTTTCTGAGGTATACCAAAATGTTCAGAAACCTCTGAAACGTAGAGATATGCGAAAAATTTCATTTTCGATTTTCGGTTCATTACTATAACTTATCCTAGGGGCAGTTAAAAACTCAAATTTGTACACAACTATTTTGGTAGGGTATTTACCCTATAGTATACCCCTTATAATATAGTTAAATATTGTATATCAGGAACTAGTTGTATATGACAAACACAAAACAAACCATTAGAGTGTATGTTGTTAAGTATTCGAAAAATAAATTATTAATTTTATTTGCAAGATCATTGTAAGCTGAATTAGAATTGTAGTAATTACAGAATATATTCAGCAACCGCAAATCAAGTAACACATTTAGCCTATAAAAATTGTATTGAAACTTTTAGAGGCCAATTCTGCCGTTAAATAGACTAATGTTATGGCAAGACTATGTTACGGGGCTCTTCTCATACAAAATGATACTTAATACTATCAAAATGCCATGTATTTGCTTTGCACATAAAATACAACTTCACTCATATGTTATTATTATGCCACATCACAAAGATGCAATTTTTGGGTTAGGTTATTATTGCATTTTGACAGTATTTAGTACTATTTTGTATGAGAAGCGCTATGTAACATAGCCTTGCCATAGATTCGGTTTTTTACTGCAAATTTAGCTTATAGTATGCAGAACAGGTTGAAACAGTTAACACATAGTGCTACTTCATATTTTAGTTTTTAAATTATAATACACTGATGATGAGACAAACCTAGTCTCGAAACGTTTGTGAAATGATATGATTTTTATAAATTAGTGCAATAAAGAGTGCTGTTAGTTCATATTTCTAAATTAATATATATATTAAAATATTTTAGTAATTTTTGTGTTGAAATATGTGAGACTATATTTCTTTAGGCCAATAAATCAATTAAAAAATTGTAAAACTTATAACATCTTTATTATTTCCATACACTTCGACATATAATCTTATGTCATCTTCAGTGAACTACAAATTAAGAAAAAAAGTAATATAAAATAACTAAACATTGTAACACTAAGAAAAAATAAAAAACAGAGCTAATTAAAACTAATTTATGAGAAAGTACCATCGTGGTGTAAAAACTTACATGTAAATTGGAAAGTTCTTAGTTAATTGATAAAAATAATAATAATAATAATTCACAAAAACACTGCTACACTATTTCTTGTCAATTCAAAAAATTCAATCTAAAAATAATATTACATATGAAAACAAACAATTCATTGTTTGTTACTTAAATTAGTTTTACCGTTTATCAGTTGACTCGCGAATAGCTGAAAATCTAATTAATATTTATTTACTACTAATGAGAGGTTTTTGTTCGTGACATAATTAACCAATTAATATTTACACATAATTACGACTTATTCTAAAATATTTTTTATTCTAAACTTATAAAAAATCCTAGTTTCACGGTGCAATCAGTGTCCAAAACCTGTTCATACTTCGGGCGAACAAAAGCCTTTCTTGAAGAAAAAAAAACTAGTAGTGTATGGCATCGAGCCTTGAAGCAAATTGCTGAAACTTCCGTGCCGTAACGAAATGATCGAGAAATATAGAATGTTTTCAAATAGATTTTTATAAATAATGTAACATTGTCTAATATTTATAAGAATTATATAAACTGAATTGCAAAGTTGAAATTATTTGTTTAAAGTATATTAGAACAGAATTAAAATTAAAATCTAAATTATTTTCGATAGGGTAGAGCGGGGCTAGTTGAGCATAGGGGCAAGTTGAGCAATCGAAATATCTCTAAAACTATTCACCGTCCGTTTAGGCATTATATGGCGGAAAGATAGAGGTTTGGGAGAAATAAACATCCCGCGATCGCTAGTGGCCGCTGGACAAATCAGTGAGGCTCACGGGCGTTTTGTTTGTTTTGAGACCAAAAAGTAAAAAAGTAATTCATCACGAGTTTTCGTCTAGTTTAGTCAAATGTTATTTATTTTTACCCAGGTAAATTTTATTCTTCCATATAATTATAGTACTTTTAATATGCACAGAGATTCTGGCTATAATTCTCACGGTTTTTTTTATAAACTCACTTTTATTTTGAAATTCCGAGTTGGGGTTAGTTGAGCATAGTTGCTAAACTTGTTCTGTCACTAAGACAATTACCATTAACTTCCAGAAATTGATTATTATTTTTAAGATTTAAGCTAAGTCTACGAGTAGTAATATAAAGAAATAATGATTTTAAACAAAAATACTGAATATAATGGTAAAATAATTCCTAAGCTACGATATTGTTCTGTTGATTCTACTTTTCGTTAATTATTCAAAGCAAATTACTATAAGTTTTGTTTTCTCTGTCAATAAAGACTATAAATATAGAACTGGTTATTAAAAACTTATTTTGTTTCATTACTAATCGACATTGAACCTATGATTTTATTATACTTTCTTAGTGCTCAACTTGCCTCACCTATGGGGTACATTGAGCATACTTGACTTTCTGCATTTAAACAGCTGTAGCTTTTAAAGTTTACTTATTACCAAAAAATAGTATTAACACTTTTGTTAAGCGATAAACAACAAATCCATCAAGTCATATAGCAATTCATTGAAAAAATTTGCTCAACTAGCCCCGCCCTACCCTATACAAAAAAAAATATTTTCTTGACAAAAAAAGAATTTGAAAAAAAATAGAAACAAAAATTTTTTTATTACCAAAAGCAATTATTTTGTTGAAACAAGCAGAAAGTTCTTTGAATAAATCAAATCAGACGCTCAGTTCTCTCAAAACTGCCATTTTTTGCACATTTAGCTCTGATCTTCGAAATGGCTGGACCTGCCTTTGCTAAAAACTAATCACCTCTTCCCCCAATCATTACAAATTGAATGTTTTTTAGATCTTCAAGTCGGATACTCCGTTCTTTCAATAACTCAATTTGTATTTTCTGCACTCTTTGCTCCGTATTTCCGTAACGGACCTGCCTTTGTCAAAAACTAATCAGCACATCTCCCTATCAATAAGAATCAAATGTTTTTTGAACCATTCAAATCTGTTGATCCGTGCGCCTAAAAACGTGGACGAAAAAATGCGGACATACAAAACAAACACACACATCCATTTTTCCTGAGGTATGCCAAAATGTTCAAAAACCTGCAAGACGTCGAGAAATGCAAAAAATTTCGATTTTCGGCCCAATACTATAACTACCCTACGGGATGTGGTGTATAGCATTGTGCCTTAAGGCAAATTGCAGGAACTTTCCGTTCCGTAATGAAATATTCGAAAAATGTTAAATGTTTTCAAATTTATTATTATAAATACTGTAATTTTTATTATTCGTATTTTATAGTCAAAATATAAGAGCTTATGAACTGGACGACGACGTTTATATGTTTGTATGTAAAGTAAATTAACAAAGCTCGATCAATTGGATTTAAAAAAAGGACATTGTCTAATATTTATAAAAATTATATCTCGTATAAACTGAATTGCAAAGTTATAATTATTTATTTGAAATATATAAGTGATATAGAACTTTAGCTAGAATTAGAATTAAAATCCGAATTATTTTCGAAATTCAAAAAAAAAAAATTGGAAATTGCAAAAAAAATTTCCTGAAAGCAATAGTTTCGTCAACACAAGCATAAAGTTTTTTAAATCATTCAAATCGAATGCTTAGTTCTCTCAAAAACTGCTATTATTGACACGTTTTGCCTCGTTTCTTCGAAACGGATGGTCCTGACTTTATCAAAAACTAATCAGCACATCTCCCTATCAATAGGAATCGATTGCTTCTTGAATTTTTCAAATCGGTTCATCCATACCTACAAAACGTCGACGAAAAATTGTCTCC
Organism: Ctenocephalides felis; assembly: GCF_003426905.1. Taxonomy (NCBI): domain Eukaryota; kingdom Metazoa; phylum Arthropoda; class Insecta; order Siphonaptera; family Pulicidae; genus Ctenocephalides; species Ctenocephalides felis. Next base: position 48,119,929 of record NW_020537324.1, on the reverse strand, counting down.
ACACGCACACACATCCATTTTTTTTGAGGTATGCCAAAATGTTCAGAAACCACGGAAACGTGAAGATATGCAAAAATTTTCAGTTTCGATTGTTGACCCATTACTATAACATATCTCACGCGAAGTTAAATACTAGTGGTATATGGCATCGTGTCTTGAAACAAATTACTGGACGAATTGAAATTATGAAAATCTGAATTATTTTAGATATTCAAAAAAAATATTTTTGGATATTGAAAAAAATAATTTTTTTAAGTTGTTTTTTCTTCGCAAAAATTATCGTTTCGTCAACACAAGCAGAAAGTTTCTTTAATCATTAAAAATCGAATGTTTATTACTCTCACTGCTATTTTTGGCACATTTGCTAAAAATTAATCACAACTTCTTCTCATCATTACGAATTCAATGTTATTTGTATCATTGAAATCGGATGCTCCGTTGTCTCAAAAACTCAATTTCTAATTTAGGCACTCTTTGCTCCGTAACTCCAAAATGGCTAGATCGACCTTTGCCAAAAACTCAGCACATCTCTCTATCGATAGGAATCGATTTTTTTAACTATTCAAATCGATTAATCCGTGCGCCCGAAAGCGGGAACAAAAAATTGTATCCATACATACACATCCATCCATTTTTTCTAAGCTGCGCCAAAATGTTAAGAAACCTTCAAAACGTGAAAGTATGCAAAAATTTTCAATTTTAATTTTTGGACAATTACAATAACTTATCCTACAGGAAGTTAAAAAACACGCGCGGCTGAAAACAAAAACACACATACACAAAATAGATTTATCATTGCAAAATTATTATAAACAATTGATCTATGCAATAATAATTCAACAATGATTATGCTTATTTATCTATGAGTGTGTTGTGAGTTATTATTATTATTTCAGTTAACAAGACCTTAGGGACTTGTGTCAGCGGACTGTTGGCGTGCCTGCACTATATAATATGTTATTTGTGCTCATATGTTAGCACGCCTGATCATAGATTGTCACTTTGATGTCAGTGTAGCATTGCTGCAAATATTTACATTCGGGGCTGTCAAACTTTTTGCTCTACCATACTTTTAAGTGATCTTAAATTAATATTTATCTTTTATTAATAATACGTATGATGTTTTTTACATTTGTTTGAGATTAAAAACAAATGTATCATTTAGTAAAATAATTTTCATTCACACGAGAACTTTTCGTGCGAATAAGAATCGTAATCTTACAGTTTATTTTAAAAAGATTAATAAAATGAATGAAATATGTAGAACTTGTCTCTTAGATACTGGTGAGATGCGTTCTCTTTTTGCCACTGGAACGATTTTGGGAGAAACCGCACAGTTATTAGATGTAATATTAACTTGCGCAAATTTAAAGGTTTGTAAACAATATACATAAAAGTAAAAATATGATATAAGTAATTGATTATTATCATTATATTCACTAACAAAAGTAAATAATAAAAAAATTATAGATTGAAAAGGATGATGGATTACCACAACAAATATGTGTGAAATGTATTCAGCAAGTCAGTCGAGCATTTTCATTCCGAAGACAATGTGAACGAAATCAAGATATTTTATTAGAACAGTTAAAGGAAAGCCTTAAAAAAGAGCCTAATAATGTTGGTATATTTTTTAAAGTGGCAGTAACATTTTTCCTAATTTAAAACAAAATTGTGTTATTACTTCACAGTTTTACCATAATGTTTATACTAATGTTGAAGTATAATACTTACACTCACTCTCATTAAATATTTTTTATAGGATGATGATTTAAATCAAGATTTAGCCAGCAATGATATGATTGAAGAAATAGTTGTAGAATCTACAAATGAAAGTGTGAAATCAGAGCTTGAGTCTGATATAGAAAATTCTGTTGAAAAGCCTGTTCCAATAATAGTTACCAAAATAAATAAAGTACCTGTCAGTACCTCAGTACTCAGTAAAAATGTAGTAAATAATTCACATAAATGCAAAACCTGTGGAAAATCATTTAAAAGGCTTTCTAGCTTTAGGATACATTTTTTGCAAAAACATCGTGTTATAACTAATAAGTTAAAATGTACAATATGTGAAAAGGTAAGACTTTTTACTAAAGGATTCTTGTATTTTTAACATATTTTCTAGTATATGATAAAAAATATTTTTATAAACTTTGCATACATTACTTAATTTTGTATTGATCCATAATGATAGTATGAATTTAATGTATATTACTGTTGCACTGAATCAAAATATAGTGATGAAACTTAATTTTGAACACCTAATAATTTATGTGTATTTTCAAAATAATATTTTGAGAAATATTTTAGGTTTGTAGAACAGAAGAACAAATGAAACGTCATATGAATGTGCATGAGACTGGAAAACCTTTTAAATGTGAAACTTGTTCTAAATCTTTTCAACAACGTGCTGCTTACGTTGCTCACACTTACTCACATACAGGAGAGCGACCATTCTTATGTACTGAATGTGGAAAATCATTTAAACAAAATAGTGAATTAAAAATTCATATGAGAATGCATCTTGACCTCAGGCCCTACACTTGTACTGTTTGTGGAAAAGCCTATCGTAACAGTAGTCTGTTTTCTATTCACAAACGGGTTCATAGTGGTGAACGACCCTTTGCTTGTACTTACTGTGATAAGAAATTCATTTCTAGTAGTTGTCTTAAAAATCATGTTATGATACATACGGGGGAAAAGCCTTATACCTGTGATTATTGTGGTCGCTCGTTCAATAGATCAAATGCTTTGAACATTCATCGGAAAATCCATACAGGAGAGAGGCCTCATGTTTGTACTGTATGTGGAAAAGGCTTTATACAAGCACATTGTTTGCAGTCTCATATGAAAACTCATAAAGCTGTTTGAAGCAAAATGGCAGCATTCTATATATATATATATTATTTTATACGTGTAATTAAATCTACTACTATTTATTTAGATCATAAAAATTACAGAGCAATCATATTGATTATCTGCAAAAGTGTATTATTTAATAAAATATATAACTAGTTAATTATAAATAAACAAAATTATTTTTGTTATGAGTAGAGGTTCTCTTACATTCTGTCAGATCGGGAGTGCCTCAAGGTAGTGCCATTGGGCCACTATTATACCTCATATGCACTGCGGACCTACCACAGAAAGATGACATTTTGACAGCATCATATGCAGACGACACAGGCAACACATGAAGATCCCATAATCACATAAAAAATGCTGCAGAATCATCTTGACGTGATACAAAAATGGTTAAGCTTGTGGAGAATAGGAGTTAACAGCAGCAAGTGAAAACAAATCACTTTCACTCTTAGCAAAGGAACTTGTCCTCCAGTAAAACTTAATGACGAAATTATAGATCAAACAGATACAGTCAAATATCTAGGTTTACACCTGGAGAAGAGACTAACCGGGAAAGAACACATTAAGAAAAAGAGGAAGCAGCTTGAAGAAACCAGAAGAAGATATTATTGGCTCCTCGGACGAAAATCAAAACTTGACACGTATAATAAAATTTACCTCTATAAAGCCATCATTAAACCAATTTGGACATACGGCATACAGCTATGGGGTTCAACTTCCAACTCAAACGCTTTAATAATTCAATGATTCCAAAACAAGTTATTAAAAGAAATTTTGAAAGCACCAAAGTATGTTCCAAATTGGTTAATACACAAAAACACAGGCACTAGCACAGTTGAGGATGAAATAATCGCTTACTTACACAAATATAGAAATCCCTAGCTGATCACCCGAACTTGCTCGCCATAAAACTTCAGAAAAACTCTACCAGGGCCCGATTAAAAAGAAAATTTCTTCTGCATTAATCAACAATAAATAAGATTTTCGACAAATCACTGGCAATGATCAGATGATTTGTATTTTGCCAACGCCTTCAGTTTCATGTCAAATATTTTACTTGTCCGTTTCAGGACAGTTGTAAAATTTATTAAAATCATAAAAAAGTAGAGGTTCTCTTTTCAGTGTTTTTATTTTTCCAATATATATTATAACTTCGACTAATTTAACATTTTGTTTATCATAATTTGGAAGTAAAATTTTAAAAATTTCTGTCATCATCATTCAAGTTTAACATCATATATTAAAGTTAGCCATAAGATATTGACATTTATTGTCATTATTTCAATAGAAAGGTATTTGAAATAATTTAATATTGAAAGAACTTTATTATTTGAAATTGAAGAAAAATATTGTAACTATCTGTAAATATAAATTTAATTTGATATGAAGGTCTTTTCAAACTAAGCAGCTGTACTAAAATGTTTTGTGCTATGATATAAACAAATAATTTATAGAAAACTTGGAAAATTTAAAGTTACAAAGATGCTGAAAAGTTTGTGATTGAAATAAGTTTTTTAAGCTATTTGCAGTTGATGTTGTGATAAGTGATTTTACACCATTCACCACATCTTCTAGAAAAATAATAAAACTGTAAATTTTTTGCAAGTGATATAATCATCATTTTTGATCTTAATAGTCAGGGTTGTTGTATTTCATATTTTGTTAGTGTTTAAAGTTTGATTTATTCCTTGAATGAAAACTATTTTATTCAAGCTATAGATTAGTTATGTTAAGGAACAAAAAAGTTACAGAATAAATATCTTTTACATTAATGTTATTGCGAGAGTTATAGTATAATGTTTAATGTGTAATTAAATTTCGAAAGGAGTAGTTTATTAAGTTCTTACCAAAAAATCCAATCTACTAAATTTATGTTCTCACGACATTGCAACTATGCAACTTGCCGGAAGACAAAAAACCGTTCGTTCTGCGTTAAGGTTGTAATAGATAAAGTATTAAATATTCTTTCTCTTTTTGTTATTATCCAAATTGCCAAATTCGATTATCATGATAACTTTTACTAATTCTTTTCATATGCTGTACATCTTTTACGCAATTCAGAATCCAGATTATCAAGAATTGCATATGCAATTCTAATATTAGAAGTATTAACTCTAAAATAGTCTTGATCTGGCAGCTATACATCTCCATCTCGTGTTTATCAGTTGTCCACGATTTCGGGCGCCTGGATCTGGCCAGATCAACCGATTTTAATGATTCAAAAAACTTTCGATTCCTACTGATAAAGAGACGTGCTGATTAGGTTTTGGCAAAAACAGGTCCAGCCGTTTCGAAGATACGGGACAAAAAGTGCCAAAATGTGTAATTCAGTTTTTGAGACAACGGAGCGTCCGATTTGAATGGTTCAAAAACCATTTTATTTGTATTGACGGTGGTCTACAATCATTATGCTTATTTATCTATGTCTAAAATAATCATTAGACATATGCACATAAATTATCAGATATTTTATACAATTTTAATTAAAATTTAAATTTAATTAAAATATCGATATTTCGGATCCGAACCAAAAAAAATGTAACAAACTTTCGTATTATTGAAATATCTATAATTATAAATTTTGTTACCTATAATTATAGATATTTCAATAATACGAACAAATTTTGTTACATTTTTTTTGGGTTCGGTACCAAGATTTTTATTTTTTAAAGTTCATTTATACGGTTCAAACAAATTTCAAAATCTTCAGAAAAAATGTTTTTTCCAAAATTTTCATAAATATACAAAGTTTTATACTTCAAATATGAGTTTTAAATTTACATTTCAGTTTAAAACTGTATATTTCATATGCGTACATATTCTACTCGTAAAAAAAAGTATCCTCAGATAGATTCATTCACATTTCTTTTTAATGTAAAGAGTTTTGAGTGATAAGATCGTCACCATAGAACGAAATTATAAGTTATCTCTTTAAAAATATTTAAAACAATTATTATTAATCATTGATCAATAATAATTGATACTCGAATATTTAATGGAAGTTCTAGTAATTTGCCTTAAGGCAGGATGACACTCTAGTGGTTTCTTTCTTTGCCTGGAGTTAACTCTGGATTTACAGCCGGGGCTAGTAGCCAGGGTGGAAAAATTTGAAAAGTAAGAAAGAATAAATGAATAAAACAATTGTTTTATATTCTTTAATTTCTAAAAAAAAATATTTACTTTTCAAATTTTTCCATCCTGGCCACTAGCCCCGACTGCCCCTACTGTAAATCCGCCTCTGATTGTACTTATCATTTAATTTGTTAAATCTTCATGTAGAGTTAAATCAGAATGCGCCATTTTAAGCATAGATAAAAGCAGATTTTAAAAATTTTTAAATTATCTTCTTTACAGTAGAAATTCAGGAATTATCATGGAATTATACATATATAATGAAATACTCTTGTATTTTTCAACAATCGTATATTATTTCATCCGCTTGAACATAAGATTAAATACATTAAATATTACATAATTATTACATGATTATACATTTTTAGAATTCTTCTTTTATTTAGGTATATATACCTAGTAATGCTATCTTTGTACTTTTTATCTATGGCTTTATTTAGAAAATCCTTTTCCATCACTGGGCTTACTTTTTAAACGTCAAAACTCGTGTTGTGTTGGTAACGTGAAAAATGATAAATAAGCGGCTTCTAGTATTATTTTATATCAATGAAGATTAGTTTCGTGTATTTTGTTTCAAAACGTTGATTGTTTATAATAAAAGCAGATTATCACAGTTATACTATACTTTCAAAATGGTGAAGTTAACACCAGAAATAATTCATCAGTCCTTGCAGTACATAAATCCTGCAAAAGAGCGTGAACTAGATCTTAGAGGTTATAAAATTCCACAAATTGAAAATATGGGAGCAACGTTAGATCAATTTGATACTATTGATTTGTCTGACAATGATATAAGAAAACTTGATGGATTTCCCTTGTTAAAACGTATGAAATGTTTATTACTGAATAATAATCGAATTATGCGCATTGCCGATAATTTGCATGAAAATTTGCCAAATTTGGAAAGTATTATTCTCACTGCAAATAATATTCAAGAATTGTCTGATTTAGATCCGTTAGTTCATTTAACTCATTTAACAACATTGAGTCTTATGAACAATCCAGTAGCATCAAAGCAACACTATAGATTATATGTAGCTTATAAATTACCAAACCTACGCTTGTTGGATTTCCGTAAAATCAAACAAAAGGAACGTGAAGAAGCCATAGCATTATTTAAATCAAAGAAAGGAAAAGACATCCAGAAAGAAATTGCCAAGAAACCTAAAACATTTGTTCCTGGTGATAAATTGAATGAACAGGAGAAAAATGGACAGTTATCACAGCAAGAAATTCGAAATATTAGAGAAGCTATTCGTAATGCCAAAACACTAGAAGAAGTTGAAAAATTAACAAAAATGCTTCAGTCTGGACAAGTTAAATCTTTAGTGTAGTTTTCACATTGCTTAAAAGAATTTATAAGTAATTTTATATATTTAAGATATCATAGACTCCGATAATGTTATTCTTTATACAATAAAAATGTTTTATTTAAAACTGGTGTACTTTGAGTTCTTTAAATTATGCAAATCGTATAATAGAATATTAAGTATTGAATGTATTAAAAACCCTTGTAAGGAATTAATTACCTTGTTTTGGCAGAAATGTAAGAAATAGTCAGACATTATCATTTTTGCAGTTAATTTGATCATGTCAGAATTGTAAATTATATAACAGAATTTGTTTAAAATATATTTCAGTTTTTATTGATAATTATTTATATTTACTAGAAAAACATATGAAATCCACAATGTACTATTATTCTAGATATTATAAATTATATTTAAAATGGTTTGTGCTAAAGTATCAGACAATTAGGTATCAATTTCAGATGTTACTATGAATAAATTTTCAAACTCTAGACCGTTTCTATAATGATTTCATGGATTTTAAGAAATTCAAAAAAGATTCGTTCGGAGTTTCATATATTTTTAAAATGCAGTTTGCGAAATATTATTTGAGCATTCTGATCCAATTCCATCCTAATTTCCAAAGATTCCTAATTTATTTACAACGTTTTTAATGATTTTGAAAATACCTGATAAATTTCTATATGTTACCCATAATGTTAAAATGCCCATTAAGAAATATTTTTTTATCTACGTTTTGTTAAAATATTTTGATACATTTTTTGTTTAATCAAAAAATTAGTAATAGAATTTATAATTTCATTTTAAATGTATCAATTAAAAATCGCGTTGAATCAAGCTCTTCGTATGTTCAAAACTTGTTTAAATCATTCAGACAAAAAAAATAAAGGTTATAATTGGTTTTTTCCTTTAGAAGAATGAAAATTTATTAACTTGATTATATTACAGTAGAAGTCCATTAGTCCGGCACGCTCAGAGCCAGTGTAGGTGATAAATTATCGAAAATTTCGGACTATCAGAGCTAATTTAATTTAAACTAGTGGTGTATGAGTCATACAGTATGACACTGATAAATAAACATTTTCTAATATTTATTAGAAATATATAAACTGAATTACAAAGTTAAAATTATTTATTTAAATATAAAAGTGAGATTTAGAACTTTAGCCAGAATTAAAATTAAAATCTGAATTATTTTCGATATACAAAAAAATTTTTTTTGAAAAAAAAAAAAAAATAAAAAACACATCCTGTTTTGTTAACACAAGCAGAAAGTTTTTTTGAATCATTCAAATCGGATGCTTAGTTCTTTCAGAAACTGCCATTTGTACATTTAACTCTGTATCTCAAACGCTGAACCTGCCTTTGCCAAAAACTAGTCACCACTTCTTCCAATATCAAATTGAAAGTTTTTTTAACCATTCAAATTGGTGATCCGCGTCCGAAAACGTGGACGAAAAATTGCGGACCCGTGTGGACCTACGGAATTTAACATTGGGGTATTGCAAAAAGAGTAACTTGAACATCATCCATTGCACTCTGAATAAAATCCGGAGAAAAATCTTAAACGCTTCTCGTTACACGCCAACATTAATTAAGTATTCACGAAGACACAGATTTGCTCACAATTGTTACTTTCTTGGGGCGGAAATAGAGACGTCTGTGTCCCTAGATTACGTAACATTTATGTTCGACGTTAAAGATGTTACGTTATATTAACATTTTAATAACGTTTTGTGGTTTACTAGGAATAGCAGAACAAATTGCCATGCAGTAGTTGCAGTAGTTTATGCTTATTTATCTATGAGTACTTGCTTCTAAATATAAACATAGAATTGAGGTGTATCTTAATAAATTGTAGCCAGTAGAGTACACCTGGAAGGCCACCCCACCAGGTTGAAAAAAAATTGCCACATGACCTCATCTAGTATAAATAACTTTATTACTTTTATTCTGCTATATTTTATTGTTTTTCTTTTTTTTGCTTTCAGTATGTTTGTTACCATGTTAAATATAGCTCTAGTAGATACGCCCACAACTGACAATGATACACCGATACACCGATACACCACTGAGTGTAGCTATACTAATTTGCAATCAACTTTATTTTCACATATATTTGTCAGCACTCTCTGCTTAATATTGTAATTTAAATAGATTGCAGAATAAAGTGAATAAAAGAAGTCGGTGAATTCCATGCCAACCACTTTTATACTTGTTTATCTATGATGCCAACCACTTCTTTTATCTATGATGCCAACCATCAGATTAATTGCATACATTTTCAGCAACTCCTATATCTTGGCCGAACTGTTTTGCCCACTCATTGCCCAATTTGTTTATTCATCTATGGTTTTCCTTTTTCCACCGTGCACCATGCGTGCACTTTTACCGGCTTTTCTTTTGAATGTACTTCAATAAATCATTTGAACAATAATCTATCTATTGATGATCTAATGTATCTAGCTTTAGGACGAGCAACCTTTTTAACTCATGGGCCAAATGGGACCAAAAGTTTTCAATTTTTTTGGTCGGCCACATTTGAATTTTAGTAATAAGCCGCACTCAGCATAACTCACAAAGATAAATTGTAAATACTTCATAAATTAATACAATGGGCAAAGAATGCATTACAATTGATTTATTGATGAGAAAAGGTTGTTAAAATAAAGAAACTTCTGTTTTAGAAATGCATGGAGGCTGCAGATTGCTCATCCTTGATCTAGCTGATAAATTAGCTCCTAAACAAATTAGAATATGATATAATCATATGTACATGTACATACATTTTTGATGAATATACCAATTAAATGTATTTTGATTAGCTGTTCTAGCCACTATTACTTATGACTCTAGAACCATTACTTATGTCTTGGCTTTGGACTTTTTAATTCGTCTCTTTGTTTTCATGTTTCAGTTGTTTACCGACTGACAATGAGTAGCAAACTTCATTTTTGTATGTCAAATTGTATTTGAGCCAATCAAGAAAGAGTATTAGTCATTCTTCAAAACATTTCTGTTCACGCCCAAACTATCCCGAGAACTTTGAATAGCTCTCAAGCGTTTTTATTTGCTCACATTAAAAAACAAAATTTTCCGAAACGGTGCCGGACTATCGGGCATTCCGGATTATTGGGGGCCGCATTTCTACGGATTCTGTGTAAATCTCAAAATGGTCAGATATCTTTGAATTTTTAAAAACTATTCTTAGTTATAAAATATTTACAAAAAATATATAGTAAAATACATATATATAGTAATTACTATATATATTTTATAAAATATTTGCAAAAAATGTAGTAAAACGTAGTAAAATGAATAGTAATTACTATATATATTTTATAATATTATATTATAACTTATTATTTTCAAAATATTATTTACATTGAAAAAATTCAGAAGAGTGGCTAAATTGATTAATATTAATTTAATAAACCTAGCATATTCTAATCATGGTAATCCTTCATAAATGTTTTCAAAATAAGAGATTGAATTGTGCTTTTCTTTTAGGCAAAAGAAGATGGTGATAGAGAAAATGATGTTCCGCTTGCAAATATTGTGCCTAAAATTGAAGTACCTGAAAGTGATAAACAGGAAGAACAGGCAGAATTAAATAGAGAAGCTATGGAAGCCATAAATCATGTAGCAGCAAATTTACATAATATGGAAGAATCAAATGCTTTCCCATCAAGTACGGGAACGAATGATAATTGTAATACATCATCAGATATGACAACATCATGTCCTGATTTGTCTGATACATTTTCAAGCAAACCTTCAACTTCATCTACATTTGGATCATGTTCAAGAGTTCCGATTCACTTACCTGTGTCAAGGCCTGCACATACTGATACGAATATGTCCAAAAATTTGTCTTTTACAAGCTCACCTGATAGTACTAATCTTGTCAGTTCATCTATAGGAATATCTTCGGATAATAAAAATCAATTTAATACGATTACACCACCACCAACAAGAAGACCTCCAATGCTAGAAACAATTGAATCTGTTTCCGGTAATGGATTACAGTTACCAAGAATATCTTCATCAACTTTAATCAGTTCTGAACATGAAAGCTCTCCTATAAAATCTATTCCTGTTATCACAAAATGGCGTTCCCAATGTAATAAGTCAAGCATTAGAACTTCGGGTGTAAAACAAAAATCTTATATTGGACGATTGTCAAGAGATCCTAGTATTCAATTAACACCTAGTAATGCTAAAAATATTAAAATAACAAATATTATAAGAAGAGGAAAAAATTTCAGAGCAAAACCTGCATCGAATGAAAAACCTGCATCGAATGAAAAACCTGCATTGAAGGAAAAACCTGTTTATACTACTATGCATCAGATTTTTGGGAGAAATAGATTTTTGAACGGAAGAAGAGGTATATTGTACATGCTTTTTTATTTTTTGCATGCATTTTCTGATTTATGTTAAAATATTGACTATCTGAAACTTGTTGATATGCTCATGTTTAATGCAAAATTTAATAATATGTTAATTATAAATAATATCTTTTTATCAAGCATCTACTTTTAGGATAAATGGACTATGTTGCACTTCTTGGAGCTCCAGCCGCAAACTTGGATGATTTTATAATCAAAACTTAAAAATTTAGTATTTTATTATTAATTTAGTAATTTAGTATTATATATGAACATTTATATCAATTTATATTAAATCTCTATGCATATGACAAATACATATTTTAATCAATAAAATAGTTTAAATGCTGTTTTAAATATATTGAAATTGAATTGCAATTACACAATTGATTATATGCAATATATTTTAAAAGAATGTTGTATCTAGAATATTTTTAATATAGCATCCTTAAATCATTTAGGTATCAAATCTGATACCATGTGATTTTTAGAAGTTATAATATTGATGTAGTATTAGGAAACAAATTTTTATGCGGAGCTTATATTGCTCATTATTTATATACATATTTTTATTTATTGACTTCCTGAATGAAAAGTTTATGCTTTCATTAAAAAAAACGATTTGCTAATTTTATGTTTTCTCGACGTTTCAAGCCAATCTGAATCGAATGAGGTCAAATCTGGAAAAAGTATGTGTGTGTGTGTAAACAGATTTTTTGCCGTAAATCGACGTTTTTTCAAAAACGGCTGGATCGATTTCAAAAAAGCCATTTGATGTATCCATAAGGTGACCATATATTTTTTTGCCGGGGGGGGGGGGGGGGTATAATGTTGTTTAGCTAAAATCTTATATGTACATTTTTTCTGTTCAAATTCTCTAGTTGAAATATATTTTAATAAATATTGGCAATCAAAACATTTTTAAGAATCCGGGACAAAACACCTAAAACATGGAACTTCCCGTAGGGTTAGTTACCTAGACAATATTAGAATACGATGTGCTTATTATTATATATATTTGTGTGTAAAAAGATGCTTTCAATTTGGATGCAGAGGGCGAATAATCCTTTCAAGGATGACCTAACTCTTCGGTTTGTGGCACAAATCGAAGATAATTTGAAATCGAAACCAATTAGAAGTGTCTACTTTACGGCAATAACAGAATAGTTTTCAAGTCACTGGATATAATGCTCTGATACAGAATCAGAAGAACAATCTGCAACTCCAAGGAGAAGCCCAAGTAATTATAACTCTAAATACTTCAATACCATTTGCAAAAAAATATTAATGAAAGAATCTTATGTTCTTAGTTAGGAGATGAAAGCCTAAAAACCTTGAAAAAGATTTTTGCAGCACCCCTAAGATTGTCAAGTGCAGGTTAAAAAGTCACCTATTCTGACACCAGTTTTCTGCAAAGGTATTTCTTCATAATAATTGCAGCAAAAATAATTAACTAATCAAATATGATATATATTCAATAGAAGTCCTTGGTGGTAGCTGCAAATTGCCGCTGAATGCAGTGATAAGGCATAGGAGTGCGTTAACACCTAGAAGATTTCGGGATTAAAAAGGATTAACAAACAATACAATAATTTATTATTTATTAAAGGATAATTTCCAACAGATAGTATACAATGTTCTGAGAAGTTTTCCAATATTCCGGAAACGTAAAATGTAAGGGCAAGAATTTTGATATTGTCTCAATTAAGAGAGCATACTCAAAGACCAGACAGTTTATAAAAAGCAAGGGTTTAGTTATAGTTTTAACCATAGATAAAAGAAGAGTATATGGTTTTAACTAAACCTCCTTGCAATAAAAACTGAATTAAAACGATAGATAGGTTCATAGATAAAAGAAGAGTATGGATAGGTTTGAGCTACAATTGGAATAAATTAAAAGTAGTTCAGGGTTTTGGTTACTTACGTTTAAAAAAACACTTATACAGAAACTATTCAAAGATTTCGTTAATGTAACTTTATTAACGATTGGTTAGCTAGCAAAATAACTATTAAATGGAGAGATAATAAAGAAGAATGTGTCGTAAATAAATTTTAATCCTAGGAATTTAGTTTTATCTCAATTTGGATATCAATATATATATTTTTTGTTTTCAGAATTATTTTATCTGGAAAGTATTTGTTCTTTTTTAAAAATTTGCTGTTCTTTTTGTCCTTTAAAATTTTTGCATTACTTATCATTCCTTCTAAATTTGTCATTCCATCGTCAATACTCCTGCGCTTTTCACTTCTTAGTTTTTAGTTTTTAATATATTATTATTATTTGTCATTAAGTAATTAATATTAATAAGTTATTTCTCTTTAATTTCTGTTGATCCTTTAAGGTTCTGTCCAAAGCCTCAAAAGATTTTGTATGTGCCATCGTGCATTCATCCCAAACAATCAATTGATATTGCTGCAAAACCTTAGCCATTTCAGAGTTCTTTGAAATGTTGCAAGGTGGAGTTTCATTGCTTTGCATATTTAATGGCAATTTTAGTGCTGAATGGGCTGTTCGACCACCTTCGAGTAAAGTTGCTGCGATTCCCTATGAAGCGAGTGCAAGTGCAATTTTGTTTTGTGAGCGAATTGTTGCTAATATTAATAAAATCAAAAAAGTTTTTCCTGTAGCACCAGGCGCATCTAAGAAGTAAATCTCCCCAGTTCCATCATTTGTTACTTTCATAAGAATATGAAATACATATCTCTGTTGTTCATTCAACAGTGGAAAATTTATTTCGATTAATTCTTTTAAATTGCTGAGATCATACAATTTTTCTTGATGCAACTCTTGGTTAAAAGCATCATGCATTGGAAAATTGCGCGCGGCCAGGCCTAAGTGAATTAATACTTTATTTGACATCATCAAGCACATGTCTTTAATTGAAATCAATGCTTCGTTGTAAATTTCTTTACTGATTTGCATATTTGGATTTCCCATTTTATTCCGTATTTATCACACATATAATCTTTGTACGTAGTCCACAAATCAATTGGGTTTGAAGGAAAGCCTGTGGATATGATTATAGAAAACAATGTTCGTATTTTATGAGCGTGTGAAGATATTATAGCATCACTGAGAATTTGATCCCAATGAGCGTCATTTTCTAGCAATTGTAAACGTTGTCGGGCTTCTCTGTAGGATCCACACAATTCACCATCAACAGTTCGTAAATGTTGGAATGATATTGGGCCACGTACATTGACTAATAGCAGTCGTAAATAAAAACATTCACCATGGCTTAGATGTACTGAATAAATTCGATCAATCGCACAAAACAAAAGTATAACAGAAAATGCAAGAAAAACACCACCGGCAAGGGCGGCAAATGGACATTGACATTGATTGTTTTAATCTTATATGACTTGAAGTCAAATTCTTTAAAGCCATACCAATTTTATCGCCTGCCGAGAGTAAAACAAAAAAAAATAATATCGAGAAGCCGACTACGATTATTTTTTTTAGTTAGAAAAGGGCTGTTTTTAGGGTTTTCCCGACGATTATTCGATTTTTTCTCGCCGTAAGAACCATCCTTGCACATAAACGAACATTTTAAAAAAAAGAATTGGCCAAATTGGCCCAGGCGTTGTTGAGTTATGCGCTTACCAACAGATTTTGCGATCCATTTTTATATATAAGATTTCGTATGTTTTGTTCTTATTTCAAATATGAATTTTTTTTTAGATTTTTTGGCTGTATTAATTATATATACTCTTCTTTTATATAAGTATGTACTAATGTAGAAGTAATACCAGGGGTTAATTTACATACTGTACATGTGCTGCCATGTTGTGATCAATTCGTAAATTAAAATGGGTGTAACGTCAAATCGCCCGAGATAGCAATCTATCTATGTTTATTTATCTATGACGATGTGTTCATGGTAATTATAGTCCTAGATAAATAAGCAAATACACATCTCAACTACAATACGCGATGACAACTTATAGAAAATGGCCGATCAAATCAATGTAGATCAAGCTATTTGTTAGATCAATGAAATTGGAAATCGTAGCGCCATCCTTCGATCTATTCGAATACCAATTCATTTCAGAACAAGGTAATCTACATTTGTTCGGAGATTACCGGCCATGATTATAGTAATCGCAAATCGCATTCATGGTAAGTTATAGTCATTATAGTATACTCCTTTTTATCTATGATTATAGTAATCGCAAAAAATCGAAAATGCAAATTTGTATATATCTTTACGTTTCAAAG
This sequence comes from Ctenocephalides felis, assembly GCF_003426905.1. NCBI lineage: Eukaryota > Metazoa > Arthropoda > Insecta > Siphonaptera > Pulicidae > Ctenocephalides > Ctenocephalides felis. The sequence continues at coordinate 48,104,012 of NW_020537324.1, read as the reverse complement.
GTTTCTGTACATTTTGGCATACCTTAGAAATAATGGATGTATGTGTGTGTGTGCGTGTGCGGATAAAAATTTTCGTTGACGATTTTGGGAACACCGATCAACCGATTTCAATAATTCAAAAAACACTCGGTTTGTATTGATAAGGAGACGTGCTGATTAGTTTTTGGTGAAGGTAGGTTTAGCCGAAGATACGGGGCAAAAAGAGCCAAAAACGGTAACTCAGTTTTTAAGAGAACGGAGCGTCCGATTTCAATAATAAAAAAAAACATTTTACTTGTATTGACAAGGTAAACAACTGATTGAATTTTTGGGAAGTCAGGTCCAGCTGTTATGAACTCTCAATAAAAATAAGTTTAAAAAATGTTATTTGGCAGTCAAAAATGTTTTTTGGACATATGTACATCAAATTATCAGATATTTTATAGAGATTTTGATAATGTGTACACATTTTTTGGGTTCGGTGCCAAGATTTTTAATTACGGTACGGGAAGTTCCAGCAATGAATCTTAAGGCACGATGCCATGCACCCCACTAGTTATGTCATGTCATATATAACTGCATAGATAAGTAAGCATGATAAGTGAATAAGCATTCATACATAAATACATTCATACATTCAATACATTCATAGATAAAAGAAGAGATTTCCAAAAAACAGTAGATCAGTAGATCTATGCTCGTTTTTTATCTGTGGATCTACAGCTAAAACTGTAGTGTTGGCAACTCTATGAGTATCTCATGTTATTTTCTTACCTTCACATGATTGGCATGACTTAAAAGTATGAATCATTTATTATTGTAAAATATCAATGTCATCTATTTTGTGCATAACCTTCAAACAATAGAGAGTTTTTCTACACTTTTGGAAATAAAATATATTATTATTGTATGACATTTGTAATAATGGAATATATAAAAGAAAATGATGAAGTTTTAGTGCTGGGAATTACAGAACTTGTTGAGAAAATTCAAAATATTTCCGGTGTAAAAACATCATGCCTAAATTCAATAAATGAACTTTTATCAGGCGAGTTTTCGATTTCTTAACAATATTTACAAAGGAATACTCATTAAACTTTTATATATTTAATATATTTGCCATATTTATATTTTTATTTTCACAGATAAACAAACTCAACTTCAACATAAATTTAATGTCGTTTTATCTTTTATGAGAAATGATTCGCGAATAATAAGTGCTGAAGTCCTTTCACGCCTGCTAGAAATTTTGAAACCAAATGGAAAATTCATATTTTATTACTCGTGTGAAGATACTGCTTCCATAGTATCAAATTTAAAAATTTACGGGTTCACTAAAACTTCTATAAAAGAAAAAATTGAAAATTCAAATGAGTTTTATTGTGAAAAGCCAAGTTTTGAGGTAAATTAATTTTAAGAAAAAATGCTAAATTTAAGTTTTACTTATGTTTACTAACTTCCATTTATGTTTACCATTTTTGTTTCTTAACCTTAGAAAGGTTTTATTTATTTTTTAGTATGTCTATATTTATTATGTGATTTGAAATTAAATCTAAAAAAAGTTGAGCTGTTTAAAAAATATTACAAGTACAAGGTTTAATAGTTTTTTTACTGGTTATCTTATAATGTCTATATATTTTATGGTGACCATATTTTTATATTTTAAATTTGGTATTTTTTTAAAGAAATCTAGCAAATACTATTTAGATATATAAAGTATATAAAATTCCACTCATTATTTATTTTGAATGAATAAAAATTAGTGAATCAAAATTGCGGGCAATGATGTTTTTGGCATTGTGTAAAATTCTGTACACTTTTCTACTCTTTTTTTAGTAAGTAATATCACTTTTAGTATCTGAATGTGAAAATGTGAGTAAAATAAGAATCTTTTTAAAAAGTCTGAACAATTCTGCATGAAAAACTTGAGTTTAAGACACATATCACTTCTAGAATAATCTGGAGAGCAAAATGGAAATCAAGAGCTGTCCTTGCCAATCTAGGGCATATGGTCACCTTAATACATTGACTCTTTCTTTCTGCATATTATAGTCTATTAGTTTATGTTTATCATTTATATAATTATCTTTTATATATTGTTTAATAATAGATAACCAATAACAATATATTGTACTTTTAAACATTGAATACAGGTGGGTTCATCTGTGAAACTATCATTAGCTGCAGAAAATAAAAAAGCAACAACTGTTTGGAAGCTTGATGATGATGATGATGATGAAGTAATTAATGATGATGACTTGTTAGATGAGGAAGATTTAAAGAAGCCCGATCCTAGTAGCTTAAGAGGTAATTACGGCAATGCTATCAAAATGTTAAATCTTTATTCATGTTAGAAATTATTAGATTATCAATATATAGTTAGATAATTAACATTGAATCTAGTAGGAGATGCAAAAAGGGTGTAAACTCTGAATTTTTTTTACTCTGCTCCAATTTGCATGAAATTTTGAAAGTGCTCTAATCTTACCCTTAAGTTAAAAAGTAAAAACTATTTGCACTACGAAACGTGTGCAAATGTTTATAAGTGAAAACGTGTTTAATATTAAATAATAAAATTGTAAAATATTTCCTAATACATTTACCTCACAATAAAGTAATTTTCAATGCCTTTAAAACTCTACAACCTTGCGAACATCCTTTGAGTTGAAAAAACACCTAAAATAAATTTTGGTATGACATAAAAAGATTCAAGTATAAAGTAAATAATATTTTATCCTCTTTATCTTAATTATCGAATTTCCAACTCTTTTTTGACCCTTAAAAACAAATCCATAAGAAAAAATTGTTTAAAAAAATTATTCTGAAATTGAAAAAATTAATGATTTGAATGTTATTTCAAATTCTCAAAATTAACTACCTTAATTAATTAATTAATCTATAATTTTTTTCAACCCTTAAATAAAAACAGTTGATATTTATGATTACATATTATAAATTATTTAATTATGGAATAAGAAACCAGAATTCATCATACATACAATCAATAGTTTTGGGCACCTAATACTGTGTACTTACACTTTAATTTAAATATAGACAAAATTAGACAAAAATATGATGAGTTTTTGAATCATAACTCTTCTAATTTTGATTTTATCTGAACTTGTAATATATCATTTTGAAGGCAATTATAAGGGCTACGTTTTTTATTATAAATTTTACCATAACTCTTTATTTTGAAACGGCAAATGGTTGAAGGGCTCGAAAGAAACTCTGGTTGCACTGCCGCATACTCTTTAAACAATCATAACTCTATCAATATTTTTTTAAAAGAAAAGAAAGCAATAATTAGTCAGAAAAAGATGTTAAATTTTTATCTACATACTTTTATTCTTTCTGAGATATAATGAAAATAGTATAATATAAGTCAAATATATAATATAATATAAGTCAAAAAATATAATAATATAAGTAAAAAAAAAAATACAAAGTCAAATAAGTTGGTTTATTAAAAAACTGGAAAAATTTTTTTTTATAAAATTGTGAGTTTTTTGAAAATCGTTTGTACTAAAGTAATGGTATGTGCTAGAATCCATCAAGATCTCTTTAACCAAGTTAATTCTAGATGGAATACGATTAATTTTAATCGCACTGAAATGTATAAAATGTAGCATCTCACTGCTAAATGGCTTTAAATAAAACAATTAAATCTTGAACGAAATAAAAACAACTTTGCTTTTTCAAATCTAGTTTAATATTATTCTTAGAACCGATTTATTAACTTCTCGAAGGAGAATTAACTTCCCCGAAGGAGAAGTTTATGTTTTTAAGATTTTAATTGACATTATTTTGTTCATTACATGATAAAATAAATATATATATATATATATATAAAAAAGAAAAAAAAAGAATTTTTAGATGCCAGTAAAATGAAAAGTATTTGTTTTTTTGAAAATATTATTAAAACATTTTTTTAAATAAAATTACACCACTGAGAAGGGGTGTCATTCCCCGGAGGGTGGCGGCGGAGTCCAAATTGTTTTTACTTTTGCAGTTGAGGGTAGGATGAACCTAATTCCTAATTTCATGCATCAAAAAAAATCGGGCCCAAAACTCTTCATTGACTGGAGTATAGCTGCATGGATCAGATTGATGATTTATAAAATTTGTGAAACATTTTTCAATATTATAAGACAATTATCTATCTATATAACTAATATTTATCCCACTCTTGGTTCAATAAGGGTTTTAGATGTGGCTTTTTTAAAAGAATATTTTTTATAGTTACCTCAAAAACTGTTACAATTGTCTTAAAAATGTGCAAACATTTTAAAATTGGAAACTAAGAAATATAATGATCATAAAGGAAAAGTTAAAAAATATAATAACCAAGAAAGTGTTGGAATAAAGGAAAAGAGGATACTGTAATAATCTTATTTTTAGGAATATTTCAGAGCAAATGTTATGTGTCCAAGACATAGAATTCCGTAGAGATGTGTTTGTTACTTATTTAAAATATGTAATATTATAAATTACTAAACTAAAAAAACGTAAACCATATATTCCTTTAATATATGCTACCATGGGTGATAATATTAATTTTATTTGTATAAACGTCAAGAAGGCATTTTAACCAAAATTATAAGTTTTAAGTAGCTACTGGACCTTTTTTTATAGATTTTGTTAAAAAAATTGGGAATAAAGGCAGGAATGTTCTTCTTCGTTCCTTATGCTTTTCAGGACATATTTTTGCTGCATCTGCTCTTTCATATTCGCATGATAATTTTAACTGGGTGTCTTTCAATTGTAGGTGTTACACTTTACTGTCTAAAACATTTAATATCCTGAAATTAAAATATAAATTATACAGTTGGATGAATACATACAATTAGTTACAAAAGAATTCTAGGCTTTATTAGTTATATATATATATATATATATATATATATATAAAGCGAGAGGTTTTTCTTCAGATGGTGAAATAATATGATAAAAATTGTTTCTTGGGCATCCATCCAATAATTAAAAAGTTTTAATGCAAAATGTTTTAATTAAGAGAACATACGTTTCGGGTCCAGATTTGACCCATCTTCAGTGCTACAAATAAATATATCAGGGTTACAAATTGAAACAATATAAAAAATAATATAAAAGATACATAATTACAGCCAAAAATAAGTAGAAACAATGTATATGAAAAGTATATATGAAAAACAACATAAAATAAACAAATGTAAAGAAACTCACCATACAAATAAATTTTAAAAAAATATATAACACAAAGAACAACACAAAAATGCAACGAAAAAATAAGTATGAAATAAAAAATTGAAAAAACATCAAGTTATGAAATTTTTGAAAATTG
>NW_020537324.1:48065535-48097710 GCF_003426905.1 Ctenocephalides felis | reverse complement strand
GCCATTTTAAGGATAAATAAAAGCAGATTTTAAGGATATTGAAATTATCTTCTTTACAGTAGAAATTCATGAATTATCATGGAATTATATATATTATATATATATATATAATGAAATACTCTTGTATTTTTCAACAATCGTATATTATTTCATCCGCTTGAACATTAAATATTACATAATGATTACATGATTATACATTTTTCTAATTCTTCTTTTATTTATGTATACCTAGTAATGAATAGCTATCTTTGTACCTTTTATCTATGGCTTTATTTAGAAAATCCTTTTCCATCACTGGGCTTAAACTTTTTAAACGTCAAAACTCGTGTTGTGTTGGTAACGTGAAAAATGATATAAGCGGCTTCTAGTATTATTTTATGTCAATGAAGATTAGTTTCATTAGTTTCGTGTATTTTGTTTCAAAACGTTGATTGTTTAATAATAAAAGCAGATTATCACAGTTATACTATACTTTCAAAATGGTGAAGTTAACACCAGAAATAATTCATCAGTCCTTGCAGTACATAAATCCTGCAAAAGAGCGTGAACTAGATCTTAGAGGTTATAAAATTCACAAATTGAAATATGGGAGCAACGTTAGATCAATTCGATACTATTGATTTGTCTGACAATGATATAAGAAAACTTGATGGATTTCCCTTGTTAAAACGTATGAAATGTTTATTACTGAATATAATCGAATTATGCGCATTGCCGATAATTTGCATGAAAATTTGCCAAATTTGGAAAGTATTATTCTCACTGCAAATAATATTCAAGAATTGTCTGATTTAGATCCGTTAGTTCATCTAACTCATTTAACAACATTGAGTCTTATGAACAATCCAGTAGCATCAAAGCAACACTATAGATTATATGTAGCTTATAAATTACCAAACCTACGCTTGTTGGATTTCCGTAAAATCAAACAAAAGGACGTGAAGAAGCCATAGCATTATTTAAATCAAAGAAAGGAAAGACATCCAGAAAGAAATTGCCAAGAAACCTAAAACATTTGTTCCTGGTGATAAATGAATGAACAGGAGAAAAATGGACAGTTATCACAGCAAGAAATTCGAAATATTAGAGAAGCTATTCGTAATGCCAAAACACTAGAAGAAGTTGAAAATTAACAAAAATGCTTCAGTCTGGACAAGTTAAATCTTTAGTGTAGTTTTCACATTGCTTATAAGAATTCATAAGTAATTTTATATATTTAAGATATCATAGACTCCGATAATGTTATTCTTCATGCAATAAAAATAATGTTTTATTTAAAACTGGTGTACTTTGAGTTCTTTAAATTATGCAAATCGTGTAATAGAATATTAAGTATTGAATGTATTAAAAACCCTTGTTAGGAATTAATTACCTTGTTTTGGCAGAAATATAAGAAATAGTCAGGCATTATCATTTTTGCAGTTAATTTGATCATATCAGAATTGTAAATTATATAACAGAATTTGTTTAAAATATATTTCAGTTTTTTGTTGATAATTATTTTATATTTACTAGAAAAACATATGAATGCACAATGTACTATTATTCTAGATATTATAAATCATATTTAAAATGGTTTGTGCTAAAGTATCAGACAATTAGGTATCAATTTCAGATGTTACTATGAATAAATTTTCAAACTCTAGACCGTTTCTATAATGATTTCATGGATTTTAAGAAATTCAAAAGAGATTCGTTTGGAGTTTCATATATTTTTAAAATGCAGTTTGCGAAATATTATTTGAGCATTCTGATCCAATTCCATCCTAATTCCCGAAGATTCCTAATTTATTTAAAACGTTTTTAATGATTTTGAAAATACCTGATAAATTTCTATATGTTACCCATAATGTTAAAATGCCCATTAAGAAATATTTTTTTTATCTATGTTTTGTTAAAACATTTTGATACATTTTTTGTTTAATCGAAAAACTAGTAATAGAATTTATATCAATTAAGAATCGCGTTGAATCAAGCTCTTCGTATGTTCAAAACTTGTTTAAATCATTTGGATAAAAAAATAAAGGTTATAATTGGTTTTTTTCCTTTAGAAAAATGAAAATATATTAACTTGATTATATTACAGTAGAAGTCCATTAGTCCGGCACGCTCAGAGCCAGTGTAGGTGATAAATTATCAAAAATTTTGGACTATCGGAGCTAATTTAATTTAAACTAGTGGTGTATGACACTGATAAATAAACATTTTCTAATATTTATTAGAAATATATAAACTGAATTACAAAGTTAAAATTATTTATTTAAATATAAAAGTGAGATTTAGAACTTTAGCCAAAATTAAAATCTGAATTATTTTCGATATACAAAAAAAAATTTTTTTGAAAAAAAAAATTAAATAAAAAAACATCCTGTTTTGTTAACACAAGCAGAAAGTGTTTTTGAATCATTCAAATCGGATGCTTAGTTCTTTCAGAAACTGCCATTTGTGCATTTAACTCTGTATCTTCAAAATGGCTGAACCTGCCTTTGCCAAAAACTAGTCACCACTTCTTCCAATTATTACAAATTAAAAAGTTTTTTGGATCATTCAAATCAAGTACTTTGTTCTCTCAAAAACTCGATTTCTATTTTCTGTACTTTTTGCTCCGTATTTCAGTAACGGCTGGACCTGCTTTTGCCAAAATTAATCAGCACACTTCCCTATCAATAGGAATCAAATGTTTTTTTAACCATTCAAATTGTTGATCCGCGTCCGAAAACGTGGACGAAAAATTGCGGACCCGTGTGGACCTACGGAATTTAACATTGGGGTATTGCAAAAAAGTAACTTGAACATCATGCACCGCACTCTGAATGAAATCCGGAGAACAATCTTAAACGCTCCTCGTTGCACGCCAACATTAATTATTCACCAAGACACAGACTTGCTCACAATTGTTACTTTTTTTGAGCGAAAATAGAGTCGTCTGTGTGCCTTCTAGATTACGTAACCGTTATATTCGATAACGTTATATGAGATGTTACGTTATATTAACATTTTAATAACGTTTTGTGGTTTACTGGGAATAGCAGAAGAAATTGCAGTAGTTGCAGTAGTTTATGCTTATTTATCTATGAGTACTTGCTTCTAAATATAAAAATAGAATTGAGGTGTATTGTAGCCAGTAGAGTACACCTGGAAGGCCACCCCACCAGGTTGAAAAAAAATTGCCACATGACATCATCTAGACCTCATCTCAATTATATATAATTAACTTTATTACTTTTATTTTGCTATATTTTATTGTTTTTCTTTTTTTTTTATTTCAGTATGTTTGTTACCATGTTAAATATAGCTCTAGTAGATACGCCCACAACTGACAATGATACACCACTGGGTGTAACTATACTAATTTGCAATCAACTTTATTTTCACATATATTATAGTCAGCACTCTCTGCTTAATATTTTAATTTAAATAGATTGCAGAATAAAGTGAATAAAAGAAGTCTGTGAATTCCATGCCAACCATCAGATTAATTGCATATATTTTCAGCAACTCCTATATTTTGGCCGAACTGTTTTTTGCCCACTAATTGCCCAATTTGTTTATTAATCTATGGTTTTCCCTTTTCTATGCGTGGACTTTTACCGGATTTTCTTCTGAATGTACTTCAATAAATTATTTGAACAATAATCTATCTATTGATGATCTATTGTATGTATCCAGCTTAAGGGTGAGCAACCTTTTTAACTCATGAGCCAAATGGGACCAAAAGTTTTCAAATTTTATGTTCGGCCACATTTAAATTTTAGTAGTAAGCCGCACTCAGCATAACTCACAAAGATTAATTGTAGATAGATATTTCATAAATTAATACAAGGGGCAAAGAATGCATTACAATTGATTTATTGATGAGAAAAAGTTGTTAAAATAAAGAAACTTCTGTTTTAGAAATGCATGGTGGCCGCAGATTGCTCATATTTGATCTAGCTGATAAATTAGCTCCTAAACAAATTAGAATATGATATAATCATATGTACATGTACATACATTTTTGATGAATATACCAATTAAATGTATTTTGATTAGCTGTTCTATAGCTACTAGCTTTGGACCATTATGTCTTGGCTTTGGAATTTTAATTCGTCTCTTTGTTTTCATGTTTCAGTTGTTTACCGACTGACAATAAGTAGCAAACTTCATTTTTGTATGTCAAATTGTATTTGAGCCAATCAAGAAAGAGTATTAGTCATTCTTCAAAACATTTCTGTTCACGCCCAAAGTATCCCGAGAACTTTGAATAGCTCTCAAGCGTTTTTATTTGCTCACATTAAAAAGCAAAATTTTCCGAAACGGTGCCGGACTATCGGGCATTCCGGATTATTGGGGGCCGCATTTCTACGGATTCTATGTAAATCTCAAAATGGTCAGATATCTTTGAATTTTTAAAAACTATTCTTAGTTATAAAATATTTACAAAAAATATGTAGTAAAATACATATATATATAGTAATTACTATATATATTTTATAAAATATTTGCAAAAAATGTAGTAAAACTTAGTAAAATGAATAGTAATTACTATATATATTTTATAATATTATATTATAACTTATTATTCTCAAAATATTATTTACATTGAAAAAATTCAGAAGAGTGGCTAAATTGATTAATATTAATTTAATAAAACTAACATATTCTAATCATGGTAATCCTTCATAAATGTTTTCAAAATAAGAGATTGAATTTTTTAGGCAAAAGAAGATGGTGATAGAGAAAATGATGTTCCGCTTGCAAATATTGTGCCTAAAATTGAAGTACCTGAAAGTGATAAACAGGAAGGACAGGCAGAATTAAATAGAGAAGCTATGGAAGCCACAAATCATGTACCAGCAAATTTACATAATATGAAGGAATCAAATGCTTTCCCATCAAGTACGGGAACGAATGATAATTGTAATACATCATCAGATATGACAACATCATGTCCTGATTTGTCTGATACATTTTCAAGCAAACCTTCAACTTCATCTACATTTGGATCGTGTTCAACAGTTCCGATTCGCTTACCTGTGTCAAGGCCTGCACATACTGATACGAATATGTCCAAAAATTTGTCTTTTACAAGCTCACCTGATAGTACTAATTTTGTCAGTTCATGTATAGGAATATCTTCAGATAATAAAAATCAATTTAATACGATTATACCACCACCAACAAGAAGACCTCCAATGCTAGAAACAATTGAATCTGTTTCCGGTAATGGATTACAGTTACCAAGAATATCTTCATCAACTTTAATCAGTTCTGAACATGAAAGCTCTCCTATAAAATCTATTCCTGTTATCACAAAATGGCGTTCCCAATGTAATAAGTCAAGCATTAGAACTTCGGGTGTAAAACAAAAATCTTATATTGGACGATTGTCAAGAGATCCTAGTATTCAATTAACACCTAGTAATGCTAAAAATATTAAAATAACAAATATTATAAGAAGAGGAAAAAATTTCAGAGCAAAACCTGCATCGAATGAAAAACCTGCATTGAAGGAAAAACCTGTTTATACTACTATGCATCAGATTTTTGGGAGAAATAGATTTTTGAACGGAAGAAGAGGTATATTGTACATGCTTTTTTATTTTCTGCATGCATTTCCTAATTTATGTTAAAATATTGACTATCTGGAACTTTTTGATATGCTCATATTTAATGCAAAATTTTATAATATATTCATTATAAATATCTTTTTATCAAGCATCTACTTTTAGGATAAATGGACTATGTTGCACTTCTTAGAGCTCCAGCCACAAACTTGGATGATTTAATAATCAAAACTTAAAAATTTAGTATTTTATTCACATTTTTGAAGATTTTATATATGAACATTTATATCAATTTATGTAATAAATCTCTATGCATATGACAATATACATATTTTAATCAATAAAATAGTTTAAATGTTGTTTTAAATTTATTAAAATTGTTTTGCAATTACACAATTGATTATATGCATAAGAATGTTGTATCTTAGAATATTTTTAACATAACATAGCATCCTAAATCATTAGGTATCAAATCTGATACCATGTGATTTTTAGAAGTTACAATATTGATGTAGTATTAGGAAACAAATTTTGGTGCGGAGCTTATATTGCTCATTATTTATATATTTTTATTTATTGACTTCCCGAATGAGAAGTTTATGCTTTCATTAAAAAAACGATTTGCTAATTTTATGTTTTCTCGACGTTTCAAGCCAATCTGAATCGAATGAGATCAAATCTGGAAAAAGTATGTGTGTGTGTAAACAGATTTTTTGCCGTAAATCGACGTTTTCTCAAAAACGGCAGGACCGATTTCAAAAAAGCCATTTGATGTATCCATAAGGTGACCATATTTTTTTGCCAAAATATGGTTTGTTGTTTTGCTATACATGTACATTTTTTCTGTTCAAATTCTCTAGTTGAAATATATTTTAAAAAATATTGGCAATCAAAACATTTTTAAGAATCCGGGACAAGACATCTAAAACCTGGAACTTCCCGTAGGGTTAGTTACCTAGACAATATTAGATTACGATATGCTTATTATTATATATATTTGTGTGTAAAAAGATGCATTCAATTTGGATGCAGAGGGCGAATAATCCTTTCAAGGATGACCTAACTCTTCGGTTTGTGGCACAAATCGAAGATAATTTGAAATCGAAACCAATTAGAAGTGTCTACTTTACGGCAATAACAGAATAGTTTTCAAGTCACTGGAGAATGCTCTGATACAGAACCAGAAGAACAATCTGCAACTCCAAGGACAAGCCCAAGTAATTATAACTCTAAATACTTCAATGCCACTTGCAAAAAAATATTAATAAAAAAATCTTATGTTCTTAGTTAGGAGATGAAAGCCTAAAAACCTTGAAAAAGATTTTTGCAGCACCCCTAAGATTGTCAAGTGCAGGTTAAAAGCCACCTATTCTGACACCAGTTTTCTGCAAAGGTATTTCTTCAAAATGCAGCAAAAATAATTAATTAATCAAATATGATATAACAATATATTCAATAGAAGTCCTTGGTGGTAGCTGCAAATTGCCGCTGAATGCAGTGATAAGGCGTAGGAGTGCCTTAACACCTAGAAGATTTCGGGATTTAAAAGGATTAACAAACAATGCAATAATTTAATATTTATTAAAGAATAAATTCCAACAGATAGTATACAATGTTCTGAGAAGTTTTCAAATATTCCGGAAACGTAAAATGTAAGGGCAAGAATTTTGATATTGTCTCAATTAAGAGAGCATACTCAAAGACCAGGCAGTTTATAAAAAGCAAGGGTTTAGTTATAGTTAACTAAATCTCCTTGCAATAAAACCTGGATTAAAACGATAGATAGGTTCATAAATAAAAGAAGAGTATGGGGTAGGTTTGAGCTACAATTGGTATAAATTAAAAGTAGTTCAGGGTTTTGGTTACTTACGTTTAAAAAAACACATACAGAAACTATTCAAAGATTTTGTTGATGTAACTTTATTAACGATTGATTAGCTAGCAAAATAACTATTAAATGGAGAGATAATAAAAAAGAATGTCTCGTAAATGAATTTTAATCCTAGGAATTTAGTTTTATCTCAATTTGGATATCAATATATATATTTTTTGTTTTTAGGATTATTTTGTTTCGGAAGTACTCGTTCCTTTTTAAAAATGTGCTGTTCTTTTTATCCTTTTAAATTATCGCATTACTTGTCATTCCTCCTAAATTTTTTATTCCATCGTCAATACTCCTGCGCTTTTCACTTCTTAGTTTTTAAGTTTTTAATATATTATTATTAGTCATTAAGTAATTAATATGAATAAGTTATTTCTCTTTAATTTGTAGTACTTTAAAAATATGTCTGTAATATACTTTAATTAATAGTAGTCAGTTATTTCTGTTTAGTTTATAATTCTTCAAAAATATGTCTGTGATAAATTTGAAAATATATTTTTGTATTTCGTATGTTTTGTTCTTATTTCAAATGTTAATTTTTTTCAGATTTTTTGGCTATATTGATTATATGTACAAATGTAGAAGTAATACCAAGGGTAATTTACATACTGTATGTACATGTGCTGCCATGTTGTGATCTATTTGTAAACTAAAATGAGTGTAACGTCAAATCGCCCGAGATAGCGATCTATTTATGCTTATTTATCTAGGATTATAGCAATCGCAAATCGCATTCATGGTAAGTTATAGTCATTATAGTATACTCTTTTTTATGATTATAGTAATCGCAAAAAAATCAAAAATGAAAATTTGTATATATCTTTACGTTTCAAAGGTTTCTGTACATTTTGGCATACCTTAGAAATAATGGATGTATGTGTATGTGTACGTGTGCGGATAAAAATTTTCGTTGACGATTTCGGGAACACCGATCAACCGATTTCAATAATTCAAAAAACACTCGGTTCGTATTGATAAGGAGACGTGCTGATTAGTTTTTGGCGAAGGTAGGTCTAGCCGTTCCGAAGATACGGGGCAAAAAGTGCCAAAAACGGTAACTCAGTTTTTAAGAGAACGGAGCGTCCGATTTCAATAATACAAAAAACATTTTACTTGTATTGACAAGATAAACAAATGATTGAATTTTTGGGAAGTCAGATCCAGCTGTTATGAACTCTCAATAAAAATAAGTTTAAAAAATGTTATTTGGCAGTCAAAAATGTTTTTTGGACATATGTACATCAAATTATCAGATATTTTATAGAGATTTTGATAATGTGTACACATTTTGTGTAAATTTTTTTGGGTTCCGTGCCAAGATTTTTAATTATGGTACGGGAAGTTCCAGCAATGAGCCTTAAAGCACGATGCCATGCACTCCACTAGTTATGTGATGTGTAATAATACATGTCATAGAATCTATGACAGAAAGATAAATGAATAAGCATTTAAAGATGTATTTCCAAAAAACAGTAGATCAGTAGATCTATACTCTTTTTTTATCTGTGGATATACAGCTAAAACTGTAGTGTTGGCAACTCTATGAGTATCTCATGTTATTTTCTTACCTTCACATGATTGGCATGACTTAAAAGTATGAATCATTTATTATTGTAAAATACCAATGTCATGTATTTTGTGCATAACCTTCAAACAATAGAGAGTTTTTCTACACTTTTGGAAATAAAATATATTATTATTGTATGACTTTTATAATAATGGAATATATAAAAGAAAATGATGAAGTTTTAGTGCTGGGAATTACAGAACTTGTTGAGAAAATTCAAAATATTTCCGGTGTAAAAACATCATGCCTAAATTCAATAAATGAACTTTTATCAGGCGAGTTTTCGATTTCTTAAATTATTTACAAAGGAATACTCATTAAGGTTTATAACTTTTATATATTTAGTATATTTGTCCTATTTATATTTTTATTTTTACAGATAAACAAACTCAACATAAATTTAATGTCGTTTTATCTTTTATGAGAAATGATTCGCGAATAATAAGTGCTGAAGTCCTTTCACGCCTGCTAGAAATTTTGAAACCAAATGGAAAATTCATATTTTATTACTCGTATGAAGATACTGCTTCCATAGTATCAAATTTAAAAATTTATGGGTTTACTAAAACTTCTATTAAAGAAAACATTGAAAACTCAAATGAGTTTTATTGTGAAAAGCCAAGTTTTGAGGTAAATTAATTTTAAGAAAAAAATGCTAAATTTAAGTTTTATTTATGTTTACTTACTTCCATTTATGTTTACCATTTTTGTTTTTTGTCTACACTTATTGTTAAATCCAATTCAATGGAAATGGAAAATAATTATAATTATTATCTAAGCTTAAGATATATATATATGTATATATATATATATATATATATATATATATATATATATCTTAAGCTTAGAAAGGTTTTATTTATTTTTTAGTGTCTATATTTATTATGTGATTTGAATTTAAATCTAAAAAAAGTTGAGCTGTTTAAAAAATATTACAAGTACAAGGTTTAATAGTTTTTTTTACTGGTTATCTTATTATGGGTAAACTTCTCTTGTTAAACATCTTTCATGTTCATAATGTCTATACATTTTATGGTGACCATATTTTTATATTTTAAATTTGGGAATTTTTTTAAAGAAATCTAGCAAATACTATTTAGATATATAAAGTATATAAAATTCCACTCATCATTACTATTATTATTTTGAATGAATAAAAATTAGTGAATCAAAATTGCGGGCAATGATGTTTTTGGCATTGTCTAAAATTCTGTACACTTTTCTACTCTTTTTTTAGTAAGTAATATCACTTTTAGTATCTGAATATGAAAATGTGAGTATAATAAGAATCTTTTTAAAAAGTCTGAACAATTCTGCACGAAAAACTTGAGTTTAAGACAAATATCATTTCTAGAATAATCTGGAGAGCAAAATGGAAATCAAGAGCTGTCCTTGCCAATCTAGGGCATATGGTCACCTTAATAAATTGACTCTTTCTTTCTGCATATTATAGTCTATTAGTTTATGTTTATTATTTATATAATTATCTTTTATATATTGTTTAATAATAGATAACAAATAACAATATATTGTACTTTTAAACATTGAATACAGGTGGGTTCATCTGTGAAACTATCATTAGCTGCAGAAAATAAAAAAGCAACAACTGTTTGGAAGCTTGATGACGATGATGATGATGAAGTAATTAATGATGATGACTTGTTAGATGAGGAAGATTTAAAGAAGCCCGATCCTAGTAGCTTAAGAGGTAATTACGGCAATACTATCAAAATGTTAAATCTTTATTCATGTTAGAAAATATTAGAAAATCAATATATAGTTAGATGATTAACACTGAATCTAGTAGTGCAGTAAATGGAGTGGCAAAAAGGGTGTAACGTCTGAATTTTTTTTACTGTGCTAAAATTGCATGAAATTTTGGAAGTGCTCTAATCTTACCCTTAAATTAAAAAGTAAGAACTATTTGCACTACGAAACATGTGCAAATGTTTGAAACTGAAAACGTGTTTAATATTAAATAATAAAATTGTAAAATATTTCCTAATACATTTACCTCACTATAAAGTAATTTTCAATCCCTTTAAAACTCTACAACCTTGCGAATATCCTTTGAGTTGAAAAAAGACCTAAAATATAATAATTTAATAATAAAATAAAATTAATAATTTAATATATATAATTTTTATGGTATGACATAAAAAGATTTAAGTATAAAGTAAATAATATTTAATCCTCTTTATCTCAATTATCAAATTTCCAAAATTTTTATATATATAATATAAATATATATATACGAGTATATATATATATATAATGGTAGTGCTGCCTTAGGGCAGGTCCGTGAGCTGAGTTAAACTCCAACTCGATTCAGGGAAGAAGTAGTGTGAGAGTTTTTTCCATTTCCATTTTACACCGCAGTGCCCGAGATGTGCTTATTTTCAATTGAAAACATATTGAAAATCTATATGTGTATATATATATATATATATATATATATATCTTGAATAATGATTTTCAGCCAATCGTCGAAATAAAAGAAAACAAATTAATACACGTTTCGGCACAGGTTGTGTGTCATCATTCAGCAATTCTTTGATAAAAGTATCACACCAGGAAAAACCATTTAAAACTCAGTTTTAAAATTAGAAACAAAACATGTTCAGTTAATATTGTTTATTTTTCTATATTTATTTTATATGTAATGTATGATTGGTTTTTCTATTTGTATTTATTCAAAAAATGGTTTTTCCTGGTGTGATACTGTTAACAAAGAATTGCTGAATAATGACACACAACCTTCGTCGAAACGTATATTATGAATAAATATTTGTATTTATTTGTTTTCTTTTATTTTGACGATTGGGAGAAAACCATTATTCAAGATATGTCTCAACATCGAACAAAAAATTTATTATAAATATATATATATATATATATATATATATATATATATAAATATATATCTTGAGGATTTTTTGTTTGATGTTGAAACATATTGAATTGAATAAAACAGCCAATGCGTCGAATGAAAAAATATTTATTTTAAATTTTTGTACGTTTTGAGACTATATGGTTCTCAAAATTCAGCTAAAAGAAATTTACAATGTAAGGAAAAGTGATAGAAAATCATATTTACAGAAATTAATTACATCTTGATAGTTTTCTGAAAGTAAGCAAGAAGAACTACGTTTATTTACACAATTTGAATTTAGAAAGATAAAACAAGATTCGGAAAATCTTTTAAGGTCCACATTTTTTTCTTTATATAAAATTATAGGATGGTCAGTATTAAAAGTGTTTGAAATTAATAATGTGCTCAGAAAACATTGTTTTAAATTCTTTTTTTTTTTTGAGTTTTAAATATGCTGATTCATTCCATTTCTGGATATATTGGGAACTTTTACTGATGTAACAACTGTCACATTCTAAACAATTAATGTTATAAACGGAATCGGTGATTCTGTCAGACGGAGATTTGGATTTTAAAGTAGAAAACGGGGAACTAAGTGTGTTGTCAAATGTAAAAACTAACAAAAAATCTTGAACAGAAATACGTTTTTTTTTTAAATAAGAAAAGCTATGTAAATAAGGTAAACAAATAATATTTTTTTTTGTATTTACTAAAGAAAGAAGGAGAAAAGTTTGAATCAGCAGTAAAATATATTTTTTTGTAAAACGGATATAACATTATTATTACCAACATTGGAAATGTTTAAAAATGCTAACCTATTTTTAATTATATTATTGATTAAATGTAAAGGATAAGAGTTATTTGTGATAATGGAGCAGACTAAATCCAAGTTCTTATTCCAAAAAGTTTTATTACTTATAAGAGTAGCTCTATCAATAAGAGAAATGATAATGAAAATTGTTACTGGATGAGAATGAAACGATAAGTAATTAATATATCTACCAGAAGAAGTTGGTTTGTGAAACCAAGTAAAAGAAAGGTTGAACAGGAAGTTTATGGTAGAACAAAATTTTCAAGTAATTTTAAAGTTATATTTTCTAAAGGAGGACTAATGCTAGAAGCCATAATTTGGTTGGAGTGCTATTTTAATAATAAGAGCTAAAACTTGAAGCAAAGAAATTCGAAAACATTTATATTAAGGACCACCCTAATATAACTACCACCTATATATAACTTGAAAATCATGTTCAATGAGTTTTCCTAGAAATTGGTGTAGGATTTGATTAAAAATAGTTTGCAATATTTTTAGACAGCAACAAATAAACTGGTGTGTTACTAATTTGTACAATCTAAGGCAATTTAAAATTAAAATACGCTAATAATTAATTTTCCTAAATAACAATTCATATGATAACAGTGACGATTATCTTCTTCTTATATATAAAAATGGATCGCAAAATGTGTTGGTAAGCGCATAACTCAACCACGCCTGAACCAATTTGGCCAATTCTTTTTTTAAAATGTTCGTTGATGTCCAAGGATGGTTCTTACGGCGAAGAAAATTTGAATAATTGTCCTGAAAACCCTAAAAACAGCCATTTTCTAACTAATACAAATAATCGTAGTCGGCTTCTCGATATTATTTCTTTTGTTTTACTTTCGGCAGGCGATAAAATTGGTATGGCGTTAAAGAATTTGACTTCAAGCCATATAAGATTAAAAAAATCAATTTCAATGTCCATTTGCCGCCCTTGCCGGTGGTATTTTTTCTGCATTTTCTGTTATACTCTACTGAGTGTGCTTTTGTTTTGTTTGTAGTGTTTTGTTATCTACCTATGAATAACAAGTTATTGCATGTGACACAATATTTTAATATTGCCTCCTATAAGACGAGGCAATTTAAGTAGAAGAACACGAAATGCTACAAACCAAGCTAATTACCGATCTAATCGTATTGCACAAGAACATGACGACCGAAATGAACATAAAAGTTACTCAATACCAAATGGGCCGCTATGTTAGTAGTAATGAAGGAATTTGGCGAATATTTTCTTTTCCAATTCATGAGAGACACCCTTCTGTTATTCATTTAGCTGTGCATTTAGAAAATGGGCAAAGGGTGTACTTTACAGCAGTGAACGCAGGTCAAAGAGCTGCTCAGCCACTATCTACTACATTAACCAGTTTTTGGAATCAAGAAGAACTCTACAATGGCTAAGGTTTTGCAGCAATATCAATTGATCGTTTGGGATGAATGCACGATGACACATAAAAAATCTTTTGATGCTTTAGACAGAACCTTAAAAGATCAACAGAGCAATCAGAACCAATTTGGTAGATTTTTTTGACAGGACGAAGTCTGTCGGGTCAGCTAGTTTAAAATAAAAATGACTATGGTTATGCACGATATCGGATTTGGTAGTGTTAGAATTGTTAAAAAAAAAAATCAGCATAAATCTTTTTTTGCAGATTATAGTTTAGTTTTTATTATATTTTTTATCATAGCCTTTTTATCATACCTTATATAAACTCTTATATAAGGTTTGCAGATTGTAGTTTAGTTTTTGTTAATTTTTTTATTAAAACCTTATATAAACTCTTCAATTCAATAAAAATATTTTATGATTTTTTATTATAACAATATATGAACTGTTCAATTCAATGGAACAACTTACAATTTATCCTGTCTTATTGGTCTCTATAGAACGCGATAGAAAGTACTAATTTTGTGTCTCCCATAGCACGGTTACCATATAACGCAATAACAAGTTTTCGTAGAACAAACTAATTCATAGAATAAGTATCAGGATTGTACATTAAATCTAAGTTCTCATAGCCGGGTTTCCATATTACACATAGGGTTCACTATATATCTCTCGTATAATTACATTGACAGGTCAAATAGTCTATCTTAATTTTGAATGAATTTAATAAACTAAATAATAATTTTCATTTTTATTGTAAAATATTTACACAAGATAAGAAAACCTTAGTAGTTTACATTATGCGCAATGCCACATACAGCAAAATAAATTATTTATCTTGCTGCTAAATCTTTTATACGAAATGAAATTAATTGTGCATCATTACAGTTTGTGGGACCACTGGAAAGAGGAAAGCTTGCAAGGATTGTTCTTGTGGTTTAGCTGAAGAATTGAAAGCTGAGGCAGGAGGTTTAGCAAATAAAATTGACAATCCAATACAAAAATCATCATGCGGAAGTGTGAGTAATACTTTATTTAAGTCAGTTTCAAACGTAATTTTATTACTTTTAAATTATTATAGTGTTACTTGGGTGATGCATTCCGTTGTGCTACATGTCCATATTTAGGAATGCCTGCTTTTAAGCCTGGCGAAAAGATTAAACTGTCTGATGATCAGTTGAAAGCAGATATTTAAACTTTACATAATTATTAATATAGTTTTTCTTTAAGTTTTAAATTGAAAATGTTAAAAGTGAAAAAAATTGTAACCAAAAATGTAAAATAGAGAAGTAATTAATACCTATATTACATTTTATTTTAATTTATAATTGTCGAAATGATTTTATGAAATAGCCTATTAAAATTAATTGTTAAATTCTTAAATTGTAGATAAATAAATTAGGTCCAAACAAATCAACTATAATACACAAAGGTCATTTGTGTAGTATTTATTTTATTTCCTTTCAATATTTTTTATTATCATTTGAACATATATATATCCTAGATGACCCGACAGACGTCCTGTACCCATGTATACAATTTAAGTTCCAAATTTTTTAATATCCTATCCTATACTTTTTAATATTCTATTTAATGTCCTTTTATTTGTGGTATCAGCATTAAATAAAGTTTTGGAAACTGCAGTTTTTTTTATCAGTATAAGAAATTCTGAAAGAATAAATATAGTATCTATGAAAAAAGAACAATATATAAAGTTATTTCCTTTTTGGCAATTACAATTTTTAAATTACATTTTTCTTACTACAAGTTTGTGGACTTGTTACACAAATACCAAGCTGAAAACATGTTCTGTTTGGAACTTTTTTATAATAAAATATATTATAATTAATAAATATTATATATTGGAAATCGCATTGATTAATTTTTGAGTGAAACACCCCATCTTGGAAATAAATACTTGAAATTTTTATCTAAATAACTAAACCTCAATTTTGCTTGATTAAGCCAATTATTACACATATTGGGAAGTTTATGCAACTTGCCTTAAGGGAAAATGCACCTTGCACATGTACTTGATTTAACTATTTTTGTAATAATAAATCTTATATATAAAATTCCTCTTACTATACGGGTGTATGATTTGGTACTTCTCTTAAACGGTTATTCGGATTTTGATAATTCTTTTTAGAGTTTATTAAGGAAACTTTTAAGATTTAATGAACGATAAAACTATAGTAATATTGTAGAAGTGAATGGCAAAAATTACAAAAAACACTTATCATTGTTTGACATTGAGAACTGTTATCTGCCAGAAATATCAATTCACTTGAAATTTGAATTTAGCTGAAATTATGAGCCCAGATAATATCAGAATATAATATACAAGAAAAATGTAATGCCCACAATATTATTGCCGAAAAGCAGCTGAGATGTGCCAGAAATTAAAATAAGATGCAGTCAACAATACTGTAACTGTCAACAATATACATGTTGGGATGAAATTATAGAATTCAGTTTGATAAATAACGCAACAAGTCCAAAATTGCATATACATTATCTCTTAATTTTATACTATAATAACAAATAATCATTCTTAATAAATAACTAGTAATAAATATTGGACTAAAAGTGGACAATCTATAGGCGACACTCGTACACCAAACGACGTACGACCTGTACGTCAAACGGTGCGAAAGGGTCAACTTAATTACTGCAGGCGTAATAACGAATTTCAAAAACAATTTATTTAAAAATTTGTACGGTACATATCATTATAATATAATCCCCTTACCTTTAATTAGATGAATCTCTGATTCCAAAGTTTCACAGTTTTCTTCTAGTTCTAAACAATCGATTACGTTAAAATTATAAGCGTAGATGAAGAAATAAATTAAGACGATTAATTTTTTCCCAAAATTTTTTTCCCAAAATTTCTTTCCCAAAAATTTTTTGAACCGATTTTTTTTTTTTTTTTTTTTTTTTATTTTATTTTTATTCTGCAATCTATAAAAATAATTATATTTAGCAGAGAATGCTGACAAGTGTTTACAATTAGTTGTTTACAAATTAGTACATACGCCCAGTGGTGTATCTACTATAGTTAATATATAAAAAAGAAAAAACTAAAGACAAATATAGAGAAAAAAAATATAAATATAAAAATAAACTATAATAAATCTCGAGGTATTTTCCTTTTGAGCCTGGTCGGCTGGCCTTCCTGGTATAAGTTGCATGCTAGTTGGTTTGGATGTGCGTCAATTCTATTCTTATAATTACAGGCAAACATTGATATATGTTCTTGAATTGTAGGTATACCCGTGTCTTTGTGGAGAATCCATGTTGGCGTGTAGTGAGGAGCGTTTAATATTTGCCGCAGGAATTTGTTTTGTGCTCGTTGTATTATGTTTAAATTGCTCTTTTTAGCAGTACCCCAAAGTTGTAATCCGTAGGTCCACACGGGTTTGATCACAGCCTTATATATAAGTAATTTGTTGTAAGTTGATAATTCTGATTTTCTGTTTAAGAGCCAATAATAATTTTTGAAGATTAGATCTATTTGTTGTTTTTTGTTCTTTATGTGTACTTTCCAGTTGAGTTTCCTATCTAAGTGAATGCCGAGATACTTTATTGATTCTTTGGACGGAATAATTTCATCGTTGAGTACAACTGCTGGGCAAGTTTGGGTGCGAAGCGTGAAAGTTATATGGACTGATTTTGTGCTATTTACTTCTATCCTCCACAACGAAAACCATTTCTCAGCTAAGCTGAGATGGTGCTGAAGGCTGTTGGAAGCTGCAGTCGGATCTTTGTTTGTGGCGATGATGCACGTATCATCAGCAAATGTGGCTAAACTCGTGTCAGTTGAAGTTGGAAAATCAGCTGTAAAAATTAAAAATAGTGTTGGGGCGAGGACACTCCTTGAGGCACTCCAGAATTAATTTCGGTAATATTTGAGTCCGTATCGGCGATGCTGACAAAAAAGTTTCTATTTTGTAAATAGGATTTTATTAATAGGAATAAAGAATCTGGTAAACATCTTTTAACTTTATACATTAATCCGGTATGCCATACTTTGTCAAATGCCTGCTTGAGATCCAAAAAAGCCGCAGAACAGTACTCTTTATTATGCAGCGCATTGTTAATTACGTTTATTATTCTGTGAACTTGCTCAATTGTTGAATGTTTGTCGCGAAACCCAAATTGATGGTTCGGAATAAAACTTTGTTCTTGTAGGATTATTTTAATCCGTTGAAGAATTAGCTTTTCAAATATTTTCGATATGCAAGACAATAAACTTATCGGCCGGTAGGAAGATAATAGATAAGGGTCTTTACCTGGTTTCACTATAAGGATTATTTTAGCTCTTTTCCAAGACTGCGGAAAAGTTTTCATTCTCAGTATAGAGTTATTATTGTGAGCATTCTAATAGCTTTTCTTGGAAGTTCTTTAAGCATTTTAATAGAAATCCGGTCTGGTCCAGGTGATTTTCTAGAATTTGCTTTTGCAATTTCTTGGGTTACTTCAGCCGCAGTAAAACGATTAACATCATGAGTCACTAGCGACGGTGAATCCTGAAGAAAATCATAAATGAATTGTTCATCATTAGAGTTGCATTTACGTGAAAATGGCTGAAATGTGAGGCGCAGGTGTTCGGCGAATGCATTAGTTTTTTCTTCTGGACTTCTTGCCCATGAACCGTCTGTTTTTCTTAAAGGAGGAATTGGTACAATTGGTCTTTTCAATTTTTTGGTTGCTTTCCAAAGAGAATAATTTGTTTCACTACTTGCAGAAAGATTATGTAAGTAGTTTTCAAAAGAAACATTTTTATAATTTATTATTAAATTTTTCAGGTCTCTGCATGCACTGTTAAATTTTCTTTTATCTTCCGGTGATCTAGTTATTTGCCAAATTCTTCTTAATTTCCTTTTCTGTGCAATGATTTTTTTAATATCTATGGGCACAGAGTGACTGTGATTGTGATTTAGAATAGGAGTCGATATTTTAGCTGCTGCAATTAATGTATTTGTGAAGTTGTTGATACCGATATTCAAATCATTCTCACTTTTTAATGGAATATTACAGTTAATGGTGTCTTCGATGTATTCTTGGAAAAGAAGCCAATCGGTAAATTTGTTTGTAAGCGAACTCATGACTTTGGTTGGAGTATTAGTGGAGTATTTAAGAATTACTGGTGAATGATCAGAACTGAGATCCAGACTTGAATTTATTTCAACACTCTCGTTTTTAATATTTTTGGCTACAAAAAAATCGAGGAGGTCTGGAATTTTGTTCAAATCAGTTGGCCAGTATGTGGGCTCACCCGTAGAAAATGTCCGAAGATTATTATTATTTATTGTATTATACAATTGACGGCCTCTAGGTGTTATTAGTCTAGATCCCCAAAATGTGTGCTTTGCGTTATAATCACCTCCCGCAATAAACAAATTTCCAAGGCTGGTAAAAAAAGTTGTAAACTGATTTTCAGTAATAATGTGCCTTGGCGGACAATAGATTGCCGATACTGTAATTTTGTGAGTCATTAGGTCAATTAAAACATTTGTCGATTGTATGTAGTCAGTATAAAAAGGTTCTGTCTCGTAATGTCTTATGTTTGACTTTATGATAATGGCAGTGCCACCGTGAGGTCTGTCGTCCGGGTGATTTGTGGTATATGTGTGATAATTAGGAAAACGAATATTGTGATTTGTCTCGGTAAAATGCGTCTCGGAAATTAGCATAATGTCTACGTCATTGGTAGTTAAAAATTGTTTGAGTTCATGGACATGATTGCTCAAGCCGTTCGAGTTCCATATGCAAATTGTTAGTTGCATAGACATAATTATTTTTTATTAGATAAAATTGTTGTTAGTAAATTAAGCATTATGCCCATTTGTTCTGTCAATATTTTAATCATGTTTTTAAGTTCTGTTAAGTCATTAGATTTATTGTTAGTATTGTTTTCAGAGTTACTATTGTTTATTGAGTTCGTTGAGTCAGTAGGTAAAGTTGTGTTGTTTCTAGTAATATTGGAGTAAGTTACGCCCGGTCTTAAAGTAGCATTTGGTTTTAAATTTTGCACATTACTTGTTTTCTGACGTAATGAAGTGTTTTTTTTTCAATATATTCTTTATAGACGTGACAGCCTTTATAGTTAGCAGGGTGATTTTCATTACAAAGGACACACTTCACTTGGTCGACCTTTTTTTCCCACTTGCATTTTTCTGTCAAGTGATCTTGAGCGCATTTAACGCATCTGGGGGTGCGGTGGCAATAATTTCTGGTATGACCATACCTTTGGCAGCGAGTGCACTGAACAATTTCTCTAGAGAACCTCTTTGCCTCTATTTCTACTTTAGTTTTATATAAAAAATCAATTTTATAAAAATCTTTATTATTAGGCTGTTGTTCAAGCTCAATTAAAAACATGTTCAGAGGGAATTTTGAGATTCTGCTTTTAATGTTCTCAATACGAACGACTTTGTGACCTAACTGTTGTATTTCATTTTTGAGCATATCTGTATCCGTGCTGAAATGTAGGTTTTTAACCACTATTTTGAACGTTCTTTTACATTTCTCCTGGAAAGAATGCATTTGAGTACCCCTCTCTTTCAGAAGTTTGAGAATTTTATTGTAAAGTTTAGCATTATCAAGATTAACTCTAACCCTAGTTTCGTCAATAACTTTTATTTGATAAAGATTTTTTGCTTCACATTCTAAGAGTTGAGCTAATGGTTTGATATCACGTACCTCATGTATAAAAATTGGCGGCGGTCTGTTAACTGGGCTGCATTTATCACTCGAGTCTTCGGTATTAGGATTAGCTAAAACTTCATATATATTGCTTGTGGGAGTTGGGTTTAGCCAGTAGTTCGAATTTGAAGATGTTTTTTTGCATGTTGATTCTTCATTTAAATTTCTTTTGAATTTTTTGTTTCTTACTTCAAACCATTCTGAATCCTTACTGGTGGTTGCTTCTTGATTAAATTCATTTAGGGAAATTGAGTCATTTTTCTGATGTAAAGAATCTTCTTCAACAATATCTGTATTAGACCTCTTATACTTGTTAGCACTCGTATAGACCTTTTTCGGTTTGACTGGGGAGCATTCTAAATCCATCTGATCGGTATCCGTATTTAAAATTTTGACATTTTCAAGTAAAAGTTATTAATTCCCCGTAGGGGAATATTTCTCTATTACGTACTCACACAGGAATGTTTCTATTCAAATTTTTAGACCAAAATCATAAAATTCCTGCAAGTTATTTGCAAATTTAATAAATTTAATATTTCTCAGTATTATGATTGTCACAATGAACCGAATTTTTTTGACAAAATTTTTTTGACCAAAAATTATTTGGACCAAATTTTTTTGACTAAAATTTTTTTGACCAAAATTTTTTTGACCTAAATTTTTTTGACCAAAATTTTTTTGACCAAAATTGTTTTTCCCAAAATTTTTTGGACCAAATTTTTTTGGACCAAAATTTTCTTGACCAAAAATTTTTTGGACCAATTTTTTTTGACCAAAATTTTTTTGACCAAGAATTTTTTTGACCAATTTTTTTTTGACCAAAATTTTTTGAGTCAAATTTTTTTGACTAAAATTTTTTTGACCAAGAATTTTTTTGACTAAAATTTTTTTTCCCTAAATTTATTTTCCCAAAATTTTTTTGACAAAATTTTTTTTCCCAAAATTTTTTGGACCAAAATTTTTTTGACCAAAAATTTTTTGAACCAAATTTTTTTGGACCAAATTTTTTTGACCAAAATTTTTTTGACCAAGAATTTTTTTGACCAAAATTTTTTTGACTAAAATTTTTTTTTCCGAAATTTTTCTGACCAAAATTGTTTTGACCAAAATTTTTTTGACCAAATTTTTTTTCCCAAAATTTTCTGGACCAAAATTTTTTTCCCAAAATTTTTTTGACCAAAATTTTTTCGACCAAAAATTTTTTGGACCAAATTTTTTTGACCAAAATTTTTTTGACCAAGATTTTTTTTGACCAAAATTTTTTTTCCCAAATTTTTTTTGACCAAATTTTTTTGACCAAAAATTTTTTTGTCCAAAAATTTTTTTGACCAAAATTTTTTGGACCAAAATTTTTTTTTCCAAAGTTTCTTTACTCAAAAATTATTTGCACCGTACCTAATTATTTATTTCAATTATTGATACAATGATAATATTAATTAATATATAACTTTTGATTAAAGAAACGTATTAGTAATTTTACTGTGAACACGGTGAACCTGCCAGTTATTATAAAACATGGCACGAGATGGCGCCAAACATAAATGCATTCGGCATTTATGCATACAGCACACGCTTCGAAATACTGCAAGGTCGATTATGAAATAACGACCTAGCAGCAGTTTCATTGCAGGCACTCGAAGAGACTCGACTCGAACTTGAAGACAGCTGAGCTGGAAGTATACGACCCAGAAGTGCAAGAGTGTAGTGAAATTTAAAGTTATTAGAAGGTAGTTTGTTTAAAGGATATTTCTTAAGTATTATTACAAGAAGATAAAGAAAATCTATAGTCAGGTGGGTGTCCCCAACACAGAGTTTCCTAGGCATAAGCCTAGGAAACCTATCAAAAGGCTTGAAATCAAAAGTAACAAACAAACAATGGTACGAAGTAAAAAGAATGAAAAAGAAAACAGGTACCAGTCACTTACTGACCGAAGTGATATGGATACCGACCTCGAACTTAAAGAATTTACAAAGGTTAAGTCAAGAAAGCGTGGCCAAAAGCAAGAAACAATGGAAATCATACAAGGGAATAATGACACGAAACCTATAGAAGTAAAGGTACCACCGATAATAGTAAAACATAACTTAGATCTCAGGGCCATAAACTACATCCGAGATGTTACGAAAGTTAATTTTACCATACAATATATTAAAACGCATACCCATAAAATATATACTAAGACACTAGTAGATCATAACAAGATAAAGAGTACATTAAGAGATTGCAGTTACCAATTTTATACGTATTCCACTGGAGAAATAACAAAGAAAATCACACTAACAGGCTTACATCCAGCAATTACTGAATTAGAGGTATTTGAATTACTGAGTGTACGACGTATTCTTGTGAAAAAGGTCATACAATTAAAGAAAACCTATTCTGATGGACAAAAACATAATCTACCAATTTATATAATTATGCTTGACAAATCGCAAGACATGTCAAAAGTAAAAGAAATAACGAACTTAAATGGTCACATTATTAAATGGGAAATGTATAAGCCAAATTTCAAAATCCTACAATGTCATAAATGTTTAAGTTTTGGACATACGTCTTACTCGTGTGATATGAAATATAGATGCATTAAATGCACAAAAGCACATTCTCCTGGCTGCTGCCAAAAATTATCAGAAGAAAAGCCCCAGTGCGTTAACTGTAAAGACTATCACCCAGCAAACTATTCAAAGTGTACATCCTTACTGAATTACAAGGCTAAAAAACAACAGATTCATGCAGCCATTGAACCTAAACCTATGACAAGAAGCTATTCTGAAACGCTGAAGCCGAGAGATGCCAGACACACTGTCCAGATGGAACTACCAAAATTCCAAGCTATTCCTGAACAAAGAAGTATACCATCAACTTCATCGAATCAAGATCCTGATTTTAACTCCACCGAGGGCATTTTTGCTGCAATAAGACAAATCAAGTTGCTTTTTTCAGATCCTGAGGTAATAAAAATTTTCAGGGAACTTTATGCACTTACAAAGACTATAAATACTAACATGACATACAATGAAAAATATACTACAATTTTAAACTTTCTTACTAAATGCCCATAATTGACAAGTATGGTATAAAAATAATGTTTTTCAATTCAAATGGAATAAAAAATAACATTGATGAACTCAGACAAACGATCGTTACAATGGACTTAGACATCGTATTAATAAATGAGACGCACTTAAAACCCACTGACAAATTATACATGAACGACTACAAAATATACCGGAATGACAGAAACATGACAGGATGGGGTGGTACAGCAATATTTATAAAAGCTTGTATCAGACAGGGAGAACAACCGTTATTATCTGTAAAACACTCTGAAATTACTGCTATAAATGTGTTCAATAGAGGACGTAAAATAACTATTGTCTCCATATATGTTCCTTCTGCAAAACTATTGCATGCAGACTTACATAAAATATTTAACTTAAATCCAAGAGTTATTGTAGCTGGTGATTTTAATGCGCAACACATAATGTGGAATTGTAAATATAATAACACAAACGGACTCAAACTATTTAAGTACTTAAACAAAAACCATGATACCATTCAACTACATTATCCTCAGACTCCAACTAGATTTCCTGCGATACCAAATCAAGACCATAGTACAATATATTTAGCCCTTACAAAAAATCTATCTATTCTTTCTGAACCTATAACCAAATCTTTATTTAACTCAGATCATAATCCAGTCTTTATAAGTATCTCAAACCCACTTGACGACAATCCTCAATCCTACAAAAATGTTTTAGATTATAATAAAGCCAATTGGCTGCTCTATAAGAAAATAATAAATGATAATATATGTCACACCAGACAAATTGACAACAATGATAGTACAGATCAAGCTGTAGAACACCTAACAACTACTATTACTGATGCCATAAGTAAAACCATTCCATTGCGAAAGTCCACTTCAACACAAACAATTAGTTTACCTTTGGAAATTATATCCAAAATTAAATTAAAAAATCAAATTAAAAAGTTGTGGCAAAAATCAGGTGCCACGTTCCTCAAAGAACATTTAAACAGGCTTACTAGAATAATTACTGAGGACATTAGGGTTTATCGTAAACTATTATCCAAATAAAATTTGGTACACTGCAAAAAGACTGACCCAAACTTTTGCTCCCATACCATATTTACATACAAATTCCAATAACTTTGCAACAACGCCCGAACAAAAGGCCGAAATTTTAGCATCTAACTTCGAATTAGCACATCAGTACAATCTTTCTATTACTCAAAATGCTTTTGAACAGACTGTTAGTTCCAGTGTAAGACAATATATAAACAATACTTATAACAAAAATCACAAAATAGAGATAGTAACTGTTGCGGAAGTTAGAAATATTATTAAGAAACTGTCTAATAAGAAAGCTCCAGGACCAGATGGTATACAGAACTTAGCAATTAAACAGTTATCTATTAAAGCTATTATCCTACTTACACGAATAACAAATAAAATTTTTAAAAATGGATACTTTCCTGTGTCATGGAAATGTTCTAATGTGGTACCAATATTAAAGCCAGGAAAACAACCAAATCTACCACAAAGTTACAGACCTATAAGTCTATTGAATACAATAAGCAAAGTAGTTGAAAAATTGCTGCTTGTTCGATTTAATAAATTTTTAAGTGTTAATAATATCATACCAGAAACGCAATATGGTTTCAAACATGGGCATTCAGTTCTGCATCCACTAGCACAGCTAGTTGAAAATACTGTACTAAATTTTAACAAAAAGACACACACTGGTCTTGTACTAATAGATTTTGAAAAAGCTTTCGATACAATTTGGACAGATGGACTGTTGTATAAATTAATAAATTTACAATTTCCACATTACATAACAAAAGTCATTATTTCATATCTTAAAGATCGTACATTTCAGGTTCAAGTAAATAATAATCTTTCAAATCCTAAACGTATAGTAGCTGGAGTGCCTCAGGGATCCTTGCTAGGACCAACATTGTTTAACACATATATAATATGATATCCCTACTGACAGCAAAACAAATACATTAACATTTGCGGACGAAACTGCTGTGTACACATCATCCAAATCAGTAGCGGTGATAACTAACAAGCTACAAAATCACATTGATAATATAGCAAAATATGCAGAAAAATGGCACATAAAAGTAAATCCCTTAAAAACGGAAGCAATAATTTTTTGGAAAGGAAATAAATTGAAAGAAAAACCTATAGAAATAAAAATTTTAGGACAAAAAATTAAATGGACAGATAAAGTTAAGTACCTAGGAGTAACGCTTGATAGGAAACTTAACTTTAATACACATATAAAAAAGAAATTGGCGCAAACATATGGGCTTCTTAATCTTTTAAGACCATTATTGAGCACAAAGAGTGTATTAAATATGCGTAATAAAAGAAGAATATATCTAACGCTGATCAGGCCATGTCTGATGTATGCTGCCCCAATATGGAACATGACATCGAGGACAAATATTAAAAAACTACAAATTTTACAAAACAAATCACTGAGACAAATACTGAACCTGATACGTGACCCAACTACCGGACACTACTACTCAACAAAGCTCTTACACGAACAAGCAGACATACCGACTGTGATTAACCACATTAAGAAAATGACGGAAAACTTCTACGAAAAATGCAAAGACCATACCAATAATAATATTAGTCATCCCGTGCAAAATTTGGCAGTCTTAAGCAACTTATTTTCTCCCAAATATATTCAGATCTGTGTGAAGTGGTAATCCAATTTTAAACAGCTTGAAGATTCCTATTTGTGTAATATGTCTTTCTTGTAGAAGCTTATACTTGATTTTTTACATAATTCCCTAGAACTGGCCTCTTTCCTTAAAGCGTACTATGCATTTATACTTTATGCATTTGTACTTGCTTATCTATGGTACTATACTAATTAGCAGGGCCGGTCCTGCCTTGCATGCGATGCATGCAAAAAATGCGGGCGCAAGCCTTAGGGGGCGCCAAAACGACTTTCGAAAATTAAATTTATAATATAATATTTATATTTTTTATATAAAATTTAGAATTATTTATATAAAATCTAGAATTATTTATATAAAATCTAGTATACATAATAAATTATAATAAACAATCTAACTTAACTAGGGATACGGAGACAGAAAAAGCATTTATTCACATATATTTTGCAATGTGATATCAGTAGAAACAATCAACCGATTAATAACATTAATAGTTATTAATAAGATTAATAACAATCAATTAAAACGATTAATCGATTAATAACTTAAGCTATGTTCATTGCTTGATTTACTTTATTAAATATTTTCTTTGTTTGAAGTTACCGTGGAATCGATAAAGAAATTATCTAGTGTTCAATCCCATAAGCTCAAACCTGCGAAAGATTAAATTAACTATTGGGCATTATTGACGAAAAATTGCGAGCTGATTTAATTAAAACGGAACTTGTTAAAAAATATAAACAAATTATAATCGGGAAAATAAAAAATGGGTTTCGCTTCTGATGAATTTTGAATGTTGAAGACATACGTGGTTAGTGTTATGGAAATGGAGCAAATATGAAAAATGAAAGCCAATTTTAAGAAATAATAAAGCTACTGCTTGAAAATATGCTTCGTCTCATAGGTCGTGAATTGACCAAGAAAATCTTAATAATCAAGTACTTAGGAACAAAATCTTCAAGCTTTTTTTATACATAATTTAATTATTAATTAATAATTATAATAAGTTATAACTATGCAGAAATAATACAGATACAAATATAATTTGTTTGTTTCAGTACAGTTAAGGGAATATGTAATTTCTTTGCATCTTTTACTAATTTTGGACAATACTTTAAAAATACGTTAAAAGTTTAACTTTAAAACAACAATCTGATACTCTGAATCTGATGGGAAAGTGAAGCTGAATACAATTCGGCTCTTACGATACCAATAAGGAGAAGCTTACGATGCAATTTTGGATATTGTGAATAATGAAAAAATTATTAAAAAAAATTTAATTTAAAACATAAAATTCGAATGCTATGTTTAAAAATTAAAGACTATCCTTTTTTGCTTTTTTGGCGTGATTTGCTCTATAGAATAAATCGCATAATAAATAGGTTAAATGTTTAAAACCAAAATATTAATGTTACACCTGCGTCAGAAATAATTGAGAATTTAAAAATATTTGATTATGGTCAACCCGCGAATCGCCTCGATTTTCTAAATAAATTTAAAATCAATGTATTTTATACGCTTTTAGATTACATCTAAATTTTTGTGTACTAAATTCAGAATGATTAAAAATTAATTTAAAAAAATAAAGTAAATGTTTATATAATTTTAATGAAAAACTGATGAAACAGTTGAAATTATTGGGGGGGGGGCGCCAGAACAAATTTTGCATGCGGGCGCTGAGGACCCCAGGACCGGCCCTGCTAATTAGATTGGATTAGACTATAATGTGTCAATGCACTACATAGTAATTATGTCCTCCATATAAGTTTGAAGCTGTTCTATTCATATTGTCAAAGGGCTATGCATTTGAGAGCCATTCATAATGAAATCTTTATTAACAAATATACAAACGCAAACGAACAAGAATCGGAATTTTGTAAACTGACAAAAATAACACTGACGTTTCTTAGTAACCAACATAAAACATTTGAAAATACTTTTTCATCGGCTCACTAGCACCAAATCTGCGACTACAAATGGACCCCTAAGTATTCCTTCTGAACGAGTATTTTGTTCTAAGTGAAAAGGCCCTATCATCAAAACCAATTTGGACATACGGCATCCTAGACAATATACTAATACGGCATACAGCTATGGGGATCAACTTCCAACTCAAACGCTTCAATAATTCAAAGATTTCAAAACAAGTTATTAAAAGAAATTTTGAAAGCACCAAAGTATGTTCCAAATTGGTTAATACACAAAGACTCAGGCACTAGCACAGTTAAGGATGAAATAATGCTTACTCACACAAATATAGAAATCGCCTAGCTGATCACCCGAACTTGCTTGCGAGAAAACTTCAAATCAACTCTACCAGGGCCCGATTAAAAAGAAAATTTCTTCTGCACTAATCAACAATAGATAAGACCTTCGACAAATCACTGGCAATGGTCAGATGATTTGTATTTTGCCAACGCCTTCAGTTTCATGTCAAATATTTTACTTGTTGTCCGTTTCAGGACAGTTGTAAAAATTATTAAAATTAAAATAAAAAAAAAAAAGTGAAAAGGCCCTGCTGGCGCCCACTTTCGGAATCCCTGAAACTACTTACAAGTTTGATGTTTATTTCATTCAACCAACAATCGCAATTAGAATTTATATTTTGAAGCATGCATTTTTGTTAATGATTTAATTAATAAAGTTATTTTGTAGAAGTCAATGTAACTTTGGTTCATGTCTTTTCAATTCAAACATTCCGCCATTATGTACCACATGCCGCCATTTGTAAGCAAAATTAAATAACAACTATGTTACCAGTCTATAAATATATATTTTATAACCTATGTTTAATTTTTGGGTAAGAATTATTAAAATAAATTAATCAGTCAGTGCTGAGACTTGCTTGGACAAGTTTCTTTATAATAATAAAATTTACAAATCACAAATTTAAGTAGATTTAAAGTTAAAGTGTGTTTTGTGTGAAAATATGTTTTAAGTAAGTGCCCAATAATGTTTTTATATAAAAGTGGTTTAGGCTTATTCATAAATATTTTGACAAACTGTTGGCATAATTCTAATTAAATATATTTTTTGCTTACATTGTAATATTTATTCAAGTCCAAAACACTTTTTAATACATGAATTAATCACTTTAAACATTAAATTTAATTTATATTGTTTTGAGGTTAGAATTGTTAAACGTCAAACTTGACAGTTGTTTTTAGATTAAAAATTTCTGTTGTGACAGGTTTATTTTTAAATGTGTTTCAAAATAGTTATTCAATTAAATAAATGTTTAATAATCAAGTAGAATAGTTCCAATTTTATGCGTTTTTTCTTACTTTATTATTATTATTCAAAATCAGGAATATTTCTAAAGAGTGAAGTAATTTTTGTCATTGTTCAAACAAAAGGTGTGTTATTTATACAAAGAAATTAGTTTTTAGATGATTTTCTTTGAAAAATATATTAGTATATTTTCTTTTGTGTTAATAATAGTTATTATAAGTGCAGTTGTTATTAATAATTCAATATTTACATCATAAATGGGTCGAAAAATATTTATATGCTCTTTGTAAGTAATGGCCATTAATGGTTTTCTTTTAAATCCTAAGTGCCATTACTAATTAATAATTGATAAAATTAAAATTATTCGTATTATATATTGAATTAATTTAATATAACGAGTTTGATGTATCTAGTAGTTTGTCTGCTTTAAGACCAACATTTTTCAATAAAATCACCATTTTAAGAACAAAAATATTCTTGAATTTTTACAAAAACCACTTTCTTCCCATAATATTTATGAAAGACACGTAAAAAGTATATTGATAAAATAATTGTCATAATTATTATAATTATAGAATGATAGATGACTTTTTCGTTTGTAACTTTTAAATAGTGTATCTAATGTCAATGAAATATTTAAGAAGTTTGCACAAAATTAAATTACCTATATTTTTTATAAAGCAACTCTGTATACTTTCAAATGTATACAAATTCAAAAGAAGAATAATGATTTTAGCTAACAGTACAATTATGTTTTATAATATTTATAAATCATCAACCATATTGAATCCATGGACAGATTTTTTCTAACACATTTTACTCAATTTGAATAACTTTTGGATCTTGCTGATTCGAGGCATTTTTTACATTTTTTCAAAGAATTTCGAAATTTTGTTTTAGAAAATTTACTAAAATTTAGTATAAATTATTATATGCACTTGTATATCAAAATTTTGAATAATCTGTAGTTGAAGCGCAGATTTGAGTTTGATAGCAATATGTGGATTCGGGACATTTTTTTTTCATTTCTTCAAATAAGTTAGAAATTTTGTATCGAATATTTTTGTTTATTTATTTAATGGAAAATAGATAAAATTTACTAACAAATAGTATAATTGTTATATATATTTTTATTTATTTAGTATTATTTAAATATATAGCCCACAGATTTCTCCAGAGGACTCAAAAATACAATTATTTGACATATGAATAACAATTAAAATATACACAAATTACAATATATAGTTAGTAACATAAAATGCTAAGATAAAATTTCATATAATGCAGAATGTAACAATATATTTATAAACAGAAAATAATAAGATATTTGAAAGAAAATAAAAAGATTACTTGTGCAGATGGAGATTATTTGATTAGGTGATGTGTTGTGAATGTCTATTTCATTATTAATTAAGTAAAGTTAGGGACATTAGTAAAATGGCGAATTAAGAGAGAATTAGATTTAGGGGTGGGATAATGAAAAATAATTGTGAACGCGAAAAAAGCCTTGGAACATTAAAGGATAGTTGATTGAGAATAAGAGGACAATCTATAGAATTATTGCAAAGCTTAAATAAGAACATAATTGTACAGATAAATCGACGTGAGGCAAGGGAAGGAATACCAAATTCTTTTAGTAAAGTGTTGTGGTCAAAGCCACGTTCAGGGTAAATTTTATATGTTTTATAATAAAGGTATTTCAGAAATTTTCGCTGAACCTTCTCTATCGCATCAGAGTTGTTGATATGATGAGGATACCAAATAATCGAACCGTATTCTAATTTTGAACGTACAATAGAATAGTACATGCAAAGAAGTGCATTGGTAGACTTAAATTGTTTACAATTTCTTAGTATCAAACCTAAAGATTGATGTGCTCTATATATATACTTGGATATCAACATTTTGAATAATTTGTAGTTGAAATGCGAATTTTCGTTTCCGTTGAGATTTGAGTCGATTGAATAATTGGCTATAGGTGGATTTTGGACGTTTTTTTACATTTTGTTAAATAACTTTAAAATTGTGCCCTGAACATTTTCATTTGTATAAATCAGTATAAACTAGATAAAATTGACTAACAAATAGTATAAATTGTTGTTTAATAAAATGACCATTCGGTTTGAATGGCCAAAAAAGTATTTATTGAGATAGGTTCAAAGTGTTTAAGAAGTTCGTGATCTATCTGGATGCTGCCGAACTCTATTGAACACTTGCACTTTGCCGAAGGACCAGATATATTTAGTTGTTGGCTATATCAGACCGTTTGAATAATAAAAATAAAAGATGATGAATAACTGTTTAATTATTGTATATTTGAAATATTAAGACTTATAGATGATTAGATAGTTGAGGTTTGAATTAAATGTTTTGGATTTGAGTGTTAATTTACGACTGATCTTAGCTATGTGAAATTTAGGTTGATACTAAA
>NW_020537324.1:48015828-48064535 GCF_003426905.1 Ctenocephalides felis | reverse complement strand
AGTTGACGAACTCGTCCAGGGCATTGTTGTGTCTGATTCGGTTGATGTCTGCCCTGGTCTCGCATCGGGTTCATCGGTGAAAAAATGAGATATATCAGTGACATTTAACAACCCTGAAGGAGTAGTGATAGTACTATCAGTTATTTCAGATGAAGTTGAAATAATAGTCGTAGTTTGAGGATCACTTGGCGAGAACGTAATTGTTGTAAATTCCGTCGTATGTTCCGTCGATTTATTAATTACTGACGATTGTGGTGCAAAAGTAGTTGGAAATATTATATTCGTAAAATCTTCCGTTGTGGTAGAAATTTCTTCGATTGTTCTTGGTTCGACAGTATCTTGTGCTTCATTGATTTTTGTAGTGATATCAAACATATGGGTAGTGAGCTCTGTGCTAGTGGGTTCCGATGTAAAAGCTATTATTGTGGTTGGTATCTCTCTGTGGTCGGAATTTCTGTTGTTGTTGATAAAGATGTTGTTTCTATGATCGTAGTAGTTTCAGTTGTCGTAAAAGTTATAATTTCGGTAGTGGTTGTAGTTAAATTTGGCCGAACATAAGAACAATCCAATAAACCATAAGGCAGTTCTAAACATTCGCATAGAAGACCTGTAAATAAAGCCATGTGTGTATTAATAACTATATACTATTAGTTAAATCTGAGTTAAGCTTTGTGTTTAGAAATATAACATCTTTATATTTCTTGAAAGCTATGTTAGTGAGGAAGTACAATAAATATTTCTACGAATTCCCGAAAATCTGATTATGATAATTTCAAAAATATCTGTGGTTTCGCACGCACAATAAAAGCTATATCATTTCTTTTATATTTCCA
This sequence comes from Ctenocephalides felis, assembly GCF_003426905.1. Lineage (NCBI taxonomy): Eukaryota > Metazoa > Arthropoda > Insecta > Siphonaptera > Pulicidae > Ctenocephalides > Ctenocephalides felis. The sequence goes on along the minus strand of NW_020537324.1, from coordinate 48,063,702 downwards.
TATTGTATCCACATATAACATATAATTTGCCGAACTCCTTTCAGTCCATTAGCTATGAAATATGTATTTCGAAAAACAAATAACGAAAAGTGAATAAAGTAAAAATGAATGCATAATAGAAAAAGTTAAAAGTTATAATTTAAAATTAATTTATTTATAAACCATGTTTTTTGAGTAGTTTTATGTTGTATTTGTTCGCAATGATGTTTTATTGTTTATTATAGTATTAAACTATTATAATGACCAAAAACGAAATAGAAAACATACTAGCTCCCAAAACGTGATAGATGCATGTCAGTGGCGTAACTATAGGGTGGCGTGGGTGGCAAAATGCCACGGGCCCCCGACCTAAGGGGCCCCGACCCAGGAAATCGAGATTCGGAAATACCTTATAACATTGTACATAAATTTTATTTCATTTGAAACTTATATTTTTATTTTTTAAGTTTAAAGTCGGAGTTAATTATTCAACCAAAACTTGCATCGAACTTACATTCGGCCGAATATTTAGTTAGTTAAAACCAAAGGAGTCGCCGCCTCACAGCGAAAGTATTTTAAGTGTTTTATCTTTTATGCGATAACGAGCTGCGATGGATCTGCATCGGAAAATCTTTAGTTTATATAATATATCAAGAATGAATTAATGAATTTATTATTGTATATATAATAATTTATACTTTATCGAATTTTAAGATAAAAACACAACACGTGAAGAACTCTTTTCACAGCATCGACAGCAGGCCTTCGCGGGGCCTCGTATCAAAATTTGTTTCGGGGCCCCCTTAAGAGGAAATTTTTTATCACAAAATATAAAAATACATAAAATTAGAAGAATAGTTATTTATCATTCTAATTATTTTTCTATCTAATTTTCTATAATTTTCCGAGCTTTTCATAAATGATCCAGATAAAAATATTCTCCCCTTATTCGAAAAACTGAATTATTAAGTGATCTTTAGATTCTAAAGTTTCTGTCCCTAGGAACAATAGTGACAGGTCTGATAGACATTTATGTCCTAAAGTGTTTACGTATTTTTTCTTAGTTTTAATTTTGAATTTCGCCGTATTAGTGAAGCACATACAAAGTTTTAAAATCTTTTCAAAATATTTTGCAGCAGAAATAAATTCTTTTAAAGCATTAGCTTACAAGTTAAAGTTCAATACCGCTCGATAACTACGTCCAAGTCATTTATTTTTTGTATAAATCGTTAGTTTGCTTTAGATATTTCTTACGCTCGATGGGCCTCCCTGGCCCGTGGCCCTGTTTCAAGCCATTCTGAATCGAATGAGACCAAATTTGTAAAAAGTATATATGTGTTTGTGGGTGCGTGTGTGTGAACAGATTTTTTGAGAAATTTTTGCAGAAAAATGAAAAAATTTCCGTTCAAGTTTTAGTCCGCAAATGTTCGAAAGATATTGGTTGGGAATCGTGCTGATTAGTTTTTGGTAAAGATCGGCCGGGCCGTTTACTTGTAATAAAGTTTAAAAAGAAAAATTACGACGATTTTAAGATTTTTTTTGACGGTCATATTCATAGTTTTGTGGATCATACTAAAAATATTACGGACCTACGACAAGTCGTTTAATTTTAAAAATTCTTCAAAGTTTGCAAAAATTAGTATCGTTCTTTTGGCATTTGTCAAAATTAGACTTTTGATCGACGTTTTCTCAAAAATGCCTGAATCGTTTTCAGAAATGTATAAGCTTTTAGAGAAAACGTGTTCGTTCGTTTTCAATTATGTATAATAAATCCACTTGGAATACTTTTAATTACTCATAAATTAATTTATATTTTATTGATTAAGTCGATTAATTATATATATCGTGACGTTCATGTAACTTGCCGCAAGGCAAAATACCAATACCAACTAGTTAAATCATAAATTGTCATGAAGATCGAACGTCACTACTTAATCAATAAAATAAAGAAAATCAATAAAACAAGAAATTGTTAATGGAAGATTATGTAATAATTAAATTTAAGATTTAAAATTTTGTTTATTAAAAAAATACGTTTTTTAGTTTCCATTTATTCTAACGTTGAATATATTCACTAATATTTCATGTTTGATTTTCAATAAAAATTAAGTTTTGTGTATTTTTTGTTATTTTTATATTATTACAACTAAATTATAATTATACCTCTAAATCAATACTTGACTTTTCTGCCTTTTGTAAATTTTATAATTTAAAGCCATAAAATATAAATTAATCGAAGTTGGTTTGCTAATTGTGATAAAATTCATTAAAAATTGTTTTAGCCAGTAGAAAAACAGCGTGTAAATGACTATTCGCGTTTATTAAACAAAATTAGATAAATTAAAAATTGAGTACCACGATAGGGCCCCATCGAAAGACTTTGCCACGGGCCCCGGAGGGTCTAGTTACGCCACTGATGCATGTACCTACTTATTTCGAAAAAGAAATATTTTTGCATTTTTTGAACTTTCCGTAGTTGGATATATTTTTCGAAACTTAAGTATGAACTAAGTTAGGAATATTGAAATGCAAGTTTATCGTCGTTATTCTTGACCACAAGACTAGACAAGACAATTCATATTCATATGCTTTGCGTTTTTAAAAAACTTGCATCTTAGATGTTGTAGTATATATATACTTCATGATTTTTAATATTTCTTACGATTACGACAAAATTGTTCGGAAATAATGGGATATTGCATATACATTTTTAATTATATCACTACCTAATGATAGATAGTCGAGTGATATCCTAGACAATAATAGAATATAATATATTTATAATGAATGATTAATCAGGTTTGGTGTGAAAATAAGTCACCATTGGTTGTCAAAATGGCGATTTTTGATAAAATCCAAAAATATTATCAAATACCAAGACATTTAGAATGTTTTGATATTTTTGTCGTAACTTCACGATATGTGTAAATAATGAATTGGGGCATAGATATTTAGGTTTAAGTGCTTAAATTCGCATAATGATTAGTTATCTAATAGTAAATAATAATAAAAATCAGAATGCAAGTTTAAAATTATTTTTCTGAACTCACCAGATATGCCTTGTGGACAGGAGCATGTAAAACCATCTACTCCATCTATGCAGGTCCCTCCATTAATGCACCGAGGACCCAGTTGACATTCGTCATATTTTTGGTCGCATTTTTCGCCATGGTAATCAGGTACACAATAACAACGCGGATATCCGAATTCCATGAGACACAATGATCCATTGGAACATGGATTATCAGAACATTCCAGAACTGGTCGTTCGCAATCGTGTCCCGTGTAACCTATTTAAAATAATGGTCAAAATATTTTCTGCAGGATGATCAAGAAAGTCAAGTAAGTAGCATTGCTTGATGAGATATATATTTTATTTCGTTAAAAATGTTGAAATTTCAATCTAATGCAATTATATTGTAAATGTTGACTTTGTTTAGTCGTATTCTTTGACTTATTATATAAGACGTTTATGTCATTTATCAAACATGCAAATTATTTAAAATATTTATTTTAACACTTTGGGGACGGCTGTCCACCTCAGTGGACAAACATACTCTGTTAGGCACAGACTATTTTATAAACAATGACTCAGTTTGCATCGAAAAGTTGAATAAATTACATATAGCAGTGATAAACTATATTGTATTTTGAAAATAATTTTAAGTTATTTTAGTAGTATTTTCAGCCTTTTTCTTTGCTATATGGTCTTTTTTTAATATTTAAAACGACCGAGGGCTTTTAAATATGGCAAAACGACTGGTAAATTTTGTGATTTAAGCAGTAGTGAAGATGAGTTTCAAATAGACATTCATACAGGCAAATTTTACGAAATTACTATTCGCACCGATGATAGTGATGAATGTGATGATGATATTATCCAACCAACAAAAAGAAGAAGTTCGATAAAATAAATGAAGAGCGGGAAGACATTAGCGAATGTGCCGATTCTCTTTCAATAATCGAGTTTGACATACATCAACAAACACCCCGACTACAAATACCAAGCAATATAAGACATCCAATAGATTATTTTACCTTATATTTTACAAATGAATTATTAGCCAATATAATAGAAAAATAAACCATTATGGCAGCAAAAAAATTACCAAATATACTGACTAATCAGGATATTCTAAATGCGAGTGAAAGAAAAAGGGATTGTATTGCCTGTTCTAAGAGAAAAGCACCAGGAGGGAGGCATTTTATTGTAAAACATGTCAAAAGCAACCAGCTATGCATTTTGGAAATTGTTTTGACCGTCAACATTCTTTATAAAATGATCAAAAATAAATTATTATTATAAATGTATGTCCTTCAATGACCACAAATTTTTATCAAACAAATTGCATAACTTACACAATGAAATCAAGTTTATAGCCGGTAAAATAGATTGTTTTGAAATCGGTGCCGTCCCGAAAGTGTTAAATTCGAAACCAAAACGCTCATTAAAGCTTATTTAATAAGGAGATTTTTATGTTTTCCTTTACGAATTAAATATTCGTCGAAAAAAAATATTAAGAAATCAATGTCTCGAAGAATTTATATTTGATAATATAATATTACGTATTTATGAAAAATCAAGAAGTTTAATACCATACAATTTAGTTGCCAGATTTTTGGCTGAGTGGAGAGCGATTTAAACTTCAACAACGTGTCAATATAGCATGTCAAGGATATTCAGTACGCACGTATAGGCATATCGAACTAATATATAAACTCACAATTTGGTCACATCACGTAAAATTGTTAGATTGCGCACTTCAAATAGGTTATTTTTGCTTTTTTTTCATTTTTTTAACTTCCTGAAGAAGTTTATGCAGAAAAGTGAAAAATTGTTTGTCCACGCTTTAGCCCGCAATTCTGAATCGATTTCGAAAATTCAAAAATAATTCGAAAGATATTGGTTGGGAATCTACCTGATTAGTTTTTGGTAAATATCGGCCGGGCCGTTTTCTTGTAGTAAAGTGTTAAAAAAATTTTTTCGACGATTTTCATGATTTTTTGATAGATAGATGATTTGATTTTGATTTGATAGATAGATGGCCTTCTAAATCATACCAAAATATTACGGCCCTACAATAAGTCGTTTAATTTTAAAAATTCGTCAAAGTTAGCAAAAATTGGTATCATTTTTTTGGCATTTGTCAAAATTAGAAGTTTCATCCACGTTTGCTCAAAAACGCCTGAACCGAATTCAGAAATTTCAAAACTATTTGATGTATCTCGATCAGAGTTTTCGTTTGTCAGTTTTATGCAACGACCTGCCGAGCCGTTTCTTTGTAATTTGAAAAAAAATTAAACGTTTTGTCCACATTCAAGCTCGTACTACCGAATCGATTTTAAAAAATCCAAAACTGTTCAAAATATATTAGTTGGGAATGAAACTGATTAGTTGAAAATCTACCGAGCCGTTTTCTTGTAAATAGTTGTTAAAAAAATTTAAGCCGATTTTTATGGAACTTTTTTTGGTGATAAATATCATGGTCTTATAGTAATTGGTAATACTGAAGTATTACGGCCTTACGACAAGTAGTTTAAAAATTCATCAAAGTTTGAGAAAATGAGTCGTTTTTTTGACGTTTGTTAAAATTAAAATTAGACAATTTACTTGGTATAACGATGGAGTACTTAGACTTAATGAACATACTAAAAAATTAAAGTTCTACGGAAACTGGTTCAAATTAATGTGTAGTGGTTATCACATCTGTTTTACACGCAGAAGGCCGCCGGTTCGATCCCGGCCAAATATTTAAAACAAATTAAATTGCATTTTTTTTAAATATATTGTAGAATTCGATATTCAATTCATTTATTTGATTTGCTTTAGTACGCATATAGTATACTAAATATATTTAGTATACTATATGCTTACCAAAGCAAATTAAATAGAATGAATTGAATATCAAATTCTACAACATATTTAAAAAAAATGCAATTTAATTTGTTTCAAACAAAACTAGAATGTTTTATGAAAAACTTACCAATGTAGCATGCGCAAGCATAATCTGCAAGTTTATCTACACAAACACCTCCATTTTGACAAGGATTAGAAGCGCATTCATCTATTTCCAATTCGCAAAGACTTCCTTGCCATCCTAAAATAAAAATTTATAATAAAGAATCAAACTGACTTTCAAAATACATAAAACTCAAAAGTAATTGAAAGTTCATCAACCTTCAATGGCAAATTCATAGTTCAGGTATTATTATATGCCAATTTTCTTAAGTTAACTATTTTAAATAATTATGAGTGTTATTTCATTTTGATTCTAAATTACTATTTTATTACAAAACATTTGTGAAACATAATGTGATTGATACCTGGTTGACAATCGCAATAAAATTCTAATCCTGGACCTTCAACACATTTTCCTCCATTGCGACATCTTGCAGAGCCTGTAGCATTACAAACGGCCACATCTTGTTCGCAACGGGTTCCCAAAAATCCAGGGCCGCATTGACATCGGTAACCATTTGCAAAATCCCAGCAAGTCCCATTATTTAAGCAAGGATTCGATAAACATTCGTCAATGTTTACGGAACAGTCATCACCTGGCATTGGATATTTTACGATTTTATTTAGTTATAAGAAAGAGAAACTACGGGAAGTTAATTAAAAACTAGTTGATTTGCAAGATTGCAAGTTACATGAACTTCCCAATATGTGTAAATAATCGACTAAATCCATGATAAATAAATTAATTTATGTGTGATTAAAAGTATTCAGAGTGGACATAACTCGGAGTATTTTCCAAAAGCAAATTTTCCCAAATCAATAATTTTTATAATTGAACTAGTTTCCGAAGGACTTTAATGGTATAGTAATTAAGACTGAGTGCTCTATCGTTAAACCAAGTAAATCGTCTAATTTTTTTTAACAAACGTCAGAAAAACTACTCATTTTCTCAAACTTCGATGAATTTTTTAAATTAAACTACTAGTCATAAGCCCGTAATATTTCTGTAAGTTCTATAAGATCATGATATATATCGCCAAAAAAGTTCCATAAAAATCGGCTTAATTTTGTTTCAACGGTTAATTACAAAAAAATGGGTCGGTAGATTTTCACCTAAAACTAATCAGTATCATTCCAAATTAATATCTTTCGAACAGTTTTGGTTTTTTTAAAATCGATTCGGTAGTATGAGCTTAAATGTGGACGAAAAGTTTAACACTTCTTCCCAAGTTACAAAAAAACGGCAGATCGGCATTGAGATACATCAAATGGTTTTCAAATTTCTGAAATCGGTTCAAGCGCTTTGGAGCAAACGTCGATCAAAAATCTAATTTTGACAAATGCCAAAAAACGATTCTAATTTTTGCAAACTTTGACGAATTTTTAAAGTTAAACGAGTTGTCGTAGGGCCGTAATATTTCAGTATTCGTCAAAAAAAAATTCATACAAATCGTCGAAAAAATTTTTTTTAACACTTTATTACAAGAAAACGGCCCGGCCGATCTGTACCAAAAACTAATTAGCACGATTCCCAACCAATTTAAGTGAAAATAAATACATCATATAACAATTTTGAATGATGTTTACTAGTAATATGATAATACTCGTGATGCACACATTTATTAATATGTCAACCATTATAGTTTGGGCGTATCGGACTTCCGTTGCATTTGTACGGATTTACACCTAGGTCGCGCGTAAAGAAGTTTTACTTCAAAAAAACTAATTTTTAATAGTACCGAAAATGTTCGATAACTTCAGTCCCATGATAAAAACTTTTTGAATTAATAAATGTAAAATTTTGACTTTCATTGTTACACTCGTTTGTAAATTTACATGTTTTTAAATTAAAATTATAAGTTTTGAATTGAGACCTGTGAATCCATCGGGGCACGAGCAATTGTATTGAGCAACTCCGTCGATACACGTACCACCATTTTTGCATGGTGAAGACCAACACTCATCCCAATTGGTTTGGCACTGCACTCCCGTATATCCATCGATGCAGAAACAAGCATACGTACTGCAAATGATAATAAAATACTTGTTTTTAAATTTTTTTGAATGATGAAAAACCTTTTGTGTAGGCGTAGAAAAATTTTTTTTATTTTTTTATTTATTTATTGTTTGAACAGCAATCAGAACTCCTATATGTTCTATAAGCTGTTGGTTAACGACTTAATACTACTTTATTTCATGAGAGGCAATCCATCGATTAACCATTCTCTTATGTGTGGGATATTTTTGATATTAGCTCTTACGTCTAATAGTTGCATATGATTGGATGTTGCAGCTATGTCCACGAAGGACGATTTCCACTTGGAATTATATTGTGGTCTATAATCCCAAGTGGAAATTTGACATCAAAGCTGCCTGATGTCGGGCTACGGCGGTAGCGGGAATCAATCCAGCGAACCTGGAACTAGTTGGTGCTAGCCCACGCGTAGAAAAATGATTTTCTAAAAAAAAAATTTCTAAAAACCTTGCAAAATTAATGAAGATGCAAATTATTTGCAACAATAAAATTATTGAAATATTTCATATATTATATAATTTTTACTCTTCTCAAAATATCTATTTCAATTAAAAATTTATTTGTTTGCAACTGTGAATGCAGTTGTTATTATATCCTGACTTATTTATAATAACATAAATACCAAACTGTATAAAAGACAGTAGTGCAATTATGCTATTTATTATGCAATTTATTTTCGTTGATTAATTGGTATAAGAAAGTTTCGAACAATGAAAATTAATATAAGGTTTTCAATGATAAATATTAAAAAAATATGCTATAAAAATTTTAAGTTTTATTTAAATAATTATTTATGATTTGATAAAATAATAAAAAACATGTAATATTTTTTTTTAAAGTTTCATTTGAATAATTACTTATGATTTGCAATAAAACTATGATACAACCAAAATTTATATCACATGTAACTACTTTAATGATTTTTAAATACATTTGTCTATTATGAATTTTATCACTGACCTGTTTAAATCATCTAGACAAACTCCGAATAAACATGGATTGCTAAGACAAGCAAATCCAGCCCTTGTTCCAGGAGCCCAATACAAACATGATATTGCAATTACTAGGGCCGCAATAGGTACCGCGCTACCGGGCGCCCGCATCTTTTGAACTATTGAACCGCATTACCCGCACTGAAAAAAATAGTAAAACAAACTGATTACTAAAAAACTAAACTTGTAATAGAAGTACATTATAGTATTTTTTTTTAATTCTTTGAATCGCAATAAAAACTATTCTCAGTGTTCTATTGTGATGTTTTTTCCTGCGTTCTAGCCTTATTCGAAGGTAACTCAATTTGTTTGTTGTTTGGGTTTGTTTCTCATCGCGCTAAATTGTTTTTACAGTTTTCAGCGAGATGTGATTTCCGGGAAAGCTATTTTCACATGTAAAAAGTTTTGTGTCTACTTCTTTAAAACCGGATTACTGTCGTTTGATATCAGGTTGTAGGTAGCGAGAGATTTGAACTTGACATCTTGTGGAGTCACTTACGACGAATGCTTCATAACACAATGAACTTATATTTTTTATTAATTAAATTATTATTAAAATTAAATATTATTAAAATAAATAGACACATACTTTACTCAATTTTAACTACAATTTTCTATTAAAATGCATACTTTTATGACTTTCTTGTATTAAAATCCTATTTTACAAACTTTATTACTGTAATGCAATGCAATAATCATACAGGGTAGAGCGGGGATCAAAGGCCCGCGGGTATAAAGGTTCACTCACGATATCTCAAAAAACAGTAAAGTTAAGAATTTTTTAACAATATTTGAAATTAGACGAAGAAAGATGTATAACCAGTCATCGCCTTGATTTTTACGACGATGCTATCGGGAGGAAAACGTTAATGTATAGAAATCCATAACAAAAGTATTTTCCTTCGTTGTTATTTGTTTTGGTTGCGACCACTGTTGCTTTTGGACGAGACCTTAATATAATACCCAAGTATATGTTTTTTAATTGTTTTATAAGTTGTATTGTTGATTTTTAGTAAGATTCAACAACGTTTTTATACAATCTCTATAAAACTTTGAACCTGGTTGGGGTAACATAGACCAATTGTACATTTACCCTGGTCAAGGTAATTTACTGTGTTATCTCTGTAAAAAAAAATTCGCCCATGACGTTTATACTTTGCATTGATTGAACAATGTAGTTATTATTTTGTAAAAATCCTTTAAAATTAAAATAAAACATTGGACCTATTTGTCTTCTGGCCGTCACAATTTTTCCGCATATGGGGTAAAATGGACCAGGTTACAAATTAAAAAAAACACGAAACACATTTCTTTCACGAATTTTTACTGAGCATAGTCAGATAGTTATTTGTTTAATATGTATTATTTGTTGTGATTAATTGATTTGCTTGTAAACAATACAATTGCTCAAAGTCAAATTGGGACTTTGTGCCGGGCCCTACCGTAATAAATTACAGAAAAAATCATTTTTTGTATTTAAGAAAAATCGAAACTAATAGTAAAGTTAAATACCTTCAGTACGATTCTTCTTAACATTTCACAGAAAATATGTGTTTGGGAAAAAATGAATCAATTTTTGTTTTCATTCTGACCAATTGGAATTTCTCTACTTATTTGAATCAAGTGTTATCAGGATATTTGTGTATATAAACTAAAAGCAAATTGGACCATATTATTATTACATGTATATATATATATATATTTATATATATATATATATATATATATATATATATATATATCAAATAAATGCAATAATATTGAATGCATGAGCGATTCGTAACGAGCTATGAAACCAATTACTTATGGTTATGTTCAGCTATAACCGTAAACTTGGAATGTCCAGCAAACTGTAACAGCATTAGCATCATATCCGGATTTAAAAATTTATCTATAGAGTGATACTTGTATTTCATACTTTTTTAATTTTATCGTACAGCAAGTAACGGATGATTTAAGCTAGCAGAAATGAGCCATATCATATCAGCAAATAAATGAGATTTGACAATGTAACAATGGTAGATTGAAGTTTTGGTTTTACTTTTCATAAGTCATTTGCTAGATTCAATACCGACCTCGAACAACTTGATATCAAGAAGTGGTGTTTTAACTTAAAAATATAAATTTAATGTATACTGTGAAAACAGCCCTTATCGTCCATTGCTGCATCGAAATAAAAATTCTGTATTAATATTAGAAAATTTAAATTGGGTTGTCTTCTAAAATATCTACATAGTTTTTAAGTATTAACATAACAGCTCATGAGACTCTTAAGTTCCTATTGTTGCTGAAATAAAGTAAACATATATGATATTATATAAATCTAATGAATGAATGATGTATGGAACTTATTTTTCAATTTGTTAACCAATATACCAATACAGTGAAAATAGCCCTAATACCGTGAAAATAGCCCTAATCCGGTATTACTGCATCCCAGGGCATATATGCGGTGAAGTATACTTCACCCTGTTGCAGAAATTGTACTAATAATTTATAATAATTCATCTTATAGCACAACAGCTTATAGGACTCGTAGTTCCGATTTGCTGTTCAAAATAATAAAAAATATAAAAATAAAATTGCTTATTTATTCTTTAATTTTAATATAAAATTTATCATTTAACTTGAAAACGTTAAATATAATTAATATAAAACTACAAAATGAAATTTTCTTGTTTTTAGTATTCGCTCTCAAAATCATTTTTCTCTCAGAACGCGTTTGATAAAATTAAATCCAACTCTACCACTATTTGCAAATTTTACTGCGATTATCACACCTTTAGATGCCGTCTTAACCAAGGACGTCTGATCGTCAGAAAGTGATTTTCTGTCCTCTAGCTCTCAATCTTGAACTAGAAAGAACAACTTGACACAGTGACGAGGCATGCAGATAATTATTATATTTTTTACTATTTTAAACTTTCAGAAGGAGAAGTTTATGATTTTGTCAGAAAATCTGCTCTTTTGATATTCTTCTAACGTTTCAAGCCATTCTGAATCTATATCAGAATTGGAAACTGTATTCGTGTGTGAGTCGATTTTCGACCTTTCTGATTTAACAAAAGAGCCGTGCCAAAAATTGCAAAAAAGTGTGTAACTTTTCGTACACGTTTTTGCAAAAAATCTTGAAATAAATTTGACAATTTGTATGAAGAACAAATGTTGAACAATTTTGTTTTACGTTTTTAAAGAAATTTAACGTGGCGATGGTCCATATGAATATCCTAAATTATCATAGTCCAGCGAAAAGTCGTTGAATTATAAAAAAGTATTGAGGTTTGGAATAATGGGCCAAACATGTATTTGTGCGATGTAAATAATATAACTAGTGGTGCATGGCATTATGCCTTAAAGCAAATTGCTGAAACTTTTCGTACCGTAATGAAATATTCGATGCATATTAAATTTCTTCAAATAGATTATTATAAATACTGTAACTTTCATTATTCGTATTTTATATAAAACATATAAGAGCATATAAATTGCACGACGACGTTTATATAGGTTTACATAAATAGTAAATAAAGAATAAAGAAAACTTAATGCAGCTGAGTTAAAATTAAGGATCATGACTCATATTTCTAAAAATCACAAAATGAATTGCTTAGTTAAAATTGTTTATGAAGAATATAAGTGAGCTTCAGAATATTAGTTAAAATTAAAATTTAAAATCGAATTATTTTCAATAACCTTCCTCAAAAACTGATCGTTTCTTACACTGTCAACACAAGCAATGTCATTGAATTATTCAAGTCAAATGCTTCGTTCTCACATTTTTCGCGCATTTAGCTCTATATCTTCGAAACAGCTTCACCTGCCTTTGCCAAAACCTAATACCCACATCCTCCCATCATTGCAAAATGAATATTTTTTGAATCATTGGATGATCTGTTCTCTTAAAAACTTAATTTATTTTTTCTGTACTTTTTGCTCCGTATCTCCTAAACGGCTAGACCTGTCTTTGCCAAAAAACTAATCAGCAACGTCTCCCTATCAATAGATATTGAATGCGTTTTTGATTATTCAAACTTGCGCTCGAAATCGTGGACGAAAAATTGTATCCATGCATACATACACACATTCCAAAAGGTATGTCAAAATGTTCAGAAAGCTTTGAGTTGTGAATATATGCAAAAATTTTCGATTTTTTCAATTTTTGAACGATCACAATTACTTACCCTACGTATAGTGTTTGATTAGTAGAAAATTTTATCTTTATAACTAAATTTCAATTTTGGCATCGATTTTGTTGATTTAGCAAATTACTTACACGTAACGGAAAGTTTCTATAGCTAGTCTTACAACAAAATGCCACTTACCCCTAGTTCTTATAATAAGAAGGTATTGCATGATTCTTTCAAATAAAATATAATGAAACAAGATGTAATTTATATTAATAATTCCTAGAAATATATACATTGCCTTGCACTTGATAATGCCCATAAAATTATGATCTCTATAAACAATGCATGATTCGCAAAGTATAATATAGTGGGATCGTAACTATTTCTTGGGAACCGGATACTACAATACGCCTTTATACATAATGTATCGCACAGCGACACTGCGGGATCCATAGCTTCCCAAGTTTAAGTAGATTAAAATAACTTAGTTGCAGAAAATACTAAATTATGTATATTTTTGTTTTAACTGCCATAAAAACTACTAGTTCTAAAAATTGTTTCTATTGTACATATTAACCTATTATTTTCTAAAGAGGACGACAACCCAGCAATTAATTATTCTCATTTTTATGTGTAGATATAATCTATTAGATTATATCACATATATGCATATCTGATAGCTATTAATTTGTAAATATTACCCCGAATATAGATTTTAATTTGAGAACATATTTGAGATCTTAACGCTTAACCTAATGTGAAAATATATCATACTGCTTGATAACGAGCTGGCCCAAGTTGGTATCGAACCCAGAACTAGTTAATGTTAGTCCACGCTAAACGATATATGGAATAGAGCACTGTTTTGAAATATATTTATTTCGCTTTTTCAAATCATTTCAAATCGGACAAAAAATTGTATGCATACATACGCATACAGTATGCCAAATACATTTTAAGGTATGTCAAAATGCTCAGAAATCTTTGAAACGTAAAGATATGCAGAAACTTAAAAACGAACAACTTTGACGTTTAATAAGAATAACGTTGACAAATCGTTGTGCACTTATCTGCTAATTTATGAAGAAAAAGGCTTGGCCGATTGTGAAAAAAAAATAAAATTCATAGATCCGTTTCTAAGAAAAAGTAGACAAAAGGTCAAATTTTAAACTGCATCCACATATATACATAAGTAATTTTTTCAATCTTAGTATCAAATCATTCAAAATGTTATGGAACGTCGAGGAAACAGTAATTAGTCAACTAGATCTTACGATTACTTGTTGAAAATAAAGTGGAAAAAAATAAAGAACATCATAAAACATAAAGAAAAGATAAATGTTACTTCAGTAAGAGGATTCGCGAAAGCAGAAATATAACAATAGGCACAATTTTTATTATTTAGGGTCAGTTATACTAATAAAAAAAAATCGAAAATAAAATCTTTTGCCTTTCTTTATTTCAGAGATTTTTGAACATTTTGGCGTACCTTAGAAAAAATTGATGAGGTGTGTATATGTATGTGTGTTTGTAATATGCATGTATGTATGTTCGAATACAAATTATCGTCTGCAATTTCGAGATCGCGGATCGAATGAACCAATTTGAGTAATATAATTCAGTATATATAATATAATTCATAATAAAGCATTCGATCCCTATTAGATTTTGGCAAAGACAGGTCTAGTTCCAAAATACGAGACGAAAAGTGCAAAAAATGGCAATTCAGTTTTTGAAAGAACGGAGCGTCTGATTTCAAAATTTCCAAAAATATTATTTTGTATTAACGAAATGATAAAATGGTCATTCTTGAGAAGGCAGGTCCAGCGCTTTCGCGTTAAAAAAAAGGTCAAACGGCGGTCTGAAATGATAATTAGACGTATGCATATCAAATTATTTGTAATTTTTTTAGATATTTCAACAATTAGAAGTTTTTTGAATTCCTATGATTTTTGCACCAAGATTTATATTGTTTAAACGTTCGCGCTTCGATATATAGCCTCTGAATCAGCTACACAGCGCGATTGCCTGTGCCATGTAAAATATTCAAAATAATAAAAAAATCAAAATTCTCAAAAAAAAATCTTGAAAACATAAACAATTCTTTTTCACTTTTGCCTTGAGGCACGATGCCTTGCACCACCAATTTATATTAATTGATGAGTTTTTTTTTGTTATGCTACATATTGAGAAATATAGCTGTGTCCATTTCATGTTTATTCGTTAAGGAAAGCTCCAATTATCAACCTGAAGTATTGTTCGCGCACACGTTCCCGCATTTCTAATGAGCGAGACCGATGTGCTGATGGTTAATGATTCACCGTGCATACAAATTTCTTAAAACGACACAACTTTTGTAATTAGAGCGATAATAAAGAAAAAACATTTATTAACTTCCTCATGGAGAAGTTTATGTTTCACTAGAAAATCAGAACTGCTAGATTTATATTTCTCGATGTTTCAAGTCATTCTGAATCGCTGAGACCTAATTTGGTAAGAAAATTTTCCAATTATTTATTCAGGAAATTTTAGCTAAACAGAGTTATATCTAACTCCTTTTCTTAAAACCTTCTATGGGCCCGTGTAACCTTCAGGTCACATTCCAAATTTTTCGAAATTTTACCAAATAATTATGGCTTTTTTCTTGATATCAATATTTATGACCTTTGCTAGTCTTTTCGACCTGAAATAATACTTTCATACACGGAAACATTATGGACCACTGAAACTTGAAAATCACATAAATACCAAAAATTTTGTTTAAACGGATTTGTTTTTCATAAATCATCGTAACAATAGGCAATGATTTTTTTTACTAGTATTTTTTATAATTTACTTATCAATGTTACAAGTACAGATAAAAAGTAAAAAAATGTTAATGATTTTGAAACATAGCAGTTGTTTTCGGGGGGTCACAAAAAATTGGCACATGGCAGTGTCCACGATTGCAACCCTCCTAATAATCCTATAAGAAAAAGAAAGATTAATCTAGAGAGATGTTGCAAAGGCATATACTATCTTAGTAATAACATAAACAATTTTTTGTTTTGACCAAATGACGACTGATTAAAAAAGGACAATTTTTTACCACTTTTTTTAATTTCTCGATTTTTTTAAAAATAATAAAAATTAATATTGGATGTCACTAGTATATGGCAGAGAGAAATCTATAAAGAAAATCGTCTGAAAATTTCAATTGAATCGGCTCAGTAGAACTCGAGAAATCGTGGACGTCGTATTGAAAAAGACAGTTTTGAGAAAGCGTTTTAAGTTTCGAAAAGGGAAGGAAATAGAATAGAATTATTATAATCAAATAAGAAAAAGACAGTTTTAAGAAAAAAGCGTTTTAGGTTTCGTAAAGGGAAGGAAATAGAATAGGATTATTATAATCAAATAGCTATATCTCCGGAAATAACTTAAACTACAAAAAATCATTTCGTACTTATACTTTTGAGTAGTTAATGGAAAAAAACGAGTTTTTGGAATTTCTGCACAAGAATAAATACCCTCTTTAGAGGCAAATTTATATAGTTAAAAGATATATTATGTTCACAATTAATTGCATGAAATTAAATATTTTGTCAAATCAAATCTTCAAATCTGTCTCTATCGGAACTCTTAATTTTAAAAATAATTGCATAGCTAAATTAATCAGCATTTTTTATGGAAACATGTTACAGTTACCGCTAGACGGAAAGAAGTGCAATTATAAAAAGTTATTCTTTCATCAATTCTGTTCTTGACTTGGATGTTAATACAAATGTTCATTCACAAAGGTGATTCATAATTATATGCCGTTATTATATTCATATTTCTTTCTTACATTTGAAAATATCTTACGCTCTAAAAATTTGTGATGTTAATTTGACACTATGTTATTTTCATCTTTGATGTATCGCTATTTACACTATATGAAAAATTAAAAGCAAAAAGATTATCGCCGAATTCTTGCTTGCCTTATACCTATGAAGCATTCGATTTTTCATTTTATTTCAATTGCAAGAAATTAAAAATAACTTTTATGCATGTTTCAGAATTTTAATATATCCCAGAGGCTCAAAAACTTCCAAATTGATAAAAAAACAATTCTCTGAAAATTTTAGCTCTTAATATTAACTTTAAGATAGTCTGCATGGCTAAAATTTCATTTGATTTATATCATAGCAACAAGTAAATCAAAATTTTGAGAATAGGTTTGTATTTGCTTGTTTTGATTATAAATGAAAAAAACAACAAAATGTTGATATATTTCATAAAATAAGTATTTAATTAGGAAGAAGAACCAAAAAACTTTGGTGCGGACTATTTTAATGTTAATATTAAGAGCTAAAACTTTTAGTGAACAATTTTATAAATAAAATTATATTTTTGTAACTTCCTGTAGTTTGATATTTTAGTAGATCGTTGTTAAAGCAGAGTTTCAACCTATTTGAATATATACAACATGTTATCTGATAATTGAATTAATTGTGTATCAAATGCACTTGGTTTATAAGGTGCTTTTATAATTATTATAACTTTACCTATACCAACTCTATAATTCTTAGAGAACACGTAGTTGGCCGATTTGCTCAGGCGCTTCGCCGTATTATATTTACATTGCAATTATAGCTAATGTGTACTATTAAACGCATATTAGCCCAGTCATTTGGTACAAAAAAATGCTGTTGCCTAGAAAGTTTTCCGAGAGTTTTGAAAATTGGTGATTTTATAGATTTTGATGTGATCTTTACGAATTTCAACTTTGCCACCTCGAATTTTTGCCGCTGCCGCCGCTATATTGGAAAAATTGCGTCAAAATTCAGTTTTTCAACGATATCTCCTTTCTGACTCATGTTACATTAAAATATCTATATACAAAATTAAACTAGACAAAATTTTCTATAATTTATTCAATAACGTTTTTTTCTGTACCGTCAATAGTTTTAGCGTACGTGCGCCGCAAAGTTTCTGCTGCTCGCGCCACCATCGGATATTTAGCCGCTCTTTGCGCTTGAACGCATTCTCTCTAATAAATATATAATTTCAATAATGAATTAAGCTTTTCTGCTCAGGTCTGGCCTAGAAATAACATAAATTAATAATTTTTGTTTTTCATTTTTATTTTTGCTGATGATTGAACATTTTAAACCATTAAATGTGTAATTTAATGCAAATATGAAATTGTTTGTAAGAATAGTTTTGACTATTGATTTGATTGATTGATTTGACTATTGACCTCAGTCCTTCTAAAAGTTTACCTTTATTGTTCTTTCTTTGAGCACTTGATTTACAAAAAATGCAAGTAAACTAGCATACGGAACGATAAAAATATACTGACGTCTAGAAAAAAATACTTCTATTGATTCTGAACTACGGTTTGTCGGTTTTCAAAATCGGTTTTTTAGTGAAAAAAGTCGGTTTTCACTGTATAAATGGAAATGACAAATATAGCCAAATATAAAAGATAGATAAAAGCATTTTGATTCTTGAAATCATATCATTTCTATAGCATTTGATATCTTATCAGTCTGCAATGATTCCCAGAAATAGTATATATTAATTTAGATTTTTATACCAGTGTATATATTAATTTAAATCAGTGTGACTTCTTCTTGAAGAAGTAACTTCCTCTACTCAAACTTAAAAAATAAGAGTTTTAAACCTTAGAAGCTACAAATTAAAGAACAAAAAATTTGGAATTATCATATCAGACATTAAAAACAATTAATTTGGTCGCAAGTATGAGAGTATTTTCTATTCCAGGAAATTTTGATTCGTAAACAAAGGACACGTCTATGTAGAAATTCGATAAATGTTCTCAGTTTTTTGGAATCGTATTTTATTAAACAAAAAAACAATTAGAATGTTTAAAATTAGTTAATTAAAATTACTCGGAACAGACAATATCCGAGTTTAGCTTAATCATTTTTAAAACTAAAATTGATATTAAAAAGTATGTATCAAAATGTATCTACTATATATATATATATATTTTTTAATTTAATGATTTTTTTTATTTAGAAATGTATTATTTTTATTTATTTGAAAACTTTCTTTTCACTACCATAAAAATAATTTCATTCTTATATGTGAAAATGATAAATACGAATAATTATTTTCAAATTTATTTAATCAAGATAAACTATAATTTTTTAGTTCTACTAATTAAAATTAAAATGAATTTGTTTACTATCTATAAAATTGAACAATAAATAAATTCAGTCAAATACTGCTCTAAATTACATTAAATTTGTGGATAAATTACAGAATGTTCGAGCAAAAATTTATTTTCTATATAAAATTCGAAAACCGGTTAAAAACGTTTTTTTTAGTAAAATTAAAATTCGAAAACCAGTTTTCTGAAATGTCGGTTTTTGTATAAACCCTATTCTAAACATATTATACATATTTAGATGTAGAAATACAGATAATTGGCGTTGTGTGTTGTTATTAGAAGATAATATAATCTTATATACAATACGCAGTAATCTATCCGTTGCAATCGAGTTATTAGAACGATTATCGCCAAAGATTATTCCTATATACAGTTCCAATTTGAGTTCATTCAATATTTTCATAGTTTAATAATCCCAAATTTATATAAATATTGCCAAAAAAAAAGAAAAAAATGCATTAAATTGTATGATTTAAAATGTTCAATCATCAGCAAAAATAAAAATGAAAAACAAAAATGATTAATTTATGTTATTTCTAGGCCAGACCTGAGCAGAAAAGCTTAATTCATTATTGAAATTATATATTTATTAGAGAGAATGCGTTCAAGCGCAAAGAGCGGCTAAATATCCGATGGTGGCGCGAGCAGCAGAAACTTTGCGGCGCACGTACGCTAAAACTATTGACGGTACAGAAAAAAACGTTATTGAATAAATTATAGAAAATTTTGTCTAGTTTAATTTTGTATATAGATATTTTAATGTAACATGAGTCAGAAAGGAGATATCGTTGAAAAACTGATTTTTGACGCAATTTTTCCAATATAGCGGCGGCAGCGGCAAAAATTCGAGGTGGCAAAGTTGAAATTCGTAAAGATCACATCAAAATCTATAAAATCACCAATTTTCAAAACTCTCGGAAAACTGTTAAGGTAAAACTACTAAATGACTGAACTATATGTATATGTTGAATATAAGTACGAACATGTGCTTCGAGAACACTTATTTGACTGTATAACTACTCTGACATGATATCCCAGTACTTTCTACCAGTGGCACAGATTTATCAAAAATAAAAAGAAAACCGAGCTTATTAAGCCGTTGGAAACTGATTTTTTCTTTGAAAATAGCAGGTTATAAGAGCAAAAAGTATTTAGGTTGCTAATAAATTTTAATATGAAATGATATCTATTTGTGAAAACGAAGGTAATTTGTTCTACAACTTGGTACCGGACTATAGTCTCTTCTATAGTCTCTATTATATATACTCTTCAAAGAATAATAGATATGATCCATTAAACAAGAATATTCTGGAATCAAAAAATATTTTGCTTTTTATAGAGGAGGCTCGGTACGGTTGTTCCAGGACACGGTAGTGACAGTCATCATAAAAGCTAAATCAAACTAATTTTGAGATATGGCCCAGAGGGAGAAAGATGAAAAATGATTGTTCGAACAAGTTTCCATTATAGCCTTTAGTCAGTGCCATACATTAACATGATCTGTAGGCCGCATTTCTTTTAAAGAGTCAAAAGTAAGTTTGCATATTAATTTTTTTTAATAATAACTGATAATTTGATACAAATAGACGTGCATTTGGTACGGTTGTGACAAATTTTGTGGGTACGGTTGTGACATGTATTTTTTGTTATTTTTGGGTGAAGATTAAACAGATAAAAAATCTAACTTGACTAAATCAAAATACCACAGAAAAAAAAACTAAATAAAAGAGAAAAAAAAGATTTCACAATTAATCTTGATTAGTATATTTTGTTATATATTGCTATATTTTATATATAAGCTTTTTTTTTTAATTTTTATGTAGTTTGTGTTACATATTATTGTTATTAACGACAATAAAAGTTGTTATAAACCATTTTGGTGTTTCTACCTATTGTTTTTGACCTATGCCTGTCACCACTGACCCCAATCGCTTGTTCCTATATTATATTAGTATTTTTCTCAATCCAACGATCAACATATGTAATAGTGTTGCAGCAATTTACACATAAGGCAATTTTTTTTAGATATTATATATTTGAAATATATAACAATAAATGAAAATTTAGTATCATACTGCTTTCTTTGATATCGAGCTGGCCGAAAATTGGTTCAAATCCGGGACTAGTTTGTGCGGTTGTGTGACGGGCTTCAGAATAGGATCATAATTTTTTACTTGAGCATTTATAATTTATTTCTGCTGTGAGTTATTAAAATCATGTAAAATTTTCTTTTTTAAAATTTTATGATCATTTTATCATATTTTAGTCAATTACTATTATTAACATTATTAAGTAATCAATTCATGTGATTTTATATAACATTAAATAGCAATTATTTTGAAAAATGTCATTAATCGGTAGTTAAAATAAATTCGTCATATATATTTGCGATCATTTATCCGGTTGTACGCCACTTGATTTTTATTCTCCCGCTCTGAGTGTTCAAGATCCACCTTGCAAGTTCAATTTCAGCCTCAGTTCTCTATCAACCTGCCTGGAGAGAGTTTTCACAGTGACAATAGCGAGAATCTATTCTCGAGGTGTGTTCACACGTGATTGTGTTTGTTTATTTTATTACGAGTTTAAGAAGGTATGTTTAGATTGAATATTTGTTTATGAGAATATCCGATACCGTACATCCGTTTTTTACACAATAATATACTACTTTAAAAAAAATATTTTATAATTTTTTTTTATGCTATTGAGGAAATTATTATTCCTAATATTATTATTTTATTCTTATTACGATTATTATCTATTATTTAATTACATTTTGCTTACTAAATTACTTAATGTTATGTTCAAAAAAATTATGTCAAAGGACACAACACCCTTTATTTTTAATTTCGCATAGAATAAATTATAGTAATGGACTAGAAATCTAAAATGAAATTTTCTGCATATCTTCACGGTTCAGAGGTTTCTATACATTTTGGCATACCTCAAAAAAATGGATGTGTGTGGATACAATTTTTTGTCGACGTTTTCGGTAGTACCACTCAACCGATTTGAATGATTGAAAAAGCAATCGGTGGGTCCAGCTGCCGTTTCCGAGATGCGAAGCAAAGATTGCAAAAAATGGAAACTCTGTTTTTGCGAGAACAGGGCATCCGATTAGAAAGATTCAGAAAACCTTTATTTTGTAATGATGGGGAAAAGTGGTGATTAGCTTTTGGCAAAGACAGGTCTAGCGGCTTCGAAGATACAGAGCTAAAAAATTGCAGTTTTTGACGAAACGATTGTTTTTGGGATTTTTTTTTATTTTAAAATTTAAAAAAAAAATTTTTAAATTATAATTTTTTTGAATATCATAAATAATTGGGATTTTAATTTCAATTTTAGCTAAAATACTTGAAATAAATAATTTTAACTTTGCAATTCAGTTTAAATAATTCTTAGTATTATGAGACAAGATTCTTCCCCCCTTCGGAGGGGATCATTAAGTTTTGTTTATTTACTTTTCATGTAAACTTATATGAACATTATCATCAATTTATAAGCTTTTATATTTTGTCTATAATATACGAAGAATGAAAGTTACAGTATTTATAATAATATATTTGGAAACTCCCACAATGTAATATTCTTCAAATTATTTATCAGAGTACGGAAAGTTCCAGTAATTTGACTTACGGCGCGAAGCCTTACACCACTAGTTTAATCAGTGGCGTAACTATAGGGTGGCGTGGGTAGCAAAATGCCACGGGCCCCCGGCTCAAGGGGGCCCCGGCCCAAAAGGACGCATGCTCAGAAATATTTTTACATTATATTCCAATACTTTATTTTACTTGAAAAGTATGTTTTCGTAAGAATCAGGGGCGTATCTACCGTCGTATCAGCCGTATGAAATATACGGGGCCCCCAAACCAGGGGACCCCCAATGTCCGTAAGAAACATTAATAATATTAAAAAATCATGAAAAACGAATTAATCATGAAAACTTCGTTCAACCAAATTTAATGTCGTTAAAAAAGTATGCGAGGAATGTAAGATTATTATTTTAAAGAGTTTTATTTTGTCCAGGCCACGGGGGACCCAAATACGCGTAAAAAAGTACGCGAGGAATGTAAGATTATTATTTTAAAGAGTTTTATTTTGTCCAGGCCACGGGGGCCCCAAATACGCGTAAAAAAGTACGCGAGGAATGTAAGATTATTATTTTAAAGAGTTTTATTTTGTCCAGGCCACGGGGGCCCCAAATACGCGTAAAAAAGTACGCGAGGAATGTAAGATTATTATTTTAAAGAGTTTTATTTTGTCCAGGCCACGGAGGCCCCAAATACGCGTAAAAATTAGTAAAATCTAACAAATTTTGGTTTTATTTCACTAATAACAAAAGTTAGAATAAGCATGAAAATTTTCTTCTAAATAAATTTAATTTCTAGAAAAAAAACATGAGCGTGTAAGAATTTTTTTTAATATTTTCTTTAATATTATTTATGAAGCTTTATAATATGCAAATAATGACTAAGAGAAAACTAACTTTTTATTAAGTTTTGAAAATACTATTGAAAATACTATGGCTCGTTCATTAAATTTTGATGATGTCATAGACACTTTTGCAGAACAGAAAGCACGAAGAAAAGATTTTAATTAATAAATACCTTATTGAAATTAAATTATTGTTTTTATTTCATTCCAAATTTATGCATATTTTAAACGTGTTTCTTCACCAAAAAGGGCCAGCGAGTATATGACGAATATGAAGTTTTCAAAAAATATTAAAAAGGATTTGATTGTTGAGAAAACACGTGAAAAATTGATTGTTAATGTTAGGTTATGTAATAATTATTTTTAACCCCAAAGTACTATGTTCTTTCTCTGTTGAATTCAGTCATAAAAAAATCCTTTCTATAGTTCATGTATTACAATGTTTAAACACAATAATTTTATGTTTGATTTTCAAAACAAAATAGTAATTGTACTTTTAAATTATTAATTTTGACTTATAATTATTTTTATTTTTATGTTTTCTTGTACTTATACATTTTAATTTTTTTTTAATTTTTGTATACATACATTTTAAATAATTTCTTAATTTAAACCATAAAATATGAATAAGTCGAAGTGGATTTACTCATTTTTAATACATTACAAATCGTGGATATATATATATATATATATATACATATATATATATATATATATATATATATATATATATATATATAACATTCAAATCAACACGTTAAAAATTTCGAGTTTTTTTAAATTAAATTAAAACCACTTGATTTTACTGATGGGGGGGGGCCCATCAAAAAAATTTGCCACGGGCCCCGGGTAGCCTAGTTACGCCACTGAGTTTAATTGATGTTTATTAGCGTTTGCAACAAAAACTTTAATTAGATATTATTAATAATATATTATAAATCGATCATAATTAAAATTTTGTCAAAAAGTATTGATGTTAATATTAGTTTTATCTATGGCACAAAGATATTTTTTACAATACAAATTTGTTAAAGTAAGATTGAACTTATACGAATGTGAGAGAGGACGCGACATGTAATTTATTCTACGATATATAATATTAATATTTTGTTATAAAAATAGTTTCTTCAAATCGAACTCTTTTTTTAAACATAAGCCATTAACTTTAATATTGCGGCGGGCGTAGCTTAATGCTAAGATGCCCGACTCGCACGTCAGAGATTCCCAGATCGTGGGAATATCTGGGGAAAAGGGGAAATTGGCTAACGTATTGAATTTGTTTTAAGTTGCTTTTTTTCTAATTCTTTCACGAATTTTCATATTTATTATTATAAACAAATGTTTTAACCAAACCCAAACCGGAACAAAAACCGAAACGAACTGTAAACCGGAGCCTGGAAAGTTTTTCTTATTT
Source organism: Ctenocephalides felis (assembly GCF_003426905.1). Taxonomy (NCBI): domain Eukaryota; kingdom Metazoa; phylum Arthropoda; class Insecta; order Siphonaptera; family Pulicidae; genus Ctenocephalides; species Ctenocephalides felis. The sequence goes on along the minus strand of NW_020537324.1, from coordinate 48,038,608 downwards.
TTTTCTTATTAAGCATAACACCACTGTATATATATATATATATATATATATATATATATATATACGGAGAGATTTATAGCTAAAGAGAGAAAGAAACAAGAAGAATAATTCTCATTTTCAATTACCTACGGTATAATTTTTAATTTCTTCATAGTTATGTAAGATAGTTAGTTACTCAGTTCATATTAGGTATGTCAGATTTAGTGGAAATTTTGAAAGCCAAAAGATATGTTACGTTTGGTCCAATATCGGCCAAAAAAAAAATAAGGTTTTTGTGTGATTTGAAGTGCAGGTCATTAAAAACTAAGAAAGAAGCAAAAAATATATTATACATTTCCTTAGTGAATATAATATGCTCTCGAAAAATAATAAAATTAACAAGTATAAAAATAATTATATCAATACTCGATTAATCAAAATATTCGAGTCATAATACATATATCATTAATATTTCATATATAAATGATTTTTTAAATCAAATTTGGCTGACCGTTAAATGAAATTTATAATAATTAAACACAAGTATGGATTGTATAATTGTGTTTAGTCATTATAATAAACAACCAAAAACATGCTTGTGCTTATACATTTCAGTATGATCGTTCGAAATATTTTGTTCAATCATATCGTTCAATTGTAATTTGTAATTTATGTTAATTGCGTTAAATATGTAAACTATTTATAATTCTCAAGAATATTGTAAAAACTGTTGTAGAGTACTTTGAAAATTATAAAGATTGTAAAACATTTTGTAACAACTTTGACTAGTGAAACCACATATAAATTGGTAAATTGACACAGCACATTTGCACATTGGTGACCTTTGCATGAATGACTAGAGAGCGTATCTCCTTACTTATATGAAATAAATGATAATCCTGTTTTATTGTCGATCACCTGCCATAAATAGTTGATATATTATTTTTAACAAATGGAAAAGGTTTATTATTGTATATGCCACTTGCAATTATTTAAATAATTGCATTAATAATATTGATTAACTATAAAGGAAACATCTGGTTTGATTAATCAATGAGTTTAGATTAATTAAAAATCGAGTTGCAATGATTTCAAAAAACGATAGATATTGATAAAACCATAAAACGCAATAATAATTTTGATTATGACGAACAGTTAAAATAAAAAAATAATAGACTGTTTAAATAAACTCTCACAAAAATTAAATTAATTAAAGTTCTAGATACATTATTTTATGAAAGAATATCTTATCAGTATACGATAGGTTCAAGAAAATAGGAAGTTTCTAACAAATTTAATATTTTGTAAAATAGTAGAATTGATATTAAACATTAAGTATTATGATATACAAACTTTAATTTTCTTGTCCAGAATTCATTTATAATTGAACAAATTCTTATTGAAAAATACAGGCCAAGTGTGCAGAGAATTTTTTAATGAGCGACTCTAACAATAAAATTGTCTTGTGCTATTACTGACCATCTTTCCGACGTTCTACATAAATGTAGAAAATCTTAACGTTATTCCCATTGTTTGCATCAAAACGATCAGAAAGCGTAACGAACTGCGTTAAATAACAATAAAACTAGTAAAAACGTTAGAAACACAATTTTTATATAATGTTCAAAACGAAAGTATGATTTATCAAAAAAATAATATTAGTCTTTTCAACACATTCTGTATCTTTTTCCTCAAATTTACTCTAAGCTATTAACATCAATAACAACTTCTAGTCGACTAAAGTTACGTTCACAAAATTTGAAAATCATTTATAATAGTAATAATTATTAGTAATTATTAATAGTAATAACTAGTGGTGCATGACATCGTGTTTTAAAGCAACTTGCTGAAACTTTCCGTACAAAATATATATGTATATATATATATATATATATATATACTAGCAAACCCGACGAACTCCGTTTCGCCACCAGATGGTTTCGTGAGAAAGGTGAAGAAATTTTTTGTTTATTTTATATTTGAAAAGGAAAAATGTGATTTTATTATAAAACAGTAATGAATTTATTTCGATTACAAAAATGTAGTGTTTTTAGTTGAACTTCTCTAAGTAAATGAAAGTGAATCCGCAAATTATCCGTTTCATTGAAGTGCTCTTTGGTAAACCACATTTTTTGTTTTTTGGGCTGACGTTAACACAAACAAAGCGGATGGTTTTCCAACTCGTGAACAGGCAACGTATAACTGCCCATGTGAAAAACAATGATTTTCTAAATAATCTATTTGATATTTATCCCGCAAACACTAAGCGATTGGCCTTGCGACTTGTTATTGCGAACGCAAGGCGAACTGGAAATTGCAATCGTTTGAAGTCAAACAAAAGACCATTCGGAATTATTGGTATGTCACCAAATCGTCAGCAATTTTTGATTTAATGGTGAAATTCAGTGCGTGTATGTCATTATTCTGTGCGGCAAGAATTGCTCGTTGACTTAACCAAGCATAATTCTGATAATTCTCACTAATTACTCAAAATTTTAATTACGGTGCGTGAAGTTCTAGCAATTTGCATTAGGGCACTATGCCATGCACCACAATTTTCTTAGCTGTAAACCTTGCGGAGCCCGAGACCTTTCCAACAAACGCTAAATTGTCGATATCAGTTCGTGCGTTCTGGAGTTGTTTCGTCAGGAAGGAAAACCCGACCTATTTTTATATATATAGAATATAGAAGATAATCTCTTTGAAATTATTTAAAACAATTGTTGATTATTTTTATTACTCGAATTTTTAATTACGGTGCGTGAAGTTCCAGCATTTTGCATTAGGGTACGATGCCATGCACCACTAATTTTCTTAGCTATAAACCTTGCGGAGCCCGAGACCTTTCCAACAAATGCTAAGTTGTCGATATCAGTTCGTGCGTTCTGGAGTTATTTCGTCAGGAAGGAAAACCCGACTTATTTTTATATATATAGAAGATATATATATATATATATATATATATATATATTTTAAAATGCCCTAAAATTTTTTGAAAACTTTGAAAAAATGAGAGTTTTGAAATAAATGACTTTTGAAGAATTAGATTTATTTTAAATTTTAATATTTTTCGATTTTTTTTTTTTTGACAATTTTGAACTTTTTTTAAAGCGATGGTGCTGCGTAGCTGTTTTAGAAAAGAAATATCGAAGCGCGTAAAAGCCTCTTCGCAGTCTAAAACGGATAAACATTAGTACGGAACCCATAAAAATTTAAACTAAATTTATACTTATTAATAAAATCTCTATAAAATATCTGATAATTTAATGCGCACATGTCTAATGATAATTTTTGACCCTCAAATGGATTTTTTTTTCATTTTTCTAATCGATTTTCGAAACCGCTAGACCTGCCTTCCCAAAAATTTAATCTTTCTTCATTTTGTTAAAACAAGTACAATGTTTTCTGAATTATTCAAATTAGACGCTCCGTTATCTCAAAACTGATTATTTTGCGATTTCTATAACTTACCCTACGTGAAGTTAAATAGTAGTAATTAATTATTTATATTTTACTCTATACTATTGGTAATCAGAAATTAAATATTATTTTCAGTCAATAAAAGTTATAAATTACTGTCTAAAACTATTAATAAGTATTTATAATTCTAAATTCAACGTTATTTTATTACGTTCATAACTTTTAAAAACTAAAACTTTATGTTAAATCTCTGAATTTTCTTAGACAATTTCTTTTTCTTAAACTTTGAATAGTGCGGGTTGTTAGTTTGTTTCTAGATAAAAGTTGAACTTGGCATCTTATGATTATTATAAAATGTTGCGAGCAAGGTATAGGCGCAGTGACATACTAAATCGTTTCTATTCTGATATGTCCGGCCCACCAATTTTAAACTTTTTACGCCATCACTTAGCTCATATATGTATAGAAACATCCAAGATGCTGCCTTCTGACATGATTACTTCCTTTAATGTCGTGGCTTTATATATGGCAATTTAAACGGTTGTTTCATCTCTATGTGATGAATTTATTAATACATGCAACATATTGCTTTATTAACAACATCAAAACATATTTTTATTTCACTATTGCCATGCAACAGGCTATCCGAAGCGGGTTGCAAACATGGAACTTCTTATTTAAATACCATATTTCTAACTCTAACCACTAATCCAAATATTATTTATGAACCCAATGTTAACTAATTATTTGTCGTTGCTTGAAAAAGCTAAAATAATCTTTTTATTTATGTTTTCTGATAGTGTGGCTGTTTGAACTAATCTTTAATTAGCATCATTCAAAAGCCTATAGCTTTTTCTTGTCCTATACATCATCTATTATGCTATTTTATAACGTAGAATACTTTTAATAGTTAAAAACTTCGGGTCTTCGTAGTACGTCTAAGCTGGAGTAGCAGCGTGCTCATTTATCAATGATACGAAAATAATACTGCTATGAACCCCGTATTACGAAAGTTCATTTATAAAAAATAAGTTTTAATTAAATATTTATGAATATGCTTCATTTGAGGAAACTTAACATACTATTACTCTAGGCTTCCAGTAACTTCCTTGCGGTTAGATTATGGCAAGGAAAGTTATTTGCTAATATTTAGATGTTTTTGATATATTTCAAAACTTTGAATTTTACATTGCCGTACAGAACAGATGGGATAAAATGGCATATATAGATAAAATGACACGATGGTCTTATATAAAAATTGGCTAGTTTTAGTAGTGTTTTCCCGTCTGCATAACGTGACATCAACTCATGTTTTCTAGGGACTATTACCATTACTGAATTTATACCAGCACCAAGGGATACCGATTAATTTTGTTACAATTATCAAGTGTTTGATGAAATTTTGATAATTTATTCAGTTTAATTCACTTTTAGAATAAATGACATATTTATACAATGGACAAAATGACCAGTACTTGTACTTCAGGATAGTCCATTCTAGGCCAAGAAGAAATAAAGTTGAAATCTCTTAACAGTGATAGGATTTTAACTGTACTGTAACTTCTTTTAAAAACATGCCATAGAATCCACTTGCATTTATAACAAAAACCTCTTTTCTTGCATTTATAGCAAAAACCTTCTTTTCTCTCCGTAAGCCCGCGAAGGCTGGTTTTACGATGTATGATTTGTTCCCTTTGAGATGATGTGTCATATGCCGATGTCTCAAAAAGGATAAAAGGATGTATTTATGAACAGTCTTCGTAAAAATTAATGTTTAAAATTATCTTTTATGTCATTTTGATCGTATGTGGACAAAATGGTTAATGTGATTAGTAATATTTTTCAATATTTTATTATAGTTGCTATTGCTACTCAATAAAAAGACGCATTTTGGCTTAAGGCAAGTTCCATAAACTTCTCTATAGGTAATAATAATTCACTTAATGAATCGAAATTGGGATTTATATATTTAGATAAATTTTTCAACAGTTTATTTCGAAAATCACAGTTTTTGATTTTTTTAAATCGATTCAGGATTGTAAGCTAAAACGTGAACGAAAAGCTCTACATTTTTTCGCCAATTACAAAGAAACGGCTTGACCGATCGTCACACAAAACTGATAAACAATAGTCATCATCGAGATACATAGAATGGCTTTTAAATTTTTTGAAAATCGGCTCAGGCGCTTTTGAGCAAACGTTCACAAAAGGTCTTATTTTGTCAAATGCCTAAAAAGGCTACTTATTTTTTCAAATTTTTACGAAATTTTAAAATTAAACGACCTTTCGTAGGGCCATAATCTTTTAGTAGGATCTATAAGACCATGGCATCTATCGTCAAAAAAAAATCATAAAAATGGTCGAAAAACAAATTTCAACAATTAATTACAAGAAATTATGCCAGCGAAACTTTACCAAAAACTAATCAGATTGATTCCCAACTAATATCTTTCGAACGGTTTTTGGATTTTCAAAATTGATTCAGAATTAGGGGCTAAAACTGTTTGATGACAACAAACTTTTCTTTCGAACTTAATGAATTATTATTTCAAATTAAATAAATAAATAAATCATTTAAACACAAAATACCATGTCATTTTGACTGTACTTTTCCTAATAATTTTACTCTAAAACTCCCATACAATAATTACTTTTATATCAATTTAGACATTAAGTAGCCTTATAATAGCGAAATAAGGCTAATGGCATTAGCCTGAAGCTCTATTAATATATAGAGAGAGCAAAAATCACTTAACAAATATCAAATTCTAACTTTCAAAGAATCGAAACACACATTGCAACACTCAATTGCAACTGGCATGTCAATTAAGGAGTAAGTAAGGTTAATTTAGGTAATTCGCCTCATTTAAATATTTCGTAAAAGTGAGTTAATTTAATTATTTTGACGCCATTCATAAAATGATGTCTATAATAGAAGAGTATCTCTATTCTCTATTAAAGTCTCATATATGTTTGAAATAAATGCAGCCAGTCAGGTTTCGATAGCGATATGTTCTACGCGTAGGTTCGTGTAAAAGAGAAGTAAGGCACGCAAGTATCCCTAGATCAATATTATACCACAGGTATAAAACACACGTCATTGATCCAAACAGGACGCATTCCCGACTGTTACGAGTGCCTTAATGAAAATTCTATTCGAAGCCTATTGTAATTTCTGATGCAGCTTGAAACTACTATATAGTTATTATGAAAGTCTGAAGAAACTTTCTTTAGAAAAATGTTTATAGAAAAATTAAGCTACAACTTACGATTTTTAGTATTTTTTTCAGGGGTCATTTTAAGTATATGAGTCATAACTATGCTTGCAATGTTATGAACCTTGAATTGATAATAAATAGATACTTCAATAAACTTAATTCAATAAGTGATATCGATTAATTTTGTTGCACTCTTCTTTGTGTTTGATCAAATTTTGAATTGAGTTATATTAACAATAATATTTATAACTTGGTGTAATCAACATTTTCCCTTAACATCATGAACTTCCCGGTATGTGTAAATAATCGACTTAATCAATAATAAATTGGTACATTAATTTATGATTTGTGATGTTAGAAACTATAGCAGATTATTCAATTTTGTACAAATTTACCGAATGTTAGTTTCGATAATTGATCTAAATGTTACACATTATGGAACGAAAAACGAACACTCGCCTTAATGAATCAACATTAATAAAAGCGCGACCTTAATGAATTTTATTATTAGTTTTGTTAATGAATATAATTTTATTACTATAGTAATTTTATCATTAATCCGTTGTTTTCGAAATAAACTCCAACACTATGGACAGATTCATTAAAATTATCAAATCATTTAATTTTCAACATTTAATTACGTTGAAACGTCCTGGCCAATCTTTATAAAAAATAAATCAACATTACCTGCTCCTTTAACAAGAATTTTTTGAATTTTGTAAACCTGTTCAGGTTATGTTGTAAACGAAAAAAATTGCACTATTCTCTTTAATACCAAAGAAATGGCTTGCCAAACTAATCACCGCAAATCGACTCTCATCGAACAGCTTCTAATTTTTAAAATCGGTTCAACTGACACAAACCGATACACACAAACTTTCTTCAAATTTGGTCCAGAATAAATTGAATCGTCGAAAAAACAAAAAACTATCAAGTCGGATTTTCTGGTGGAACAAAACTTCTTTATTAAGAAGTTAAAAATTATTTTCGATTTCAATAAGTCTTGTTTTTATTATTTAACAATGCGTGCAATTGAATGATTCTTATTCATTTCTGATTCCGCGACATACCAAAATTAATAAAATATTTATTAATTAAGTTAGTAGCTGATACTCAATAACCTTATAAATGAAAAAAATGTGTTTGGTGCGGCTCTGGTCAAAGTTTATTAAAGCCTGAGGATTTCAATAATTTAGTACTCGGCGTATAGATAGAGGAGGCATTAAATCAAGCTAAGACTTTGCACAATTCAGCCAGCATGAAGTTGCCGGCGAAGACTGATATCAAGCTGTCAAGCATTTCAGATGTCAAGAGCGCGTCGGCCATTTTGTTCATTTTTATATCAGCGTTGTGTCGGCGTATTGTTTTTTATTAAGTAGGCTTGTTTCATATTTAATATTTTTTAGCTTTTCGTTATGATTCATTCTTTTTGTGTTTATTTTTTTATGTCCGTTCAAGTTTATTCGCTTTGGCTTTTTGATTACGCGCCTATTTAGTTCTTATTTTAATTTTTACATTTTAGGGTTATGTTTTAGGATTCTTTTCATTCAAAGATCATTTTAGTCTAGCTTAGATTTTATACAATGTTTTAGTTATAATTTTGTTTTAAAAAATAATTTAGGCTTACGTTTTACGCATAGGGTTACATTTTATTCATTATTTTTGTTAGGGTTACGTTGTATACATTATTAGGTTTGGTTTCGATCTTAACCTTAATTCAGTGGAAGCTAACTAAAACTCAACAAACAACAAATAGAAGGTTCAGTAAATGAAATAAAATTGAAACACTTCTGATGTTATAATACTAAACCAAAATACTTCATACTGTCTTGGAATTGACAGATATATTTCGTTTTTTCTGCAATATTTGCTATGAGGGAACAAGATATATTGTACTTTAACGTAATATATTGTCTAAGATAAAGGCTATCATCTTGGTATTAGACAATATAATAATAATAATACTTGTTTGGCTGTGATAATAATGATCTTGACAGGTTTTAGCTGTCAAAGTTATGAATCCAATACATTTCAACTTGACGTCTAACTTCTATTTCGTCGCCAACTTCATGCTGGCTGAAATATGCAAATGTCAAAATTCTTAGCCTGATTTAAGGTGGTGTTATAGATAGAATATTTATGTCACCAGTCAATGACCGGTTCCATGTTTAACTTTGAGTAAAGAACTCATTACAACCATGCGAACGTTTATTAGAGCATTCCCATTGTCAATTCATAACCAAAAATAATTTATGCAAATGTGACAAAACTTACGCCTTCTGAAGCAGAAGTATACCAAATTTAATTTAATTTTTTATATCTGCATATAACCCAAGATCAATATGTTAAAATAGTACTGCAAGCACATATAATTATCTTGACAAAACTAACTTTGTTGATATAGTGATCTAACCTGCGATTCAAAGATTTATTTATAGTTACAAACTTTACGAACGACGACTGCATTTTTATAAATTGAGAAAATGCGTATTTGCATCCTAAACTAAAAAGTTTCTCACAATTCTGAATCATGAATAAAAATATTATTATTGTTAATAATTTTCAAAAAAAAGTTGATGATTTCACCAGAAAATCAAATATGCTAATTTTGTTTTCTCAATGTTTCAAATGAATTAATGACACGAAAATTGGAAAAGGTATGTATATGTATGTGAATATGTATGCCAAAAATAGATATTTTGTCGATATCTTTTACCGGTCGAACCGATTTCAAAAGGCATTTGATAAAACTTTATAAGGACTCGCGTTGATTAGTTTTGAGCGACGATAGTCCAAGCCGTTTTTTTATAATTAGTAGATGAGTGCAAATTTTTTTTCGGCATTTTCACAAACAATCGTGAACCGATTTTGAAAAATCAAAGACTTTTCTTAACATAGCACTTGGGACTAATTGCAATGTTCAGTTTTTAGCTAAAGATCGGCAAGGCAATTTCTTCGTAAATAATAACTGACGATTTTAATGAAAATTTGCATAATTATAGAATTTATGCTCTAAGCCAGTTATTTTCTAAATGGTTTATATGGTCCCCCGTGGGTCCGTCACATTATTCAAGGGGTCCGCGTAGCGAAACAAATTTTTGGAGTCTACGTTTGTGAATCGGTGTCTACGGTAGTAGATAACTGCAATTTCTTATATTATACTATCTATAATAAAAATCATATACAAGATTTATAAACAAAATTAAAAATATAGTTTTTTTTATAAAAATGTGTAAGTTGTAGTTTGTAAAGACCCAAATTGCTGACTATTGAAAGTCTTGGCAATATTCATTTCTAAGTGCATGTTTATTCGTTCTTGTTACGAAGGCGTACTAGTATCAATTACAATAGTTTTTTGTTAAATAATTCAAAATATTCGTCAAATATAATTAGTATGTTTGAAAAAAAATGTACACAATTGAATAATTTTGGAAAAGTTTCTAACATTATGAGACCCTACATAAACTCAGTATACTACTTATAAATCATTTAAAATAATATACGTTTGCTTTTTGATTATGTCGATTATTGATTTGTTAAGAAATTTATGCAATTTGCCTTACATCTAGTTAAAATTTACATATTAACAATATTCTACATATTAAAAATATTCATATATTAAAAATTTCTAATATGTATAATTAGATATACATATGTATTAGTATATACGTAAAATTTTTTGTCAACATTAAACATTCCTAATATTTAAATATTTTTAAAGTAAACATATAGAGTTCTATAAATCAATTTCAATGCGTGATACGAAAACATTTACCTGTTCTAAATGCAAGCTATATATACATGCTATTAGTGATCAAATAGAAAGTCGTATTAGACAGCTTTTGGATTTACGTGAAAAATATATTTAGAAAATATAATAAAAATCCTAAATCGCATGCAGACGGGGGTGGTCTTAAAACTTCTCGACCTCAACACAATTTTGAAGTATATGAATGTGTATGTTTATACATGTTCAGCGAAACTGAAATATACATGGTATATGTCCTAGAAATACTGATCCTTATTCCACATTTGTATATTTTTATAATAATATTACTTTTCGTAGCTCTATAATATTTTAGAATGTCAATTATGAATCAGCCCTATTCCAACATAATATATTTCGAACGGTTTTTAAATTTTCAAATTCCGTTAAGGATTTTTTTGCGGAAACGTGGACGAAAAATTATGCATTATATATTTCCAATTCTAAATTCTTCTAGTTCTTTCTAGCAAATTTAAACATCGCGTGTCCTTATTGAGTTTTATCGAATGGATGTGTTAACTTTTTTAAAATTGGTTCAGTCGTTTTTATAAACGTAAACGTCGACGAAAAGCCAAATTTCGGCTGACCTACACACACGTACTTTTTCAAACAATTTAGAATGACTTCTAACGTTGAGAAAATATAAAATTAGTAATTCGAATTTTCTGGCGAAAATGTAGACTTAATTAATTATGATTGTGCAATAATACAAATTTGCCTTTTCTATTCACTTGAAAGAAATTCAAAAACAGATGAGATAACTTGAATCAATGAATTTCAAATTTATAAAGACGAAAAATTCGAATTAATCTTATAAATAAATAAATTCAAATATTTGTGATTTTTGCATATTTATCTACAAAGATGTGAATGTGCATAACTAAGAGTTTGCTTTTCGTCACTTACGTTAATAAATAGGTGTACGTTTTGGGTAAACTATTAAGTATCGAAGTTTTCAAATTTTCACTGTAAAGAATGACGTCACTTGCGTCACGTTATTCAACAAAGCTCACTTTTCAAACTGGCGGAAAAGGCTCTTGATGAAAAGCCAAAGTATCCCTTTCGTCAAGTTACCATGACGACATGTCAACATAAAATATACCCAACACATACTTGGATTACTTTAAAATTCAAATTGGTATTGAAGAAATCCGCATGAAGCAATAAAAATAGTACATTGTACATTTCGGCATGATTTTAGTGACGCCCGTGATTTTAGAAGAAAGATAGTAAAATTTAATGATATACATATACTTATACATATACATATTTATATATACCTATATATATGTGTGTGTATTTTAAGCTCCAAATTTTTTAATATCCTATCCTATACTTTTTAATAGTCTATTTAATGTCCTTCCAATTATGGTCTTAGTATAAGTAAGATATATACGTATTGGAAACTGCAGTTTTTTTATCAGTGTAAGAAATTCAGAAAGAATAAATATAGTATCTATGGTAAAAGAACAATATGATCTTTATAGTGCAGTAAACGGAGAGGAAAAAAGGGTATAACCTTTGATTTTTTTTACTGTGCTTCGAATTGAATGAAATTTTGTAATTAGGTTCATCTTACCCTCAAGTTTAAAAGTGAAAACAATTCGGGTTGCGCCATCACCCCCCGGGGGAATGACATCCCTTCTCAATTGTGTAATTACATTTTTTCAAAATAAGGTCGGAAATCGATAAAAAAAACTAATTATAAGAAAGAAATGTCTTCTATAGTTTTTCAAAAAACTAATACTTTTCAAGTTACTGGAGACTAAAATTTTATATATTTTTGGCGTTTTTCTTCGTTTTTTTGCAAATATCTCCTAAAATATACATTTTAACGAAAATCATGTAATGAACAAAATAATGTCAATAAAAATCTTAATAAATCGGTATTACATAAAGTGTAAAACTTCGTATATGCTAACAATTGCAAACAATGATATGTTTTTACTGCATTTTTTTCATTTATTTCTACAATATTACTATATTTTTATAATCGCATACATCCTAAAAAAATCTCTTAATAAACTTCAGAAAGATTTATCCAAATCCGAATAATCGTTTTGTAAGGAGTATATTTACATACATCACAAGATATAATTTTTGGGGTTGTGGCAATACTCCGACAAAATGGTGCCCCGATTTTTATGAAATTTTAAAACATTTTGACTGAAAATCGAATAAAATAATTGCATAATTGTCCGTATTTTCAAATCCCTTTTTCATAATGATTTTTTCAATATCGATTATTGTATATTTCATGAACGTTTTTCACTCAATTTTAATCAAGACTTCTCTAATGTGTGAAAAGCTTAAACCGCTTTATCCATTAAAACTTTTTAAAACAATTCTTAGCAAAGCGTTGGCGATATCGTTTAGAACGTGGGCTAGCAGCAACTAATCCTGGGTTCGCTGGTTCGATTCCCGCTACCGCCGTAGCCCGACATCAGGCAACTTTGATGTCAAATTTCCAGTTGAGGTTATAGATCTCAAATAAAGCCTCAAGTGAAAATCGCCTCACGCAGTTATAGTTGCATGTATACAGTAAAAATGTGAGCAAATACTTGGACAACTAATAGGTTGCCATCCATTCAAGATCCAGATAATAAAAAGTGAAAACATTTACTAATGTCCTAAGTGTGAAAAAAAAATTAGATTAGATATTTAGTGTCCGCTTTAATAGACACTGAACAGCATTGTAAGTCCGGAGTCATATTATACGTTTGATATTTTGGTTTTAGAGCGCACGTACTACATTTCTATTTATTTGCCGGATTCAAATAAAATAAGTAAAAATTAGTGGTGCACGTCATCGTACCTCAAGGCAAATTGCTGGAACTTTGCGTACGTTTTTGTACCGAAAGTTAAAATTTTTAAAACGGCTTAAATTTTTTGCGATTTGAGAATTTCGAAAAAAATAGAATTTTTTGAGAGAATTAAATTTTTTTATATATTGAAATTTTGTGAAAATTTTCATTTTTTTGAAGCAATCGTGCTGCGTGACCGTGTTAGAAAAGAAATATCGGAGCACGTAAGCGCCTCGTCGCAGTCTAACGGATAAACCATAGATAAAAGAAGAGTATAAACATTGAGTGGGATAAACATTGGTAAGAAACCCATAGAATTGTAAACAAAATTTGTGCTCATCATTAAAATATTTATAAAATATCTGATAATTTGATGTACACATATATAATCACCATTAAAATTTTGACCGCCAAATGGTATAATTTTTTACTTTTATCATTGAATCTCCAAAACCTCTAGACCTGCTTGCCCAAAAATTTAACCAGTTGTTCATTTTGTCAATACAAGTAAAATATATGTTTTCTGAATTATACAAATAGGACGCTGCGTTCTCCCAAAAACTGAATTACCATTTTTGGCACTTATGGCCCCGTATTATTTTTGGCCAAAAACTAATCAGCACGTCTCCTTATTAATAGGAATCGAATGTTTTCTGAATCATTTACATCGAAAATTTGTATCCGAACACACAAACAAACACGCGCGCGCACACATATACATCAATTTTTTTTAATTGTACGGTATGCCAAAATGGTCAGAAACCTCTGAAACGTAAAGATATATACAAAATTTCCTTTTTGTTAACTTGCGATTACTATATAGTAATCGCAAGTTAACAAAAAGGAAATTTTGTATATATCTTTACGTTAAGTAAAGTTACGGAAAGTATATACTTTCCCTACGGGAAGTTAATTAATCTAGTTGTATTTAGTGCCATTTTGCATTAAGGGAAGTTGCATGAACTTTCTGATATATGTTAAGAATCGAGTTCATGAATAAGAATTGAGACATAACTATTTAGGTAAAATTTTCAACTATTTATTTCGAAATTATAGTTTTCGCCCCTGACAATATATTAATAATATTTACGGTTTTCGCTTTATTTGCAGCAATGCAAATGCCACTTACGCCTACTTAACGAATATTTTCACATATTATTAGTAATTGTCTCAACCTTTCTCATTCAAATAAAACGATTCAATGATGGTAAAGGTAAAATCATCGTAGGTACTAAATCAATTTAGCTACTGTAGTTGGTGTTAATTTGACAGCTGTCAATATACAGACTAAAATGTCAAACAACAATTTCTTTTTATTGTAAACAAATATTCTGTTATTAATGTGCTTATTATTCTTGATTTTAACAAACTATCATTGAACAATGTTTATAATATATAATTTTATTGCTTAAGCAATAAAAAAAAGACTACCAAGCTATGTAAGTTTCTTGATGTAATTTTCAAGTCTGATTTCTTTTTTATGAGGTAATTTTATCAGAAAAACTTTCTAGCATAAGATATTGTATTATGTATGTTCATTAACTTTTGAACAAATATAAATGACCTAAAATGATTTCAGATTTCATGGCTTCAGATCCTGGAATTTGTTGTTTCCAGCATTGTGGTCCAAAAATATTTTGCTTAAAATTGCCTAAAAACTGTCCAGCTTGTAATTCAGATTTAACAAAGGCTGAATTTGCTTTTGTTCCTTTCAGGTATGTTAAAAGTAATTTCAAATTGAAATAAATAAAGCGTTTAACTTTTGTCAAACTTTCTTACAGATTACCTTACCCATTTGTAAAGGCTTTACAATATCCGTGTTCAATTATTATAAAACCAACTGTAGGAGATTTTTTAAAGTAAGTTATATTATTATTGATTTAGATTATTAAATCCACTTTTACATTTATAAAAGTATTGATAAATTAAATTTACTGAGTATTGTAAGGTAATGCAGATGTAGAAAAAATGTTTTTTTTGTTTTGCTCTTAACTGATTTTAATTGAGACAATACAGTGGCACATATTTTTTATATCTTTTGTCAAAATTTAATATAATTGTTATAAAATTTAACCGTTTATGTATTATTTCAGTGATTACTATAACTCAAGTGACCTACATATTGGAGTGACCACCTCTAGTGGTGTTATAGTGGAGTTTGATCGATTGGGTTTACGGAGGCATTGGTCAACTCAGTGGGATCAGTGTTTATTGGTAGACAGTGCCCCAGAAGCTTGGTCACAACATTGGGATCAAACTTTATTAGAAATTTGCAAAAAACATTCACAATGGAATGCAAGTTTATATAACGAAACAACATATAACTGCTATACATTTGTTCTTGCTTTTTTAAAGGCATTAAAGTTTGGTAGCATTAGTGAAGCCGCTTGTGATGACACAGGGTTTTGTGAAAAATACATTGTTCCTAGAACAACTACAGCTGGGAAGTATATTTCATTATATCGAAAACTTAGGGATCACAAATATTATATTCATAAAAGTAGTTAGCAGCTAGTAAAATAATATATTTGATGAATTTTGATAGCTGATTGTTCATGTCAGTTGTGATATTTGGAGAAAGCATTCAAGAAGAATGAGTGATTTAAGAATTGTTTTCGATACATAAGAAAAAGTCGTGACCTGCATATTTTTGTATATATAAATTAATATAACTTAAAGTATTTAAATGAATAAGGTACCAAATATCTATAAGTGGTAAAATGCCCAAAATAATTAATAAAAGTTAAAAATATTGCAAGCTAAGTTCAAACTTTTGATTCGTACAAATGGTCAAAGATTTATAAGCAAATTTATATGGCAAGTACTGTATAAATAAAAAATAATCATAACCATATATCACCAAATGCTAGATTGCAAAATGTATATCATCATCATGTTTTGCAGGCATTTATGTAGATCAATTAAAAATATATATGAATAGAAAATCTATTCTGCAGTTCTTGCCACATATTTATGACCTGTACGAAGCTTACATTGTAACATTCTATATCAATTTGTCTCATCATCATCAGTATAATTTTTTTAAGAACAAAGATTACATATTCAAACATATAATATACTTGTTATAAAATATGTTTACCCATTAAACATGAATATAAACATGTGACAATATTTGAAACAAATCTTAAGATATCCTTATATGCGACAAAATATACATATTCACGTAAATTGCATTGCATATCACATTTGTAAGAACAAAACTATTTTGTTTTAATATTTGTAAATTAATTACAAGCAATGTCGCGCCGAGTAAGGTTTTTGGAAGAAAATTGCGATATTAAAAATAACATTATTATAATATTGTAATATGTACATTACAATGTTATAATATTGTACATTCAAAAGTAAATATTATATAGAACATGTTTAGAGCTACCAAATACTTATTTATACACAGAGTATGAATTTAATAAATCAAACATTGGAATGCTTTTGATCTCAGGGCATCTTCCAAAAATGTGTTGCTCGATTCATTTGTTGATGTTGTCATCAATTCAACTGAAAAATTAGGTGCAGTATCAAAAGAAAATAAACAGAACAAAATGTATTTATTGTACATACAATATCAATTACTAGAATGAATTATAACAAAATTTTTAATAATATATGGCAAATTTATTTTTTATTTGTTTAATATTTTGTGCAAATATTACAATGTCATGACCTCTACTGCAATTTATAAATCATATTAATATATATAAAAAAATCCTAGAATCGCATAATCTCACAAATAATGGCCTGTAATCCATAATTACCAAACCATTCTAATTTGAAACATAATCAAATCATGAATACTTATGTTTAACCAATAATAGTGAATAATCTGTGCTCATATAAAAATTGTCTGGTGTGTCATTAGAAATAATAAAATATTCAAATTGTATTTTTCTCTATCCAGTTTTTCCATTCTGCATACTGAATAACTCAGTTAATTAGCGAGCCTGGTTTCAAGCATCTCCTCTTTGACCATTATATTGATCTGTTGGAGGAGAGATTTTGGCAGGTTCTGCAGCTTATCTTGAATATATTTACTTGCAGTAGCATCAACAGGAAAGCTACCTAAACACACCATCTAAGCTCTGCAATTAAATCCCATTACATCACCCGGAAGATGTATCAAATAATAGTGTTGTGAGCCATCTGGAAAGCTTCATATGGTATTGAACATCCATTTACAAATTTGGTGAGAAACTTTTTTGCCATACCATTTTTCTTAATACATATTTCTGGATTGCATAAAATCCTAATATCTAAACTAATTGTATGATATTTATCGTTTTTCAATGCAGGTTGTAAAACTATAGGTCCAAAATATAGCAAAAATAATCTGAACTCGGGTTGCTTTCCAATAGTTAAAATCTTCAAGTAAACTTGGTAATTTTAAAAACGTTTGAGTAACATATTACTTAATATTTAACAAAAATCCGCTTACATTTTCATTGGCTTCGTCCTCTGCTTTTACATCTCTCGAATCTTTAATCCACAGACTTAATATATTAATAAAGAGTATAGTCTTATGGTGGCACACCAGATGAATATAGTCTAATGCCGTCTGAGAAACCATGCCAATACCTAGATGTTCTAATATGGATGCACTGGATGCAATCCAAATCATCTATTGTCAGTTATTTTATTGTCTAAAGATCCAAATGCTGTTTAAAACAACACGTGTTTTAGAAGCTCCTTTTTGAACTCAGTTTATTATGAAGGTGTCATAACCTGCATGCCCAGTTGCTTATGTTATAAGTGATGCACTTGCTGGGCAGTCACAGATTACTTTTAATACATATCGCACCTTTTATTTAGGAAAGGCATAGTTTCTTCAGCAAAGTATCTTATTTTGATCCCTAGTATCCGAAAATCATGTGTGCCTACGCGACTTTTTTTGACCCATGCAAATCGACCCCTTCAAATTAGGTACAATAAAAGTGCAAATATATATTTCAAAAGATTTAAATGAACACAGGACTTCCTAAGAATATTGTTTCGATGTCACATTTGCAACTTAAGGAATTGTTGTCTTATATATTTGAATAATTTCGAAATATATAATTATAAGAGTAAAAGAAACCATGTAGAATTGTAACATATAAACTTCAAAATCATAATTTGTTAATTATCATTAGTAAAAACGCAATATATAAGACTACAAATATTAAATATATATCGAATATATTATTAAAGAAAAAATCACTGAAACTGAAGTTATTTTAAAATTACATATTGCTTACAAATTATTTTATTCTAAATCAATATTCTTATAATAGTCTTGACATATAACACAGATTTAAAAAAACAACTATATAAACAATTTGTACATTAACACAGATAAATCTATTTACTTATATATAAATTAATGCTAAAACTATGCTTATGTATAAATATAATTTGTTATAACTGTTACATGATCATAGTTACAGAATCCTGGAATAAATAGCTTTTTATAATAAAGTAATTGCAAGACACTCTGAAGATCAAATGGAAAAACAAACTTCAAAAATACAGCATAATGGTTTAAAAACAAACTTAAAAATAATAAATCCTCCTTGTCATTTATCGAATATATATGTCAATGTAAAATCAAATAATCTTGGGTTCTTGTTTTCCTGTTGCTCTTCGTTCATGGCGTTGACGGGCATATCGAAGCCACTTAGATACTATGTGTTTGAATGCAACGCTAGGGACTTTGTGTATGGTGGTTATAACCTCTGTTTGAAATTTTAGGAGTTAAAAATTAAGTTAAAGATGTATATATTTATGTATATTTACCTCTGAATAATTTCATGATCAGCAGGTCATGAAGTGGGACATTGTTCTTGAGGCCAAACCAAGAACAATGCATTGCAAATTCATTGGGCATTAAACGTTTGCATACATTACTGATATGCTCCCTCTCAGTCCTGCCCCCAATTTTGATAATGAAAGTTTTCTAAAATAGACAAACAGATTATATATATATATATATATATATATATATATATATATATATATATATATATTAACAAAGTCTAATAATCGGGCATAACATCAATAAAAGTTAGTTTCTCCTATGTAAATTAAATTACAGTCTAAGCAATTTTTACATAGGAGAAACTAGCCAGAACCTGAATAAACGGTTACAACAACATAAAAACAATTCAAAAAACCCCAAACAATTCAAAACTGTACTTGCAGACCATATATACACTTTAAAACACAATATGGACTTTTCTAATCCGACTGTACTACAATTCGAACAAAATTTATTTAAACGAAGAATTATAAAGGGATCTTTTTTAACTATTTATAACAATAAGACAATAAATAAACGGAATGAACTTAACACGCTGTGCGACACAAATCTCTTCTATTTAGATAACATTTCCAAATTTCTTACAAAACAATAAAAGCGTTCGCGCAAAGGATTCACAATTCGTTCCACACATGTGTAGAATCTTGGTAAAAATATTTTTTAAAAAATGTCTTTCTCCATTACATCTTCAACCAGTCTACGAATAACACACTATCCATTTGTGATTTTTTCAAATCAGTATTTTGTGAAAATATTGTGTAATTTCAAGTTAATGTTTATAATACATAGTGTAGTGCATTACCATATCCTAATATCATGGATTATTAAAATTTTCCAATTTAACACTAAGATCAACTAATTGTAAGTACTATTTACTATTTTATTTTTTCTTTTCACTCCAATTCAATTGTTTTAGTTTTTAATTTTATTTTTAATTTCCACTGAATGAAGGCTAGGATTATAGCCGAAACGTATGGATTTAAAATAAATTTTTGAATGAAATTCATGTTTTTTATTGATGTTATGCCCGATTATTAGACTTTGTTATTACATATGTCAACATCAAATTCAGAATCATACAAAATATATATATATATATATATATATATATATTTACATATATATATAAATATATATATATATATATATATATATATATATACTTATATTTATTTATTTATATACATGATTTATATTTATTACTCATTTCCATACATGTATAAACACAGCTACTATATTTGCTGTAGAAGAAACTTACAAATTCAGAAGCCAGCTCTTCATTATTCTTGATCCGATGCTCCAGTGTCATCAATTCATTCTCAGATTTGATAGGCAATATTAAATCAAATGGATTAGTTTTAATCACTAAATCACTATTACTATATTTGCTGTAATCATAGGTTTGCTCTTCAATGTCTCTGCGATCATCCTTTATGTATTTAAGAACAGATGCTACATTTCCACTAAGCACCAAAATAGCTTCTACAATAGTAGCATGTTAGAAAATAATTATATTGTATATGTCTTATTTTACTAACCCTCAAGTCTGGCTAAACGAATTAATATATCCTTCTGAATCCGATCAGTGCTCCCAGTTACTGGATCATTATTAGCTTGGATTACAGAATCATTACGATTAGCTGGGATTACAGGATCATTAGTTGGGATTACAGGATCATTAGCTGGGATTACAGGATCATCAGCTGCGATTACAGAATCATTAGCTGGGATTACACGATCATTGGCTGGTATTACTGGATCATTAGCTAGCTCCTCCCTTAAACCACAAACTTCTGCCTCTTGTGAAACCAAAACGTCTTCTTCCTCTGTAAACCAGATCACTTCCTCCTCTGCAATCTCATCTTCTTCTTCCTCCTGAATCCAGACTTCATCTTCCTGCTTCAAATCAATATCAACTACAAATTAAAATTTATGTAAGAATTGACGTTTTTTTTTAAATTTACTAGTTTATTACCTTCACTATTTGAAGTATTAATTGCTATGTCATTGATAGCACGTTTCGGAGTTTGCAATAATGTGCTAGAATCTACTGGTAGTTCATTCTTATGACCATGACGCCTCAGAATTTCTAACAATTTAGTTGAACACTCTGGCGTCATAGTTTGGGTATTAAACAGATTCTGTAGTTCGCATTGCAAAGGTGAGAGGGAAGAAGGTTCTCCCACATTTTCTTCATTATCACAAAGCACAAAGCTTTGTTCTTCATTAATGCTATTAAAAGGTCTTTGACGTTTGACGTTTACACGTGTGTAAGAAGGTTCTTCTACATTTTCTTCATTATCACAAAGCACAAAGCTTTGTTCTTCATTAATGCTATTAAAAGATCTTTGACGTTTATGGTTTACACGTGTTGTGTGATATAAATTCTTCTCGACGTCTTCAACACTTGTACTGGAGCCACAAATGGTAACATCCAAATCCTTCTCAGTAAACAGTGGATGCTTGGCATTAAGGTATTGTAAAAATTCCTTTTTAGCTTCTTGTGCTATTTCACGCTTCCTACGGGCTGACAAAAGTATGTAAGGTTTACGAGACTTTACTTCTTTTAGAATAGGCGCCATTTTAACTGCTCAAACAAAGCAAAATTATAGTCAATTAAAAATTTAATGTTCGCGCGAACTTAAATTAATAATAATAATCACAAAACGATCACTGTTCATATCTGACACTTTTTGATTGACACTTCTGTGTCTGTTTATGAAGTTTAATTTGCTTACAAATGGCGGCATGTGGTACATAATGGCGGATGTTTGAATTGAAAAGACATGCACCAAAGTTTTGACTTCTACAAAATAACTTTATTAATTAACAATATTAATTTAATCATTAACAAAAATGCATTCTTCAAAATATAATTTCTAATTGCGATTGTTGGCTGAATGAAATAAACATCAAACTTGTAAGCAGTATTCAGGGCCTATTCACTTATGTTAGAACAAAATCCTCGTTCAGAAGGAATACTTAGGGATCCATGGGGAGTTATCTTCGAACAAATGCGCGTTGCACTGTTTTGGTTTTGAGTAGTGTCAATTTTTAAAAAACAGATGGCTCATGTGTGCCAATTTCAAGTACAAAATCGTTCAGCTTCGTGCAAGTTGACCACGCGAGGCTGTCAAGAGCTGTCAAGCATTTGATCCCTGTACGAATCGTACGAGAATAACCTAAAATTGTTTCTAATGAATTAATTGTGTTTAAGTGAACATTTAAGTGAAATTTAATATGGCAAAGTGTTTTTATAGTACCCAAAAAGTGCCAAGTGCAAGTTAAAATATTCAGCTATTCCAATACCAGTTCCCGGTAAGTTATTTTTTATAATAATTGCAACACTAATTATATATAATCAAATATGATATTTCAACTGTTATTTATTGAATAGGTGTATTGGGGGTACCTGCAAATTGCTGCAAAATGTACTTACGAACAAAGCCTAAGAGCACTTTTGACAACTAAGGATGCAAGATGTAATGACAAGAAGGATTCATTAACAATGCAATAATTTAAAAATTAAGTCATACAAATAATCTCCAAAGGCGTTCTATTTTTGAAGTCAAATTTTTTGCCATGTCCTCAAACATTGAGAAAGTTGCATTCAGAGATACAATAGTATAGCGGTATAATGAGGTCTATTTAAAACATTAGGTTCAGCTATTTCTCTTAAAAAGTATTAGTAGCAAATTCTGTGTTTTGATGTTTGATGAAAATACCATTATCTTCGGAATTGTTATATTGGATTGAATCTCATATTGTTGATGTTGCAAAA
>NW_020537324.1:47994443-48014828 GCF_003426905.1 Ctenocephalides felis | reverse complement strand
TGAATTTAGAATTATAAATACTTATTAATAGTATTAGACAGTAATTTATAACTTTTTTATTTTTTTTATTTTTATTGACTGAAAATGATATTTACTTTCTGATTACCACTAGTATAGAGTAAAATATAAATATTATAATTACTTACTACTATTTAACTTCACGTAGGGTAAGTTATAAGAATCGCAAAATAATCAGTTTTGAGATAACGGAGCGTCCAATTTCAATAATTCAGAAAACATTTTACTTGTTTTAACAAAATGATGAAAAATTAAATTTTTGGAAAGGCAGATCTAGCGGTTTCGAAAATCGATTAAAAAAATTAAAAAAAAGCCATTTGAGGGTCAAAAATTATCATTAGACATGTGCGTATTAAATTATCAGATATTTTATAGAGATTTTATTAATAAGTATAAATTTAGTTTAAATTTTTATGGGTTCCGTACTAATGTTTATCCGTTTTAGAGTGCGAAGAGGCTGTTACGCGCTTCGATATTTCTTTTCTAAAACAGCTACGCAGCACCATCGCTTTCAAAAAAGTTCAAAATTGTCAAAAAAAATTCGAAAAATATTCAAATATAAAATAAATCTAATTTTTCAAAAGTCATTTATTTCAAAAATCTCATTTTTTCAAAGTTTTCAAAAATTTTTAGGGCATTTTAAAAAAAATATATATATATATTTTGTACGGAAAGTTTCAGCAATTTGCTTTAAAACACGATGTCATGCACCACTAGTTATTACTATTAATAATTACTAATAATTATTACTATAATAAATGATTTTCAAATTTTGTGAACGTAACTTTAGTCGACTAGAAGTTGTTATTGATGTTAATAGCTTAGAGTAAATTTGAGGAAACAGATACAGAATGTGTTGAAAAAACTAATATTATTTTTTTGATAAATCATACTTTCGTTTTGAACATTATATAGAAATTGTGTTTCTAACGTTTTTACTAGTTTTATTGTTATTTAACGCAGTTCGTTACGCTTTCTGGTCGTTTTGATGCAAACAATGAGAATAACGTTAAGATTTTCTACATTTATGTAGAACGTCGGAAAGATGGTCAGTAATAGCACAAGACAATTTTATTGTTAGAGTCGCTCATTAAAAAATTCTCTGCACACTTGGCCTGTATTTTTCAATAAGAATTTGTTCAATTATAAATGAATTCTGGACAAGAAAATTAAAGTTTGTATATCATAGTACTTATTGTTTAATAACAAATCTACTATTTTACAAAATATTAAAAATATTAAATTTGTTAGGAACCTCCTATTTTCTTGAACCTATCGTATACTGATGAGATATTCTTTCATAAAATAATGCATCTAGAACTTTAATTAATTTAATTTTTGTGAGATATTACTGAGGATAGTATTAGGTTTTTGAGTTGTTGAATAAATACAAATTTATTGGAACAGTCCATTATTTTTTTATTTTAACTGTTCGTCATAATCAAAATTATTATTGTTTTTTATGGTTTTATCAATATCTATCAACTACAGTACTTGTTCTTTGAAATCATTGCAACCCGATTTTTATTTATTCCAAACGCTTTAATGAAGCAAATCTGATATTTCCTTTATAGTAAATTAATATTATTAATGCAATTATTTAAATATTTGCAAGAGTAGAGGCATATACAATAATAAACTTTTTTCATTTGTTAAAAATAATATATCAACTATTTATGGCAGGTGATCGACAATAAAAAATTGCCACTAAAACAGGGTTATCATTTATTTCATATAAGTGAGGAGATACGCTCTCTAGTCATTCATGTAAAGGTCACCAATGTGCAAATGTGCTGTGTCAATTTACCAATTTATATGTGGTTTCACTAGTCAAAGTTGTTACAAAATGTTTTACAATCTTTATAGTTTTCAAAGTACTCTACAACAGTTTTTACAATATTCTTGAGAATTAAAAATAATTTACATATTTAACGCAATTAACATAATTTACAATTGAACGATATGATTGAACAAAATATTTCGAATGATCATACTGTAATGTATAAGCACAAATATATCTCTCGTTGTTTATTTTAATGACTAAACACAATTATACAATCCATACTTGTGTTTAATTATTATAAATTTCATTCAACGCTAGGCCAAATTTGATTTAAAAATCATTTGTGTATGAAATATTAATGTTATAGGTATTATGACTCGAATATTTTGATTATTCGAGTATTGATATAATTATTTTTATACTTGTTAATTTTATTAATTCTCGAGAGCATATTATATTCACTAAGGAAATGTATAATCTATTTTTCGCTTCTTTCCTTGTTTATAATGCATCTGCCATTCCATTCACACAAAAACTGTAATTTTTTTGGCTGATATTGGACCAAATGTAACATATCTTTTGGCTTTCAAAATTCTCACTTAATCTGACAAACATATATATATATATATATATATATATATATATATATATATATTTATATATATATATATATATTAGGGTGGTCCTTAAAATGGTCATTTTCGAATGAGTTATTTATTCATTTGTTCGCTAAATTACTTCTGAAAAACATTTTTGAAATTTTTGAAAAATTTCCCATGCTATTTCCATACAAACTTTGATTGAATTGCGCTCTATCTAAACGTTAATATTAAGAGCTAAAACTTTCAGAGAATTGTTTTTTATCAATCTGGAACCATTTGAGCCCCTGGGAGCAAGGAAATTCGAAAATGACCATTTTAAGGACCACCTTAATATATATATATATATATATATATTATATATATATATATATATGTTTGTCAGATTAAGTGAGAATTTTGAAAGCCAAAAGATATGTTACATTTGGTCCAATATCAGCCATATATATATATATATATATATATATATATATATCTTAGATATATATATATCTTGAGGATTTTTTGTTCCACGTGGTTTTCCTACAGTAGTAGCATGTGATTGTTGTGTTGAAAAATGTGATAGTAAAGTGTGTTTTTTCCTGATGTAGTGTGTATATTCTGTGTTTTTAAATTAATTTTTCTAATGTATAAATTTATTTTTTAAAACTTCTTTAGTCTTTAAAAGTCTTTATAATGTAAATTTCTTTTAACTGAATGATGAGACACAATTAGTCTCGAAACGTATAAAAAAAAACTTTCTACATTCAACGCATTGGCTGTTTTATTTATTTCAATATATATTAGAAGGAATATTTTTATTATAAAATTTTAATATTATATATCGTTGAATAAATTACATTTCGCGTTCTCTCACCCATTCGTATAAGTTCAATCTTACTTTATATAATTTCTAAAAAATATCTAGAAAATATCTTCGTGCCTTAAAACTAATATTAATGTCAACACTTTTTGACAAAATTTTAATTATAATCGATTTATAATAATTTATTAATATATTTTAATTAGAGTTTTTGTTGCAAACGTTATCTATTAAATTAGTGGTGTATGGAATCGTGCCTTAAGGCAAATTGCTGGAACTTCTCGTACTGTGATAAAAAAATTCACAGAATATTAAATGTCTTTAAATATATTATTATAAATACTGTAACTTTCAATATTCGTATATTATAGACAAAATATAAAAGGTTATAAATTGGACGATAATGTTCATATAAGTTTAAATGAAAAGTAAATAAACAAAACTTAATGATCTCCTTCGAAGGGGAGAAGAATCTTGTCTCATAATACTAACAATAAGAATTATTTAAACTGAATTGCAAAGTTAAAATTATTTATTTCAAGTAAACTATAATTAAAATCCAAATTATTTTAGCTATAATTAAAATCCGATTTTTTTGGATATTAAAACTTTTCATTTTGAAAAATCTAAAAAGAAAATTTGAAACTTTGAAATAAAAAAAATTGTTTTTCCCAAAAACAATCGTGTCGTCAAGATAAGCAAAAACTTTTTTCGATCGTTCAAATAGGATGCTTCGTTCTCTCAAAAAATGCCATTTTTACATATTTAGTCCTGTATCTTCGAAACGGCTGGACCTGTCTTTGCCAAAAACTAATCACAACTTCTCCCCACCATTACAGTTTCCATTTTTTGCAATCTTTGCTTCGCATCTCGGAAACGGCAGCTGGACCCACCGATTGCTTTTTCAATCATTCAAATCGGTTGAGCGGTACTACCGAAAACGTCGACAAAAAATTGTATCCACACACATCCATTTTTTTGAGGTATACCAAAATGTATAGAAACCTCTGAACCGTGAAGATATGCAGAAAATTTCATTTTCGATTTCTGGTTCATTACTATAACTTATTCTAGGCGAAATTAAAAATAAAGGGTGTTATGTCCTTTGACATAATTTTTTTGAACATAACATTAAGTAATTTAGCAAGCAAAATGTAATTAAATAATAAATAAGCAAAGTAAAATCCAACAGCAATAATAATCGTAATAAGAATAAAATAATAATATTAGTAAGAATCATTTCCTCAATAGCATCATAAAAATATATTTTTATAAAAGTAGTATATTATTATGTAAAAAACGGATGTACGGTATCGGATATTCTCATAAACAAATAGTCAATCTAAACATACCTTCTTAAACTCGTAATAAAATAAACAAACACAATCACGTGTGAACACACCTCGAGAATAGATTCTCGCTATTGTCACTGTGAAAACTCTCTCCAGGCAGGTTGATAGAGAACTGAGGCTGAAATTGAACTTGCAAGGTGGATCTTGAAAACTCAGAGCGGGAGAATAAAAATCAAGTGGCGTACAACCGGATAAATGATCGCAAATATATATGACGAATTTATTTTAACTGACGATTAATAACATTTTTCAGAATAATTGCTATTACTATTTAATTTCTAAATGAAAGTAATTGCCATAGATTAACAGAAATTTAATGTTATATAAAATCACATGAATTGATTACTTAACTAGCTGTAAGTGGAATTCTGTCTTAAGGCACTTAAGGCATCGTGCTTTAAGGCAAATTGCTGGAACTTCCCGTACCGCAATTCAAAATTCGAGTAATTAAAAATAATCAATAATAATCAATAAAAGTTGATCAATGATTTGAAACTTTTAATGAAATTTCGAACCATATTAAATCATTGTATCTTAAATTATTTATTTTGAAATTTTTTGGAAATTCTGAACTTTTTTTCAAAGCAATCGTACTGATTTAGCTGCATAAAGACGAAATATCGAAGCGTGTAAGCGCCGCGTCGCCGTCTAACGTGTAAACATTGGTACGAAACCCATAGGAATGTAAACAAAATTTATACTTATTGTTAAAATCTCTATAAAATATCTGATAATTTGATGTGCATATGTCTAATGTTCATTTTTCACCGCCAAATGGCATTCTTTTTTACTTTTTTTGTTAGGTCTCCGAAACCGCTAGACCTGCCTTCATGAAAATTTGATCAATTCTTCATCTTGTCAATACAAGTAAAATGTTTTTTGAATTATTCAAATTGGACGCTCCGTTCTCTTAAAAACTGAGTTACCGTTTTTGACACTTTTTGCCCCATATCTTCGGAACGGCTAGACCTGCTTTCCAAAAACTAATCAGCACGTCTCTTTATCAATGCAAATCCAATGTTTTTTGAATTATTCAAATCGCTTCATCCGTGTTCCCGAAATCGGCGACGAAAATTTGTATCCGAACACACACACATACTACACGCACATACACACACATCCATTTTTTATAAGGTATGCCAAACCTTAAGAAACTTTCAGAAACCTCTGAAACGTAAAGATATATAAAAATGTTCATTTTCGATTTTTTTGCGATTACTATAACTTGCCCTACGGGAAGTTAATAATGTTAAAATAGTAATTGACTGAAATATGATAAAATGGTCATAAAATTTTGAAAAAAAAAAATTAAATGATTTTAATAACCCACTAAAAAATTAATAAAAGCTCAATTAAAACGTTATGATCCTATTCTGAAGCCGTCGTGGAGTAGTGTTCAAGATCGTTGGCTGGCACAAACTAGTCCTGGCACTTTCGGCCAGCTCGATATCAAGCAGTATGATACTAAATTTCCATTTGTTGTTATATATTTCAAATATAATATTTAGTAAAAATTGCCTTTTGTGTAAATTGCTGCAACACTATTATATATGTTGACCGTTGGATTGCTCTTTTGAGAAAAATACTAATATAACAGGCATAGATTAAAAACAATAGGTAGAAACACCAAAATGGTTTTGTCAACTTTTATTGTCGTATACACACAATAATATGTAACACAAAATACATAAAAATTTAAAAAAAGCTTATATATAAAATATAGCAATATATAATAAAATATACTTATCAAAGATTATTTATGAAATCTTTTTTTCTCTTTTATTTACTTTTCCTTTTTCTTTTTCTTTGGTATTTTTTTTTAGTCAAGTTAGATTTTTTATCTGTTTAATCTTCACCCAAAAATAACAAAAAATACATGTCACAACCGTACTCACAAAATTTGTAACAACCGTACCAAACGCACACTTTTGAAAATCATTAAGACTAACAGCACAATAATAAACAAAGTGATCTATCTGTATTAAATTATCAGTTATTATTAAAAAAAATTTATATGGAAACTTACTTTTGACTCTTTAAAAGAAATGCGGCCACAGTCCTACAGATCATGTTAATGTAGGGCACTGACAAAAAGCTATAATGGAAACTTGTTCGAACAATCATTTTTCAACTGAACCCTATCTCAAAATTAGTTTAATTTAGGTTTTATGACGACTGTCACTACCGTATCCTGGCACAACCGTACCCAGCCTCCTCTATATAAAAAGCAAAAGATTTTTTTTATTGCAAAGTATTGTTTTTTAATGAATAGTAATCTCATATTGTTTTTAAGAGTACATATAATAATGAAATAGACATTCACAACACATCACCTAATCAAATAATCTCCATCTGCACAAGTTAATCTTTTTATTTTCTTTCAAATATCTTATTATTTTCTGTTTATAAATATTATTGTTACATTCTGCATTATATGAAATTTTATCTTAGCATTTTATGTTACTAACTATATATTGTAATTTTGTGTATATTTTAATTGTTATTCATTATGTCAAATAATTGTATTTTTGAGTCCTCTTGGAGAAATCTGTGGGCTATATATTTAAATAAATAAATAAATAAATAAATAATAGAGACTATAGTCTCGTATACCAAGTTGTAGAACAAATTACCTTCGTTTTCACAAATGGATATCATTTCATATTAAAATTTATTAGCAACCTAAATACTTTTGCTCTTATAACCTGCTATTTTCAAAGAAAAAATCAGTTTCCAACGGCTTAATAAGCTCGGTTTTCTTTTTATTTTTGATAAATCTGTGCCACTGGTAGAAAGTACTGGGATATCATGTCAGAGTAGGTATACAGTCAAATAAGTGTTCTCGATAGCACATGTTCGTACTTATATTCAACATATACATATGCGTTTAATAGTACACATTAGCTATAATTGCAATGTAAATATAATACGGCGAAGCGCCTGAGCAAATCGGCCAACTACGTGTTCTCTGTAAGAATTATGGAGTTGGGTATAAGTTAAGTTATAACTAGCTGTAAGTGGAATTCTGTCTTAAGGCAATTAAGGCATCGTGCCTTAAGGCAAATTGCTGGAACTTCCCGTACCAAAAATTATTATTTTTTTAAAAACGATTAACATTTTTGAAAAAAAAAAATTACTTTGAAAAATTAAGATTTTTGAGAAACTATAAATTGGACAAAAAATTACTTTTTTTTGAAAAAAATTTTTTTTTTAAAAAAAATTTTTTTAATTTTTTTTTTTGTTTTTTTTTTAAAAAATTTTTTTTTTTTTTATTTTGACATATTGTGAAAGATCTGAACTTTTTTTCAAAGCAATCGTACTGCTTTAACTGCATAGGGACAAAATATAAAGCGCCGTGTGGCTCTCTAACGCATAAGCATTGGTACGGAACCCATAGGAATGTTAACAAAATGTATACTTATTGTTAAAATCTCTATAAAATATCTGATAATTTGATGTGCATATGTCTAATGATCATTTTTGACTGCCAAATGGCTCATTTTTTTACTTTTTTCTTCATATCTCCGAAACCGCTAGACCTGCCTTCATGAAAATTTTATCGATTCTTTATCTTTTCAATACAAGTGAAATGTTTTCTGAATTATTCAAATCGGACGCTCCGTTCTCTTAAAAACTGAGTTACCGTTTTCGGCACTTTTTGCCCCGTATCTTCGGAACGGCTAGACCTGCCTTCGCCAAAAACTAATCAGCACGTCTCCTTATCAATACGAATCGAATGTTTTTTGAATTATTCAAATCGGTTGATCCGTGTTCCCGAAATTGTCGACGAAAATTTGTATCCGCACATACATACACACACGTACATACATACACACACACATACACACACACATACACACACATACACACACACACACACACATACATCCATTTTTTCTAAGGTATGCCAAAATATTCAGAAACCTTTGAAACGTAAAGATATATAAAATTTTTCATTTTCGATTTTTTTGCGATTACTATAACTTGCCTTACGGGAAGTTAATAATTATAAAAGCACCTTATAAATCAAGTGCATTTTATACACAATTAATTCAATTACTGGATAACATGTTGAATATATCCAAATAGGTTGAAACTTTGCTTTCACAATATAATAAAATATCAAACTACAGGAAGTTACAAAAATATAATAAAATATAATTTTATTTATAAAATTTTTCTTTGCGTTTATTCTGCATAAATTTGTTATTTGTTTTATGATTATTTATTTATTTACAATTAAATTGAGATAATTTTTCCATAAGCTGTTTTTGTTGAACGCCTTAAGCTAGATACTACTCAGTTGATTAACCATTGCCCTTTTTATGTGTTAATTA
This sequence comes from Ctenocephalides felis, assembly GCF_003426905.1. Lineage (NCBI taxonomy): Eukaryota > Metazoa > Arthropoda > Insecta > Siphonaptera > Pulicidae > Ctenocephalides > Ctenocephalides felis. Next base: position 48,005,937 of record NW_020537324.1, on the reverse strand, counting down.
TATTATATAAGCGTATCTAATAGTTATTATATAATATATATGTTATATATATACATATATTAAAATCCTGAAACTTGCAAGCATAAAAATTATTTTTAATTTTTCGCAATTGAAATAAAATGAAAAATCGAATTCTTCATAGGTATAAGACAAACAAGAATTCGGCGATAATCTATTTGCTTTTAATTTTTCATATAGTGTAAATAGCGATCTATCAAAGATGAAAAGAACATAGTGTCAAATTAACATCACAAATTTTTAGAGCGTAAGATATTTTCAAAAGTAAGAAAGAAATATGAATATAATAACGGCATATAATTATGAATCACCTTTGTGAACGAACATTTGTATTAACATCCAAGTCAAGAACAGAATTGATGAAAGAATAACTTTTTATAATTGCAGTTCTTACCATCTAGCGGTAACTATAACATGTTTCTATAAAAAATGCTGATTAATTTAGCTATGCAATTATTTTTAAAATTAAGAGTTCCGATAAAGACAGATTTGATTTGACAAAATATTTAATTTTATGCAATTATTTGTGAACATAATACACCTTTTAACGAGTTCAACTACTGCAATCTTTCAAAATCACTAATATTTTTTTACTTTATTATCTGTATAGTCTTGAAACATTGATGAGTTAATTATAAAAATACTGGTAAAAACAATTATTGCCTTATTTTCTTTGGTATTTATGTGACTTTCAAGTTTCAGTGGCCCATAATGTCTCTGTGTATGAAAATATTATTTCAGGTTGAAAAGTCTAGCAAAGGTCATAAATATTGATACAGATTGTCTTGACAATGTTATAGAACTAAGATTTAGGTCAAAGGCCATAATTATTTGGTAAAGTTTTGAAAAATTTAGAATGTGACCTGAAGGTTAGGCGGGCTTAATGTTAAGAAAAAAGTGAGATATAACTATATTTAGCTAAAATTTCCTGAATAAATAATTAGAAAAGTTTTCTTACCAATTTAGGCCTCAGCGATTCAGAATGACATGAAACATCGAGAAATATAAAATTAGCAGTTCTGATTTTCTAGTGAAACATAAACCTATGAGGAAGTTAATAAATGTTTTTTCTTTTTAACTTCCCGTAGGGTAAGTTATAGTAATCGTCCAAAAATCGAAATCAAAAATTTTTACATTTCTCGACGTTTTGAAGGTTTCTGAACATTTTGGCATACTTCAGAAAAAATGGATGTGTGTGTGTGTGTGTGTGTGTGTGTGTGTGTGTGTTTTGTATGTCCGCGTTTTTTCGTCCACGTTTTCGGGCGCACGGATCAACCGATTTGAATGGTTTAAAAAACATTCGATTCCTGTTGATAGGGAGATGTGCTGATTAGTTTTTGGCAAAGGCAGGTCCAGCCATTACGGAGATATGGAGCAAAGAGTGCAAAAAATAGAACGCGAGTTTTTGAGAGAACGGATCAACCGATTTGAATAGTTTAAAAAACATTCGATTCCTATTGATAGGGAGATGTGCTGATTAGTTTTTGGCAAAGGTAGGGCCAGAGGTTTTGGAGATACAGAGCTAAATGTTAAAAAAATGGCTGTTTTTGAGAGAACTAAGCGTTCGATTTAAATGATTCAAAGAACTTTCTGCTTCTTTCAACAATATAATTGATTTTGGAAAAAAAAATTTTTTGTTTCTAATTTTTTTTTCAAAAAATTTTTTTTGTAATTTTGGATTAAAAATTCAAAAAATCACCCAGGCTAAGCACAGTCTAAGCGCCACTCTGGTAGAAATGTTTACGCAAGTGCGTTTAGACTGTTTATGTACTGGAGCACTTTTCCAATTTTGTGAAAATTATTGAAAAATGTGAAAATGCCGCCAAGCTAAGCATAGTATAAATGAAAATGTCGCACAGAATTATTTGCAAATGCGTTTAGACTGTGACTATGCGGGAGCACTTTTTCAATTTTGTGTAAATTTGGCAACTATTTTTTTTGAATTTTAATTCGAAATTTCTTGTTAATGTTATGGAGATGATAAATTGATTTATTTATAATTAACTTCTCGTAGAGCAAGTTATAGTAATCGCAAAAAAATCGTTTTTTTTATATCTTTACGTTTTAAAACCTTCTGAACATTTTAGCATGCCTTAGAAAAAATTGATGTATGTGTGTGTGTATGTGCGTGTGTGTGCGCGTGTATGTGTGTGTGTTCGGATACAAATTTTTGTCGACGATTTCGGTTACACGGATGAAGCGATTTGACTAATTCAAAAAATATTCGATTTGTATTGATAAGAAGACGTGCTGATTAGTCTTTAGCGAAGGCAGGCCTAGCCGTTCCGAAGATACGGGGCAAAAAGTGCCAAAAACGGTAACTCAGTTTTTAAGAGAACGGAGCGTCCGATTTGTATAATTCAAAAACATTTTACTTGCATTATCAAGATGAAGATTTGATCAAATTTTCATGAAAATAGCGCTAGCGGTTTCAGAGATCTAGTAAAAAAAAATAAAAAAAATAACATTTGGCGGTCAACAATAATCATTAGACATTAGACATATGCACATCAAATTATCAGATATTTTATAGAGATTTTAACAATAAGTATACATTTTGTTAACATTCCTATGGGTTCCGTACCAATGCTTATGCGTTAGACAGCGACGCGGCGCTTACGCGCTTTGATATTTAGTCTCTATGCATTAAAGCAGTACGATTGCTTTGAAAAAAAGTTCAGAATTTCCAAAATATTTCAAAATAAATTTTTCAACAAAAAGTAAGTTTTTGTCAAAAATTTATATAGTTCCTCAAAAATCTATTTTTTTCAGAGTAAATTTTTTTCAAAAATGTTAATCTTTTCAAAAAAAAAAAAATTTTGGTACGGGAAGTTCCAGCAATTTGCCTTAAGGCACGATGCCATGCGCCCCACTAGTTATCGCTTTAATTACAAAAGTTGTGTCGTTTTAAGAAATTTTTATGCACGATGAATCATTAACCATCAGCACATCGGTCTCGCTCATTAGAAATGCGGGAACGTGTGCGCGAACAATACTTCAGGTTGATAATTGGAGCTTTCCTTAACGAATAAACATGAAATGGACACAGCTATATTTCTCAATATGTAGCATAACAAAAAAGCTCATCAATTAGTATCAACTGGTGGAGCATGGCATGGCGCCTTAAGGCAAATTAGTGAAAAAAAATTGTTTATGTTTTGAAGAATTTTTTTTTGAGAATTTTGATTTTTTTATTATTTTGAATATTTTACATGGCACAGGCAATCGCGCTGTGTAGCTGATTCAGAGGCTATATATCGAAGCGCGAACGGTTAAACAATATAAATCTTGGTGCAAAAATCATAGGAATTCAAAAAAACTTCTAATTGTTAAAATATCTAAACAAATTACAGATAATTTGATATGCATACGTCTAATTATCATTTTAGACCGCCGTTTGGCCTTTTTTTTAACTCGAAAGCGCTGGACCTGCCTTCTCAAGAATGACTATTTCATCATTTCGTTAATACAAAATAATATTTTTGGAAATTTTGAAATCAGACGCTCCGTTCTTTCAAAAACTGAATTGCCATTTTTTGCACTTTTCGCCTCGTATTTTGGAACTAGACCTGTCTTTGCCAAAATCTAATAAGGATCGAATGCTTTATTATGAATTATATTATATATACTGAATTATATTACTCAAATTGGTTCATTCGATCCGCGATCTCGAAATCGCAGACGATAATTTGTATTCGAACATACATACATGCATATTACAAACACACATACATATACACACATCATCAATTTTTTCTAAGTTACGCCAAATTGTTCAAAAATCTCTGAAATAAAGAAAGCCAAAAAAATTTTATTTTCGATTTTTTTTGATTAGTATAACTGACCCTAAATAATAAAAATTGTGCCTATTGTTATAATTCTGCTTTCGCGAATCCTCTTACTAGAGTAACCTTTATCTTTTCTTTATGCTTTATGATGTTCTTTATTTTCTTCCACTTTATCTTCAACAAGTAATCGTAAGATCTGGTTGACTAATTACTGTTTCCTCGACGTTCCATGACATTTTGAATGATTTGATACTAAGATTGGAAAAATTACTTATGTATATATGTGGATGTAGTTTAAAATTTGACCATTTGTCTACTTTTTCTTAGAAACGGATCCACGGATTTTAATTTTTTTTCACAATCAGCCGAGTCTTCTTTTCATAATAAATTAGCAGATAAGTGTACAAATGATTTGTCAACGTTATTCAAGGTTGTTCGTTTTTAAGTTTCTGCATATCTTTACGTTTCAAAGGTTTCTGAGCATTTTGGCATACATTAAAAAATCGATGTATGCATTGTGAGTGTATGCGTGTGTGCGTATGTATGCAAACAATTTTTTATCCACGATTTGAAAAATTATAAGTAAAGTGAAATAAATATATTCCAAAACAGTGCTCTATTCTATATAGCGTGGACTAACATTAACTGGTTCTGGGTTCAATCCCAACTTGGGCCAGCTCGTTATCAAGCAGTATGATATATTTTCACATTAGGTTAAGATCTCAAATATGCTCTTAAATGAAAATCGATATTCATGGATATTGCTGTAACACAATCATATTAATAGCTATCAGATATACATATGTGATATAATCTAATAGTTTATATCTACACATAAAAATGAGAATAATTAATTGCTGGGTTGTCGTCCTCTTTAGAAAATAATAGGTTAATATGTACAAAAGAAACAATTTTTAGAACTAGTAGTTCTTATGGCAGTTAAAACAAAAATATACATAATTTAGTATTTTCTGCAACTAAGTTATTTTAATATTCTTAAACTTGGGAAGCTATGGATCCCGCGGTGTCGCTGTGCGATACATTATGTATAAAGGCGTATTGTAGTATCCGGTTCCCAAGAAATAGTTACGATCCCACTATATTATACTTTGCGAATCATGCATTGTTTATAGAGATCATAATTTTATGGGCATTATCAAGTGCAGGGCAATGTATATATTTCTAGGAATTATTAATATAAATTACAACTTGTTTCGTTATATTTTATTTACAAGAATCATGCGATACCTTCTTATTATATGAACTAGGCGTAAGTGGCATTTTGTTTTATAGTTAGTTATAGAAACTTCACGATACGTGTAAGTAATGTACTTAATCAACAAAATCAATACCAAAATTGAAATTTTGTTATAAAGATAACAGTTTCTACTAATCAAACACTATACATAGGGTAAGTAATTGTGATCGTTCAAAAATTGAAAAAATCGAAAAATTTTGCATATCTTCACAACTCAAAGCTTTCTGAACATTTTGACATACCTTTTGGAATGTGTGTATGTATGCATGGATACAATTTTTCATCCACGATTTCGAGCGCAAGTTTGAATAATCAAAAACACATTCAATATCTATTGATAGGGAGACGTTGCTGATTAGTTTTTTTGGCAAAGACAGGTCTAGCCGTTTAGGAGATACGGAGCAAAAAGTACAGAAAAAATAAATTAAGTTTTTAAGAGAACAGACCATCCAATGATTCAAAAAATATTCATTTTGCAATGATGGGAGAATGTGGTTATTAGATGGCGGCAAAGACAGGTGGCAAAGACAGGTGAAGCTGTTTCGGAGATATAGAGCTAAATGCGCAAAAAATGTGAGAACGAAGCATCTAACTTGAATAATTCAATGACATTGCTTGTGTTGACAGTGTAAGAAACGATCAGTTTTTGAAGAAGGTTATTGAAAATAATTCGATTTTAAATTTTAATTTTAGCAAATATTCTAAAGCTTACTTATATTCTTTATAAACAATTTTAACTAAGCAATTCATTTTGTAATTTTCAGAAATATGAGACAAGATCCTTAATTTTAACTCAGCTGCATTAAGTTTTCTTTATTTACTATTTATGTAAACCTATATAAACGACGTCGTGCAATTTAAAAGCTCTTATATGTTGTATATAAAATACGAATAATGAAAGTTACAGTATTTATAATAATCTATTTGAAGAAATTTAATATGCATCGAATATTTCATTACGGTAGGAAAAGTTTCAGCAATTTGCTTCAAGGCACAATGCCATGCACTATGCAATGCCAAATATGTCACACAAATACATGTTTGGCCTATTACGCCCATTATAACAAACCTCAACAATTTTTCATAATTCAACCACTTTTCGCTGGACTATAATAATTTAGGATATTCATATGGACCCTATCGCCATGTTAAGTTTTATTAAATGCAAATGCGGCAAAAAAATTGTTAAACAATTGTTCTTCATACAAATTTTCAAAATCGTTTCAAGCTTTTCTGCAAAACACGTTTGCGAAAAGTTTAAGACTTTTCTTTTAATATCAAAGAAGCGGCTCGGCCGTTTTTTTGAAATTGGTCCAGCCGTTATTGGGAAAACGTCGATGAAAGGTCGAAAATCGACGCACATGCACATACTTCTTTCAATTCTGGTATAGATTCAGAATAGCTTGAAACTTCGAAAAAATATAAAATTAGCAATTCGGATTTTCTGATGAAATCATAAACTTCTCCTTCGGAAAGTTTAAAATAGTAAAAGATATAATAATTATCTGCATGCCTCGTCACTATATATGTGTCAAGTTGTTCTTTCTAGTTCAAGATTGAGAGCTAGAGGACAGAAAATCACTTTCTGACGATCAGACGTCCTTGGTAAAGACGGCATCTAAAGGTGTGATAATCGCAGTAAAATTTGCAAATAGTGGTAGAGTTGGATTTAATTTTATCAAACGCGTTCTGACAGAGAAAAATGATTTTGAGAGCGAATACTAAAAACAAGAAAATTTCATTTTGTAGTTTTATATTAATTATATTTAACGTTTTCAAGTTAAATGATAAATTTTATATTAAAATTAAGGAATAAATAAGCAATTTTATTTTTATATTTTTTATTATTTTGAACAGCAAATCGGAACTACGAGTCCTATAAGCTGTTGTGCTATAAGATGAATTATTATAAATTATTAGTACAATTTCTGCAACAGGGTGAAGTATACTTCACTGCATATATGCCCTGGGATGCAGTAATACCGGATTAGGGCTATTTTCACTGTATTAGGGCTATTTTCACTGTATTGGTATATTGGTTAACAAATTGAAAAATAAGTTCCACACATCATTCATTCATTAGATTTATATAATATCATATATGTTTACTTTATTTCAGCAACAATAGGAACTTAAGAGTCTCATGAGCTGTTATGTTAATACTTAAAAACTATGTAGATATTTTAGAAGACAACCCAATTTAAATTTTTTAATATTAATACAGAATTTTTATTTCGATGCAGCAATGGACGATAAGGGCTGTTTTCACAGTATACATTAAATTTATATTTTTTAGTTAAAAATGACACCACTACTTGATATCAAGTTGTTCGAGGTCGGTATTGAATCTAGCAAATGCCTTATAAAAAGTAAAACCAAAACTTCAATCTACTGTGGCGATATCAAGCAGGCTGGTTTTTATTTGTAAAAAACAATGGGACATGTCATGTATATTTTTGATATCGTAATTTTTTTTACAGTTAATAAATTTATATTTTTTTATTATGTTGGGAGTTTCTAATTAAATATATTATCATAATCATTACAACTCCCACATTGGTGACCCCGACGTGATAGATGAAGATAAAGGAGTTTTATTTTTCGAAGATTTAAGAAAAAATGATTTTGACGCAGCACCATAATCACTGGTCTTCAGAGACGACCTATAAGGTACGTCCAGTCCAATCCATCATAGTTAACGCACTTACTATCTGGATCAGACTTCCGAGGTTACTCATTTGGTATACCCAGACCTCAGTTTTTTTTTTTTGCTGACAGAAAAAATAATTTGGAGCCTGAACTTTTCATTGGAATGCAATTTAACCTCTCTTTCTCTGTTAACTCAACAAATCGTCTTATAATGCTACCTCCCATTATCGGTGTCAACGACGAGTCAAAACAAAATTTGATATAATTTATTGGATTTCACAATTCTGGACTCTTATGTCAAAGAAACCAATGATCCTGATTTGGATAAAGAGCCAACTTCTTTCTCTGATCGGAACTCATCAGATACGAATGCAACGCTTGCAGAAATGGAAACTGTACCCATAAATTATGCATTCTAAACATTAAGTAATTCTGATATAACTAATACCAATTAGATGGAGGCTGAATCTTAGAAGTTCACCGACATCGAGGTACAGAACAATCAGAACCTTATGCAGAATATGGAGTTGATGGCAGGTCGAATCACCACATACGGTGGATCTGCTGACGAAACATGGAAATTTGTAATTAACCAGTATTACAACACTGGTCTGCTATAATCTGCTTTCCCACCACATTTTTATAACGTGTTTCCCTGTGTTTTTTTTTTAAACTGTGAGATCAACACTGGGCAGGGAGTGTGTGGCGATATCAAGCAGGCTGGTTTTTATTTGTAAAAAACAATGGGACATGTCATGTATATTTTTGATATCGTAATTTTTTTTACAGTTAATAAATTTATATTTTTTTATTATGTTGGGAGTTTCTAATTAAATATATTATCATAATCATTACAACTCCCATTGTTATATTGTCAAATCTCATTTATTTGCTGATATGATATGGCTCATTTCTGCTAGCTTAAATCATCCGTTACTTGCTGTACGATAAAATTGAAAAAGTATGAAATACAAGTATCACTCTATAAATAAATTTTTAAATCAGGATATGATGCTAATGCTGTTACAGTTTGCTGGACATTCCAAGTTTACGGTTATAGCTGAACATAACCATAAGTAATTGGTTTCATAGCTCGTTACGAATCGCTCATGCATTCAATATTATTGCATTTCTTTCATATATATACATGTAATAATATGATTTAATTTGCTTTTAGTTTATCACAAATATCCTGATAACACTTGATTCAAATTAGTAGAAAAATTCCAATTGGTCAGAATGAAAACAAAAATTGATTCATTTTTTTCCAAACACAAATATTTTCTATGAAATAATAAGAACCATCATACTGAAGATATTAAACAATTTTACAATTAGTTCCGAATTTATTATATATATTTTATTAATATAAATATGAAAAAAATCTGTAATTTATACCTTAGGGCAGGGTGGGGCACAAAGTACCTGTTTGACTTTGAGCAATTATATTGTGAAAAGCAAACCAATTATAACACAATGAATAACACATATTAAACAAATAACTATCTGACTATGTTCAGTAAAAATTCAATGGCTAAGTAGAAATGTGGTTTTTCGTGTTTTTCAATGTTTTATTTTAATTTTAAAGGAATTTTACAAAATAATAGCTACATTGTTCGATCAAAGAAAAGTATAATTTTCAGGGGCGATTTTTTTTACAGAAATAACACTGTAAATTACCTTGACCAGGGCAAAGGCCTTTTTTACCTCACTTAAATCTTACTAAAAATAAACAATGCAACTTTAAATTAAATAACATATACTTGGACATTATATTAAGGTCTCGTACAATAAGCAACAGTGATCGCAACCAAAACAAATGACAACAAAAGAAAAAGCGTTTGTCATGGATTTTAATACATTAACGTTTTCCTCCCGATAGCAACGTCGTAAAAATCAAGTCGATGGCTGGTTATACAATTTTTCTTTCACTACTTTCAAATATTGTTAAAGAATTCTTAACCTTTGGTCCCCGCTCTACCCTATATGATTATTGTATTGCTTTACGGTGTAATAAAGTTTGTAAAATAGGATTTTAATACATGAATGTTATGAAAGTATGAATTTTAACAAAAAAAATTTAAGTTAAAATTATTGAGTAAAGTATACATACTAAATATTTTGCAACATGACAAAATGTATGTGTCTATTGAATCATCTCATCTGCAATAAATTTTGATAACAAAAAATATAAGTTCATTGTGTTAACCTGACTCCACAATATGTCTGGTTCAAATTTCTCGCTACATACAACCTGATATCAAACAACAGTGATCCGGTTTTAAAGAAGTAGTCCCAAAAAGCTTTACAAGTGAAAATAGCTTTTCCGGATCAAAAGATCACATCTCAATGAAAACTGTAAAAACAATTTAGCGCAAAGAAAACCGAAACAACAAACAAATTGGGTTACCTTCGAATAAGGCTAGAACGCAGAAAAAAACATCACAATAGAACACTGAGAATAGTTTTGATTGCGATTCAAAGAATTAAAAAAATATTAATGTATGTACTTCTATTACAAGTTTAGTTTTTTAGTAATCAGTTTGTTTTACTATTTTTTCAGTGCGGGTAATGCTGTTCGATAGTTTAAAAGATGCGGGCGCCCGGTAGCGCGGTACCTATTGCGGCCCTAGTAATTGCAATATCATGTTTGTATTGGGCTCCTGGAACAAGGGCTGGATTTGCTTGTCTCAGCAATCCATGTTTATTCGGAGTTTGTCTAGATGATTTAAACAGGTCAGTGATAAGATTTATATAGACAAATGTATTTTTTTTTTTTATATATATTTTTATTGGCCTCTGGTAAACATTTAGCCACATACATAATGTACAATATACAGGTAACATATATAGTATATTGGTCACTTACAACTTAATTTACTATTATTAATAAACCTAATTATGTTAGGATAACAGTTCAGATTTTTGCAACAATGATGTCAAATTAAAGGGTTTAATCAGGTTTTAATAGAGTGTAGTTCCTCTAACAATTTAGCCCTGCTTGCCTCAAATATACTACATTCTAGTATGATGTGTTTCAGATGTTCCGCTTGATGCTCCACAAGGACATGATTCTGACTCTATTATTCCCAGCCTCTTCAGGTGTGCAGGGAAGTTGCCATGGTTAAGCCTTAGTCTTGTTATTGTTACGATGGTACCTCTGTTTTCATCTGCATATTTTCGGAACCACGGTTTCGTCTTCAATTTGGGGTTGACTGTCTTGTAGTGTCGTCCCTTTGTTTCCGACGATCTGTTCCATTGCTCTTGCCATTTTTCCAGTATTTTTTTCTTTGAATTATTTATATAGTCTTTCCAAGTGGCTAGGTTGATCATAGTTCCGTATTCTGTTGCCCATTTTGCTATGGAGTCCGCTTCATCGTTTCCACTAGAACCGGAGTGCGATCTTGTCCATAATAATTTGACTGTATACCCGTTCTCCAATAGCTGTATAAGTCTATTCCATACTTCATATACCAATGTCTCGCTTAGTCGATTAGTATGGAATAGACTTTTCAGTTTATCTATGCAGCTTTTGCTATCGGTAACTATGACTACTTTAGTGATTTTGTGGCTTTCTATATATTCAATTGCTTTTTTATAGCTATTAGCTCGGCTGACCAAATTGAAACGAAGTCTGGTAGTTTATATCTATTTTGATATTATCGTTTTCATAAAATAAAGCGCAGCCAGTTTTGTTATTAATTTTTTGACCCGTCTGTAAATTAAAACTTTATAATCCTCTATGTTGATTGTATTTGTATTGAATATTTTTTCTATCGTA
>NW_020537324.1:47971860-47993443 GCF_003426905.1 Ctenocephalides felis | reverse complement strand
AAAAAATAACAATATATAATTTGTTCTTTTAATTTGCAAAAAGTAAAAAAATTTAATAAAACAATTTGGATTCTAAAGAATTTGATTTTTATGAATTTGTATTATATTGCAGAAAATAATATAAATTTATAAGTTTTTGCATTATTGTAATAAAATAAATATTGCATTTATTCCATGCAATATTGCAATAAATTACTGGGTACTGATCAATTGGTTAATGTCCTAATTATACAGTAGTAATTATTATCATCAATTTGCAATTGTGCATTTCAGCTCATAACTCATATAATTTTATTATTATTTTTAGAAATATGCCTGCAGAAATACAAAAATTGCGCATTATCAAATTGTAAGGTGATTGGATTGGATTAGAACAAATACAAGTACAAGCCAACTGGTAATCAAAGTTATACTTGAGTTGATTTATTTATCAAAATATATATATACAAATAGAAATGAATACAAATATACATTCTCTATATTCTAAATATAACTGGCTCAAAAATTTAGTTTTCATATTTGAAGTCATTTTAAATATTTTTTTTATTTGTTTTAGCGTTATTACTATTTCCATATATATTTTTTTTAATTTTATTTTTATAATTTGTTTTCATCTTAGTGTCTTCAAAAATATTTATTTTTAATATTTTTAAATTATATTTTTATTTTATATCTACATTATTTTATTTTATTATAATTTTCTAATTCTATAATTTCAAATTAGAGATTATAATTTAGATATATCATAATTTAGATATTATTAGATATTTTAAATTGTATTAATTTTATAATTTTTATATTGCAATATTACATGGACAGTTATCCATGGATTTTTCGTAGTGTTTTTTTATTTGTAAATTTTAATATCAATTTTAAAATCTGTGAACTGTTTTTGAAAAAAAAATGTCTAAAAATGGTATAGATTGTCGAAAGTATTGTATATGGCTCGAAAGTGTTAATTTTGTTTGAAAATGCTTTAATTTGTATATCATGGATCCATGCCTTTTCACTTAAATCAAACGTGTGAAAAACATACACATTTTTCCTATCTATATTTTATGTTAAAAAGTCATGGATATAAACGAGAAAAAACTCTTTTACCCAAAATATTTTTTCCCAATTTTTTTCCCCCAAACCTTTTTTTTCGAAAAATTTTCTTTCGCATTTGATTTGAGTGAAAAATCCATGACTTTTTGACATGTAATATTGAAAGAAAAAATGTGTATGTTTTTGACACATTAGAAAGCATAGATATTATGATATACAAGGTACATTAATGTATTGTTGTTTGTTTGCTGTGTATTAATTTCAGATAAATTGACTTGTATTGAAACCGAATTTCACAAGATGAACCAAGCTCGCTCAAGATGAAATGATGATAGCTGAAGAAAATGAAAAAAGAAGTTGAAAATTTGGAAATACTAAGCTGTATGATGATGGGCTGCTGTTTGCTGAACTTTGTCACTTTGCTGCTGCCTTGAAGAATTTGAGTCTGCTTCGTCATAAATATATTTATTTATGTAATGTATGTTTGCTTATGATGACTTTTTTTCTAGGCTTTGAATGCTGATGATGCTTTTCCATAAGACAATGAAGACTTTCCAGAATTTGCTGCTTCAAATGCTTTTGATGCTTTTCAATGAGACGAAAAACTTCTTCCAGACTTTGTTCCTAATGAATTCCTTCCAGACTTTGCCGCTTTAAAGAATGTAGAGTTTATTTTAATCATTTATAATAGAATGTACATCGATAAAAATCAGGTGTTTATATTTATTTATTTATGTAATTCATTTGACTTATATTGCTGTTTCTTTATTTCCAGACTTTGATGCCTTGCCAAACAAAGCTTTGCTGACTGACTTGTATGCTAACTACTTGCTGTGCTTGCTTCAATCGATATGATTAAATTGTAAGTTTCTAGAAATGAGACTTATATTTTATTTTCCATGCAATTTTTTTTGATACTTATGTTGTTTTTTCTCTTTGTTCACAGATCGATTTATGGTGATGAGCAGCCGTCGTCGCAGACTTCGGAGGCCTCCAAAGTCCTTTATCCTATCCCAAAATTACTAACATATTTCATGTGTATCAATTATATTGTTTAATCGGGTTGAGAAACAAATTAACTGTCACATAGAATCTACTATGCTGATGTGTTATTGTGGTGCTTGAGTTGCTTTTCTGTTGCCTGTCATTGAGTGGCACATAGAATCAACTCCTGTGTCGTTAGCAATACTCATAGATCGATTTCTATACAATGGTTAATTTCAATTAGCTATATAATGTAGGGTTCGAGAAAACTTCTCGTCGATTTGCATGACAAGCAAGTACAAGAGAGCAAGTGTTTAATGAATCAATTAATTAGTCACTGATTTGAATTGATTAATTGATTGATTGATTGATTCATCGATTGATCGATTGATCATTTGTTTCATTGTCTTCTGTTGTGTAGATTTCTATGATGATGAGTTGTTAGTATTGGATCATATGTTGAGATACTCGATGTGTCTCTCAATTCAATGTTCAACGATCTTTGTTCAGTATGACATGAAAAAAACGTAAATGAGCAAAATGGATTAGATGTATTAAATGTGAAATAAAATATTTTCAATTTCTAATATGTGACTTATTTGAAATATAATTTATATATATATACATATATTATAAATAGCAATATATGAAATTCCTATAAAGTTCCCATAGTACCGTGGTTACCGCTGCTAACATAAAATTCTCAGCTTTAACACTTTTTTGCGATTTTCGTAACCATGGCAACCGTTGCCTATTCTAATGAACCTTATTTCACATTTCACAATAAAAAAAGTCAGAGGTTATACCCTTTCTTCCTCTTTTATATGTACTTCAATAGCATATACCATAAAATATAGAATACATGTTTGTAGAGCTCTGCAGGACGTACTGTTTGCACTGGAGTTTTGATAAAATAATTTTGGATATATATCATAAAATTGCATGATTGAATTATCAAATTTGGTTTTCATATATTTTTGAGAATTTTTAAATATGCACGACAGATACTAGTAAAAATATTTCATTGGGAAATTATTATTAATTATTAAAAATTGAAATATATTTTTTGACAAATTTTTTTTCCCAAAATTTTTTTCCCAAATTTTTTTCCCAAATTTTTTTCCCAAAAATTTTTTCCCCAAATTTTTTTCTCAAAATGTTTCCCCAAAATTCAATAAATTTGTGAGATGAAGCGAAAAATGAAGTTATAATCTTTTAACCAACTTATAACGCACGCTGTGCAGTACTGCTAGGACAATTAATAATTGAAGCCCTTTTATTGCTTACACGGCCCGAATGATTTCGCACATTCGAAGGGCAAGGGGATCTCTAAATTTTTTCCCCAATTTTTTTTTCTAAAAATCTTTGTTTCCAAAACATTTTTTTCTAAAAAAGTTTTTTCCAAAATTTTTTTACCCAAAATGTTTTCCCAAAATTCAATAAAATTGTGAAATGAAGTGAAAAATGTAGTTATAATCTTTTTTCCAACTTATAACACACCGCTGTGCAGTACTGCTGAAACTGGACAATTAATAATTGAAGCTCTTTTATTGCTTACACGCCCCGGGTGATTTCGCACATACGGACTGCAAGGGGGTCCCTAAATTTTTTCCCCAATTTTTTTTTTTGATAAAAATGTTTTTTTTCCAAAACATTTGTTTCTGAAAATGTTTTTTTCCAAAACATTTTTTTCTAAAAATGTTTTTTTCCAAAATTTTTTTACCCTGACAATTAATTATTAAATTCATTTTTCCAAAACTTTTTTTCCCCATTTTTTTCCGGTGATAAATAATTTTACTGAAAATTTTATCCCTGCTGACAGCAGGGTACTGTCGGTTTTGTGTGTTGTGTGTTGCATGTTGCATGGTGTGTTGCATGTTGCATGATGTGTTGCATGTTGCATGGTGTGTTTGAGAACGTGTGAGCGAGTGGAAAGCGTTCGCGTTCGTCGACTTTGGAAGACCGGGTCCAGAGTCGACTAGCGATCGCGGCGTGAAATGGGCGATCGTGCCATATGCCGGACTTCGGAAAACCGGATTTCAAAGTCTTTGTCGATCTCAGAGTGAATCTTCCCCCTCGAGGCTGATACCTTATCGTGGTGAGGGGGTCCAATTGGGCGATAACCGTCCAATTGACAAGAACAGCCATCTACTTTAGCACTTTTGTATACTGGTTATACTTCAAAATCTATTGCATTAATAAATATATTTATTACTTATTATTTATTAAAGTTTACTAAATATGCGACAGATGTCGCATCCATAATTTGTTTGCATTTTTCAATAGCACATGCTCTAAAATATATAATGCATGTCCCTAAGCTAACCGTCCATCGTTGCTTTCGAGTATTAGAACGTCTTGCTTCATGAAGATTCTAACGAAACTTTTGATTTATTTCAATTTCTTGAAATAATCTCCTTTCACTAATCACTAAATAAATTATAAAAGGTAATCCATATTGTTGTATATGGAAATACAAATTTTTAAATTTGTTGAATTAATAATATGTTGTATAGATTTATTATATATATATAGAATATATAGACTTGTTTAAACTGCACCTTATTGCTGAAAGTTTACTACACATGCGACAGATGTCGCGTCCATAATTCATTTCAATAACACATTCTCTTAAATATATAGAATGCATGTACCTTTGCAGGTATTAAAACTTCGGTCACCAAATTTTTTTCCAAAAAACTTTTTCCCAATAATTTTTTCCCCATTTTTTTTTCCAAACATTTTTTCCCAAATTTTTTTTGATCAAAATTTTTTTCTCAAATTTTTTTTCCTGAAATTTTTTTCCTAAAATTTTTTTGACCAAAATTTTTTTCCCAAAATTTTTTTTCCCAAAATTTTTTTGACCAAATTTTTTTTGAGCAAAAATTTTTTTGACCAAAAGTTTTTTTCCAAAAATTTTTTGACCAAAATTTTTTTCCCCAAAATTTTGTGATCAAAATTTTTTCCAAAAATTTTTTTGACCAAAATTTTTTCCAAAAATATTTTTGACCAAAAATTTTTTTTCAAGATTTTTTGGACCAAAATTTGTTTGAAAAAAATAAATTTTGTCCAAAAATCCAACTGGGAGATCGACGACAACTTTGAAATCCGTCGCGATCGCTAGTCGACTAGAGATCCGGTCGACCAAAATCGGATCCAAAAAAAGTCCAGATGAGACGACCCAATCAGATTCTGCTGCTCCTGGCAGAAGCAATTGATTGCTCATTTGAACAAAATGAAACCCAACACAAAAAGTTGAGTTGACACTCAGTACATTGTACCAAGTGCAATGAAACAGCTGCTAGGTCGTTATTTCATAATCGACCTTGCAGTATTTCGAAGCGTGTGCTGTATGCATAAATGCCGAATGCATTTATGTTTGGCGCCATCTCGTGCCATGTTTTATAATAACTGGCAGGTTCACTGTGTTCACAGTAAAATTACCAATACGTTTCTTTAATCAAAATGTAACAGTTATATATTAATTAATATTATTATTGTATCACTATTTGAAATAAATAATTAGGTACGGTGCAAATAATTTTTGGTCAAAAAAATTTTTGGACAAAAAATTTTTTTCTCAAAAAAATTTTGGTCCAAAAAATTTTGAAAAAAAATTTTTGGTCAAAAAAATTTTTGGAAAAAATTTTGGTCAAAAAAATTTAAGGAAAAAAATTTTTGGAAAAAACCTTTTGGTCAAAAAAATTTTTGAACAAAAAATTTTGGTCTAAAAAATGCTTGGTCAAAAAAATTTTGGGAAAAAAAATTTTGGTCAAAAAAAATTTTTGGACAAAAAATTTTTGGTCAAACAGCTTTTGGTCAAAAAAATTTTCGTCAGAAAAATTTTTGTCCAAAAATTTTTGGTCAAAAAAATTTGGTCAAAAAAATTGTGGTCAAAAAATTTTTGGTCAAAAAAATTTTGGTTCAAGAAGTTTTGGGAAAAAATTTTGGTCTAAAAAAAGCTTGGTCAAAAAAATTTTTGACAAAAAAATTTTGGTCTAAAAAAGGCTTGGTCAAAAAAATTTTGGGAAAAAAAATTTTGGTCAAAAAAAATTTTTGGACAAAAAATTTTTGGTCAAAAAGCTTTTGGTCAAAAAAATTTTGGGAAAAAAAATTTTGGTTCAAGAAATTTTGGTCAACAAAATTTTGGGAAAAAATTAAGGTCAAAAAAATTTTGGTCTAAAAAAAGCTTGGTCAAAAAAATTTTGGGAAAAAAAATTTTGGTCAAAAAAAATTTTTGGACGAAAAATTTTTGGTCAA
Organism: Ctenocephalides felis; assembly: GCF_003426905.1. Lineage (NCBI taxonomy): Eukaryota > Metazoa > Arthropoda > Insecta > Siphonaptera > Pulicidae > Ctenocephalides > Ctenocephalides felis. The sequence goes on along the minus strand of NW_020537324.1, from coordinate 47,987,152 downwards.
AAAATTTTTTGTCTAAAAATTTTTGGTCAAAAAATTTTGGTCAAAAAAAGTTTGGTCAAAAAATTTTTGGTCAAAAAAATTTTGGTCTATAAATTTTGGGAAAAAAAATTTGGTCCAAAAAATTTTTGAACAAAAAAAATTTGGTCCAAAAAATTTTGGTCAAAAAAAAATTGGGAAAATTAAGGTCAAAAAAATTTTGGTCAAAAAAATTTGGTCCAAAAATATGATGGTCAAAATTTGTGTCGAAAATTTTTGGAATTAGCAAAAATAGACCACAAAATTTCTTTAGTTTTGTAAAAAATGTTACCATTGATTTAAATTATTAAATAATATCTAGACATACATACATGATATATGTAATTATGCTAAAAAAAACCTTTCGGCGCTTTTCATAAAATTTAACTGTTTTTAATTAATCAGCCTTACGAAAATTGGTTGAATTATATAAACTAATTAAAATTTGGAATAATAGGCTACTATTTTAGGACATACAAGCACAGATGCACTATAATTAATGTAATTGCAGATATTGTAAATGTGTTTGAGAAATATCAATTGGAAATCGCAATGTTTAGATTTAATTGAAAGCGAAAACTCTAAATCTCAATTTCGGTTGATTAAAAGTCAATTATTACATCTATCGGGAAGTTCATGCAACTTGCCTTAAGACTAAATGCCACTTTCAACTAGTTTCATATGTAATTAACGTATGTATCATCAAATATAATTAAATTTTTACATATCTTCACGTTTCAGAGGATTCTGAATATTATAGCATCCTTAGAAAAAAAGTATGTGTGTGTGTGCATGTATGGAACTAAGAACTAAGCATCAGATTTGAATATCTCAAAAAACTTACAGCTTGCTTTAACAAAATAATTGTTTTTGGAAAAAAAATATTTCAAATTTAAAAAAAAAAAAAATTGTTTTGTATATCTAAATTAATTCAGATTTTAATTTTAATTCTGACTAAAGTTCTAATATACTTTAAACAAATATTTTCAACTTTGCAATTCAGTTTATATAATTCTTATAAATATTAGACAATGTTACAATATTAATAATGAAAACTGTATTGTAACTTGTATTCCTCGAACATTTCGTTACGGTACGGAAAGTTCCAGCAATTTGCCTTAAGGCACGATGCCATCCACCACTAGTTTTATTTTCAAGTGCTTGCAAGCTCTGACAGCTGTCCCCAAACGCTTCAATTAATATTGATCTCTAGATCACGCTGAATTTATTAAACATCTCTCGATTGGCAGATAAATTTAGTATTTATAAACTTGAATTTTATTTAATATATACGATAGTGCTAAGATATTGTTTCATGATGATAATTATTGGAAAAATTAATTGCATTTCCAATTGTACTGTGACTCGTCATGGATATTTGGCAGACTTGAGGCTGAACCAAGGAGAAACAAAATTTAAGTAAGTGGAAAAGAAAATTGTAGGAAAAAGACTAGATAAAAAGTCAATAACATAGACGATCTTATACTACATCGACGAGCATGTGTATATGTGTATAGATATATGTGTATAGATATATGTATATGGATGTATATGTGTATTTATATATGTATGGTATGTTATATATTTGATATATATCTCAAATATCTATATACCATACATATATATAGCATACTATCTTTCTAAGGTCACCGTTTTTTTTTCAATGTAAAGGATTGAGGTTGAACCACACTTTTAACATGTCAAATCCCTCAATCCTTTACATTGAAAAAAAAACGGTGACCTTAGAAAGATAGTTGAGTCTTTACTTATATCCCTTAATACGTCTTATGGAAACAAACGTAAATCCTCTCATCTCTTACATGATAGTTACAGGGTAATCATTAATTTCATGAAAAGTAATTCAATACAGTTTTAGAATCTTTCATTCGTTATATTTCTTCTCTGTTTTTCTTTCTCCTTTCGTTCTCGCAACTCTCTCCCACTCCCATTACACGTGCGTTGCCTACACTGCGCTGTACTTTTAACTTTGAACAGTGCACACAATGCTAGGCTACCAATAACATTAAATATAGGAGGGCAATATGTGCTCCTCCTATTTCTCGTTTGTTAATTAATAGTATTTTATTATTTTACACAAATTTAGTGTTCAATCAATTTTACATCATAATTAATGTTTCCTGTTTTTCCTGGTTTGGTATGTATAATTTCCTCCTTTTATATAGTTATATTTATCATCATCTGTGTATTTATGTTAAATGTTTTTTTAGATTACTGAATGATGACACACATCAAGTGTCGAAACGTTATGGAATAAATAATTTTGTTATTTAATCTTTTTTTAATTCGACGGTTGGGCTGCAAAAATATTACAAATATGTATCAACGTCGACAAAACTTTCATCATATATATATATATATATATATATATATATATATATGTATATCATTAAATCTTAAAAGTTTCCTCAATAAACTCTAAAAAGAATTATCAAAATCCGAATAACCGTTTAAGAGAAGTACAAAATCATACACCCGTAGTAAGAGGAATTTTATATATAAGATTTGTTATTACAAAAATAGTTAAATCGAGTACATGTGCAAGGTGCATTTTGCCTTAAGGCAAGTTGCATAAACTTCCCAATATGTGTAATAATAACAAGCAAAATTGAGGTTTAGTTATTTAGATAAAAATTTCAAGTATTTATTTCCAAGATGGGGTGTTTCACTCAAAAATTAATCAATGCGATTTCCAATTGATAATTATGCAATTATAATATTACATTACATTACATTTATAATATCTGTAATTATAGGTATTAATTAAGGTGCACAAAAACGTGCACTTGTCCTAAAATGTCCTAAAAGTATAACTTATTATTCTCAATTTTATTGATCGTTTGTATAGCACTGAAAATTACTTTAGTCAGATTTTAGCAAAATTTTAGTAATATATTGATTGCAATAAAGTCGCAATGAAGTCAGAAGTAAGTTAAAACTAGTTGGTATTGGTATTTTGCCTTGAGGCAAGTTACATGAACTTCCCGATATGTGTATACCGAGTGGATTTATAACACATAATTGAAAACGAACAAACTCGTTAACTCGGAATATTTTCTAAGAGCAAATTTTCAAAAATCAACAATTTTTATAATTGAACCAGTTTCCGTAGAACTTTAATGCTTTTTAGTATATTTATTAAGATCAAGTACTCTATCGTTATACCAAGTAAATCGTCTAATTTTAATTTTAACAAACGTCAAAAAAACTATTCATTTTCTCACACTTTGATGATTTTTTTAAATTAAATTACTTGTCGTAAGGCCGCAATATTTCAGTAAGTTCTATAAGATCATGATATATTATATATCGCCAAAAAAGTTCCATAAAAAACACAAAAATAACACGAAAATTGCACGAAAAAATTATGAAGCACAAATTGATAAACGTCGAGTTATGATAAATTTAAAATAATTGTAAAATTAAAATGAAAATAAAAATAAATAATATATTTTATTATAAAAGCTTGTTCCAAACGGAACATGTTTTCAGCTTGGTGTTTGTGTAACAAGTCCACAAACTTGTAGTAAGAAAAATGTAATTTAAAAATTGTAATTGCCAAGAAGGAAATAACAAATGTGATATTGTTCTTTTGCCATAAATACTATATTTATTCCTTCTGAATTTCGTATACTGATAAAAAAAACTGCAGTTTCCAAAACTTTATTTAATGCTAATGCCATAAATAAAAGGACATTAAATAGAATATTAAAAAGTATAGGATAGGATATAAAAAAATTTGGAACTTAAATTGTACGAGTATACATGGGTACAGGACGTCTGTCGGGTCATCTAGAATAAATATATGTTCAAATGATAATAAAAAATATTGAAAGGAAATAAAATAAATATTAAACAATGACCTTTGTGTATTATAGTTGATTTGTTTGGACCTAATTTATTTATCTACAATTTAAGAATTAATTTTAATAGGCTATTTCATAAAATCATTTCGACAATTATAAATTAAAACAAAATGCAATATGGGAATGAATTACTTCTCTATTTTACATTTTTGGTTACAATTTTTTTCACTTTTAACATTTTCAATTTAAAACTTAAAGAAAAACTATATTAATAATCATGTAAAGTTTAAATATCTGCTTTCAACTGATCATCAGACAGTTTAATCTTTTCGCCAGGCTTAAAAGCAGGCATTCCTAAATATGGACATGTAGCACAACGGAATGCATCACCCAAGTAACACTATAATAATTTAAATAAAAGTAATAAAATTACGTTTGAAACTGACTTAAATAAAGTATTACTCACACTCCCGCATGATGATTTTTGTATTGGATTGTCAATTTTATTTGCTAAACCTCCTGCCTCAGCTTTCAACTCTTCAGCTAAACCACAAGAACAATCCTTGCAAGCTTTCCTCTTTCCAGTGGTCCCACAAACTGTAATAATGTACAATTAATTTCATTCAATTTAAAAGATTGAGCAGTAAGATAAATAATTTATGTTGCTGTATGTGGCATTGCGCATAATGAACTAAAGTTTTCTTATTTTGTGTAAATATTTTACAATAAAAATAAAAATTATTATTTAGTTTATTAAAGTCATTCAAAATTAAATAGTGGTGTATGGCATTGTGCCTTAAGGCAAATTGCTGGAACTTCCCGTACCGTAATGAAATATTCGAGAAATTTCAAACGTTTTCAAATATATTATTACATTTACTGTAACTTTCATTATTTTGCTATTTTTATCTGAGCAAATCAAATGTAAACCATAAATCAATTTATCTCCAGAACATTAACAATCGTCATTTCATTTCGAACTCAATTTCAAAAAAATAGTTGCCTAATTTAAACACAAAATTGAAAAAGTCTAAACGCATTTGCAAATAATTCTGTGCGACATTTTCACTTATACTGTGCTTAGCTTGGCGGCATTTTCACAAATTGGAAAAGTGCTCCAGTCATAAAGAGTCCGCACTTGGGTAAACATTTGTACCAGAGTGGCGCTTAGACTGTGCTTAGCCTGGGTAATTTTTTGAATTTTTAATCCAAAATTACAAAAATATTTTATGGAAAATAAAAAAATATGTAATAATTTTTTATCCTCAAAAGCAATTGTTTTGTCAATACAAGCAGAAAGTTTTTTAGATCATTTAAATCGGACGCTTAGTTCACTCATAAACTGCCATTTTTTGCACATTTTTTGCTGTATCTCCGAAACCGCTGGACCTGCCTCTGCCACAAACTAATCACCAGTTCTTCCCGTCAATACGAATTGAATGTTTTTTTGATCATTCAAATCGGATGCTCCGATCTCTCAAAAACTCGATTTCTATTTTCTGCACTTTTGGCTCCGTATCTCCAAAACGGCTGGACCTGCCTTTGCTAAAAACTAATCAGCACAGCTCCTATTCAATATTCCCTATCAATAGGAATCGAATGTTTTTTGAACTATTCAAATCGGTTGATCAGTGCGCCCGAAAACGTGGACGAAAAAATGCGGACATACAAAAAAACTCAATTTTTTCTGAGGTATGCCAAAATGTTCAGAAACCTTCAAAACGTCGAGAAATGCTAAAATTTTCATTTTCGATTTTCGGCCCATTACTATAACTACCCTACGGGAAGTTAAATAGACTATTTGACCTGTCAATGTAATTAGATGAGAGATATATAGTCAACCCTATGTGTAATATGGAAACCCGGCTATGAGAACTCAGATTGTAAACAGTTCATATATTGTTAATTTGTTATGATAAAAAAGCATAATATTTTCATTGAATTGAAGAGTTTATATAAGGTCATGATAAAAAATTTAACAAAAGCTAAACAGCAATCTGCGAACATTATATAAGAGTTTATTGTAAGGTTCGATAAAAAGGCTATGATAAAAAATGTAACAAAAACTAAACTATAATCTGCAAAAAAAATTCAAGCTGAATTTTTTTAACAATTCTAACAGTACCAAATCCCATATCGTGCATAGCCATAGCATTTTTATTTTAAATAATCGTCACTGTTAGCATATGAATTGTTATTTAGAAAAATTAATTATTAGCGTATTTTAATTTTAAATTGTCCTAGATTGTACAAATTAGTAACGCACTAGCTTATTTGTTGCAGTCTAGAAATATTGCAAACTATTTTTAATCAAATCCTACACCAATATCTGGGAAAACTCATTGAACATGATTTTGAAGTCATATATATATATTCAATAAAATAATAAGAGTTCAATAAAAATAGTAAAAATCAATAAAACTATTTTTATTGATGTTACGCCCGAATTTAAACTCAAATTAAACATATATATCAACATCAAATTCAAGACTATATATATATATATATATATATATATATATATATATATATTATATATATATATATATATAGTCTTGAATTTGATGTTGATATATATGTTTAATTTGAGTTTACATACATATATATATATATATATATATATATATATATATATATATATATGATACGTTAATGCTTTTCAGTCAATCGTCAAAATAAAAGAAAATTAATAACTAAAAATATTTATTTATAATATACGTTTCGACACAGGTTGTGTGTCATTATTCAGCAATTCTTTGTTAACAGTATCACACCAGGAAAAACCATTTTTTGAAAAAATACAAATAGAAAAACCAATCATACATTACATATAAAATAAATATAGTAAAATAAATAATATTAACTGAACATGTTTTGTTTTTAATTTTAAAACTGAGTTTTAAATGGTTTTTCCAGGTGTGATACTTTTAACAAATAATTGCTGAATGATGACACACAACCTGTGCCGAAACGTATATTATAATTAAATATTTATATTTATTTGTTTTCTTTTATTTCGACGATTGGCTGAATATCATTATTCAAGATAAATATATATATATATATATATATATATATATATATATATATATACATGATAAAAATTGTTTCTTGGGCATCCATCCAATAATTAAAAAAACAGTTTTAATGCAAAATGTTTTAATTAAGAGAACATACGTTTCGGGTCCAGATTTGACCCATCTTCAGTGCTACAAATAAATATATCAGGGTTACAAATTGAAACAATATAAAAAATAATATAAAAGATACATAATTACAGCCAAAAATAAGTAGAAACAATGTATATGAAAAGTATATATGAAAAACAACATAAAATAAACAAATGTAAAGAAACTCACCATACAAATAAATTTTAAAAAAATATATAACACAAAGAACAACACAAAAATGCAACGAAAAAATAAGTATGAAATAAAAAATTGAAAAAACATCAAGTTATGACGGTAATAACGGCTCCATCACTACATGTTGGTATAAAAAATCCACTTGGTCTGGACGTTATTTAAACTACCATTCCTATCACCCCAAATCGACTAAGATTGCATCTATCATCAACTTACTAGACCATGCCATCCTTCTTTCTCATCCATCACATTGGGAAAAAAATATCAATTTGATATATTCTACCCTTCAAAATAATTCCTATCCACTACAACTTTTACGCTCAGTAATTAATAATAGATTACTTTTCTTCGTAATAAACTCCGTACATCTTCCTCATTTACCTCCCATTCACAACAAAATAGCATCACTTCACAACCCTTAACCCTGTTCCTGAAAATTCACTATCTCTCAATTCCTTCATCTCATTACCGTACATCGATTGCCTTTTCCACTCATGGAAAAAACTTTTTTCATCCGTTGGTCTGAAACTAGTGTGTTCGACTGGACACACTCTCACAGACTTATACACTAATTTAAAAACTCCTACCCCTATTTCCCGCACGTCAAACGTTGTATATGTCATTGATTGTAATGATTGTTCAAGTTGTTATGTTGGAGAAACTTCACAATTTCTCTCAAAAAGAATGCGCCAACACGAACTTAACAGTCTTAACAGGAAACAAAATAAAACCATGATCACCGAACATGTCTCCAACTTTAAACATTCTTTTAATTTCACCAATCCAAGAATTATTCATCGAGAAGCCAACACTTTACGCAGGAAGTTTGCTGAGAGTATTTTATACAAATATTACCTACTATTAACAAACGTTTTGATTCGGCTTCTCTTTGCAATATTTACCGCGATGCTTCGAACAATTTTTTCAATATGCGCAATACTTCGTAACATTCTTTTATGTAATATATATATGTATGTATGCGTATATTTGTGTATGTGTATATGTACATATATACATGTTTATGTTGTGGATATACATGTATGGGCATATATGTTGCATTTGTGTGTATATTGATTTTACATATATGTTGTAATTGCATGTGTGCATGTGGTTGTTTATGTTAGTTATGTTTTTGTGTATGTGTATGCATTTGTACATTTATTGTGTTGCGTATATATACATATATATGTTGTGTTATAATTGTTTATATAATAACTTGTTTTTTTTTTTTTTAACTTTTATCGTTTTCAGTTAATATCTTTACTTTTTCTTAATATAATTCTCTATTTCACAATTTTTTACATTGTTCTATCTTGGTTTTATTATGTTTCTATATTTTTATTTTGATCCACATATTTCATTTTGATCCAGCTTTGTTCAACCGTCTGATTATGGATGACTTACATATTTAAAAAAAATTTCTATGTTCCTTGCGCATGATCGCTGGAAAATTCTTCATAACTGTAACCCTTAAAATTCTCTCTATCCCGTTCTCTCATCCAATGACGATACAGTTTCCACTATATTCCGCTGCAAACACGTAGGCCCACATTTTACTCTCGTTTCACACACGTAACTCTGTCTCCAAACTAACAAGATGTGTTTTTGGAATAAGCTTTTTTACAATAAAACATATTATTTATTTTAATTTTACAATTTTCAAAAATTTCATAACTTGATGTTTTTTCAATTTTTTATTTCATACTTATTTTTTCGTTGCATTTTGTGTTGTTCTTTGTGTTATATATTTTTTTAAAATTTATTTGTATGGTGAGTTTCTTTACATTTGTTTATTTTATGTTGTTTTTCATATATACTTTTCATATACATTGTTTCTACTTATTTTGGCTGTAATTATGTATCTTTTATATTATTTTTTATATTGTTCAATTTGTAACCCTGATATATTTATTTGTAGCACTGAAGATGGGTCAAATCTGGACCCGAAACGTATGTTCTTAATTAAAACATTTTATTAAAACTTTTTAATTATTGGATGGATGCCCAAGAAACAATTTTTATCATATTATTTCACCATCTGAAGAAAAACCTCTCGCTTATATATATATATATATATATATATATATAACTAATAAAGCCTAGAATTCTTTTGTAACTAATTGTATGTATTCATCCAACTGTATAATTTATATTTAATTTCAGGATATTAAATGTTTTAGACAGTAAAGTGTAACACCTACAATTGAAAGACACCCAGTTAAAATTATCATGCGAATATGAAAGAGCAGATGCAGCAAAAATATGTCCTGAAAGCATAAGGAACGAAGAAGAACATTCCTGCCTTTATTCCCAATTTTTTTAACAAAAATCTATAAAAAAGGTCCAGTAGCTACTTAAAACTTATAATTTTGGTTAAAATGCCTTCTTGACGTTTATACAAATAAAATTAATATTATCACCCATGGTAGCATATATTAAAGGAATATATGGTTTACGTTTTTTTAGTTTAGTAATTTATAATATTACATATTTTAAATAAGTAACAAACACATCTCTACGGAATTCTATGTCTTGGACACATAACATTTGCTCTGAAATATTCCTAAAAATAAGATTATTACAGTATCCTCTTTTCCTTTATTCCAACACTTTCTTGGTTATTATATTTTTTAACTTTCCTTTATGATCATTATATTTCTTAGTTTCCAATTTTAAAATGTTTGCACATTTTTAAGACAATTGTAACAGTTTTTGAGGTAACTATAAAAAATATTCTTTTAAAAAAGCCACATCTAAAACCCTTATTGAACCAAGAGTGGGATAAATATTAGTTATATAGATAGATAATTGTCTTATAATATTGAAAAATGTTTCACAAATTTTATAAATCATCAATCTGATCCATGCAGCTATACTCCAGTCAATGAAGAGTTTTGGGCCCGATTTTTTTGATGCATGAAATTAGGAATTAGGTTCATCCTACCCTCAACTGCAAAAGTAAAAACAATTTGGACTCCGCCGCCACCCTCCGGGGAATGACACCCCTTCTCAGTGGTGTAATTTTATTTAAAAAAATGTTTTAATAATATTTTCAAAAAAACAAATACTTTTCATTTTACTGGCATCTAAAAATTCTTTTTTTTTTCTTTTTTATATATATATATATATATATATATTTATTTTATCATGTAATGAACAAAATAATGTCAATTAAAATCTTAAAAACATAAACTTCTCCTTCGGGGAAGTTAATTCTCCTTCGAGAAGTTAATAAATCGGTTCTAAGAATAATATTAAACTAGATTTGAAAAAGCAAAGTTGTTTTTATTTCGTTCAAGATTTAATTGTTTTATTTAAAGCCATTTAGCAGTGAGATGCTACATTTTATACATTTCAGTGCGATTAAAATTAATCGTATTCCATCTAGAATTAACTTGGTTAAAGAGATCTTGATGGATTCTAGCACATACCATTACTTTAGTACAAACGATTTTCAAAAAACTCACAATTTATAAAAAAAAAATTTTTCCAGTTTTTAATAAACAACTTATTGACTTTGTATTTTTTTTTTTTACTTATATATTATATTTTTTGACTTATATTATATTATATATTTGACTTATATTATACTATTTTCATTATATCTCAGAAAGAATAAAAGTATGTAGATAAAAATTTAACATTTTTTTCTGACTAATTATTGCTTTCTTTTCTTTTAAAAAATATTGATAGAGTTATGATTGTTTAAAGAGTATGCGGCAGTGCAACCAGAGTTTCTTTCGAGCCCTTCAACCATTTGCCGTTTCAAAATAAAGAGTTATGGTAAAATTTATAATAAAAAACGTAGCCCTTATAATTGCCTTCAAAATGATATATTACAAGTTCAGATAAAATCAAAATTAGAAGAGTTATGATTCAAAAACTCATCATATTTTTGTCTAATTTTGTCTATATTTAAATTAAAGTGTAAGTACACAGTATTAGGTGCCCAAAACTATTGATTGTATGTATGATGAATTCTGGTTTCTTATTCCATAATTAAATAATTTATAATATGTAATCATAAATATCAACTGTTTTTATTTAAGGGTTGAAAAAAATTATAGATTAATTAATTAATTAAGGTAGTTAATTTTGAGAATTTGAAATAACATTCAAATCATTAATTTTTTCAATTTCAGAATAATTTTTTTAAACAATTTTTTCTTATGGATTTGTTTTTAAGGGTCAAAAAAGAGTTGGAAATTCGATAATTAAGATAAAGAGGATAAAATATTATTTACTTTATACTTGAATCTTTTTATGTCATACCAAAATTTATTTTAGGTGTTTTTTCAACTCAAAGGATGTTCGCAAGGTTGTAGAGTTTTAAAGGCATTGAAAATTACTTTATTGTGAGGTAAATGTATTAGGAAATATTTTACAATTTTATTATTTAATATTAAACACGTTTTCACTTATAAACATTTGCACACGTTTCGTAGTGCAAATAGTTTTTACTTTTTAACTTAAGGGTAAGATTAGAGCACTTTCAAAATTTCATGCAAATTGGAGCAGAGTAAAAAAAATTCAGAGTTTACACCCTTTTTGCATCTCCTACTAGATTCAATGTTAATTATCTAACTATATATTGATAATCTAATAATTTCTAACATGAATAAAGATTTAACATTTTGATAGCATTGCCGTAATTACCTCTTAAGCTACTAGGATCGGGCTTCTTTAAATCTTCCTCATCTAACAAGTCATCATCATTAATTACTTCATCATCATCATCATCATCAAGCTTCCAAACAGTTGTTGCTTTTTATTTTCTGCAGCTAATGATAGTTTCACAGATGAACCCACCTGTATTCAATGTTTAAAAGTACAATATATTGTTATTGGTTATCTATTATTAAACAATATATAAAAGATAATTATATAAATGATAAACATAAACTAATAGACTATAATATGCAGAAAGAAAGAGTCAATGTATTAAGGTGACCATATGCCCTAGATTGGCAAGGACAGCTCTTGATTTCCATTTTGCTCTCCAGATTATTCTAGAAGTGATATGTGTCTTAAACTCAAGTTTTTCATGCAGAATTGTTCAGACTTTTTAAAAAGATTCTTATTTTACTCACATTTTCACATTCAGATACTAAAAGTGATATTACTTACTAAAAAAAGAGTAGAAAAGTGTACAGAATTTTACACAATGCCAAAAACATCATTGCCCGCAATTTTGATTCACTAATTTTTATTCATTCAAAATAAATAATGAGTGGAATTTTATATACTTTATATATCTAAATAGTATTTGCTAGATTTCTTTAAAAAAATACCAAATTTAAAATATAAAAATATGGTCACCATAAAATATATAGACATTATAGACATTATAAAGTAACCAGTAAAAAAACTATTAACCTTGTACTTGTAATATTTTTTAAACAGCTCAACTTTTTTTAGATTTAATTTCAAATCACATAATAAATATAGACATACTAAAAAATAAATAAAACCTTTCTAAGGTTAAGAAACAAAAATGGTAAACATAAATGGAAGTTAGTAAACATAAGTAAAACTTAAATTTAGCATTTTTTCTTAAAATTAATTTACCTCAAAACTTGGCTTTTCACAATAAACTCATTTGAATTTTCAATTTTTTCTTTTATAGAAGTTTTAGTGAACCCGTAAATTTTTAAATTTGATACTATGGAAGCAGTATCTTCACACGAGTAATAAAATATGAATTTTCCATTTGGTTTCAAAATTTCTAGCAGGCGTGAAAGGACTTCAGCACTTATTATTCGCGAATCATTTCTCATAAAAGATAAAACGACATTAAATTTATGTTGAAGTTGAGTTTGTTTATCTGTGAAAATAAAAATATAAATATGGCAAATATATTAAATATATAAAAGTTTAATGAGTATTCCTTTGTAAATATTGTTAAGAAATCGAAAACTCGCCTGATAAAAGTTCATTTATTGAATTTAGGCATGATGTTTTTACACCGGAAATATTTTGAATTTTCTCAACAAGTTCTGTAATTCCCAGCACTAAAACTTCATCATTTTCTTTTATATATTCCATTATTACAAATGTCATACAATAATAATATATTTTATTTCCAAAAGTGTAGAAAAACTCTCTATTGTTTGAAGGTTATGCACAAAATAGATGACATTGATATTTTACAATAATAAATGATTCATACTTTTAAGTCATGCCAATCATGTGAAGGTAAGAAAATAACATGAGATACTCATAGAGTTGCCAACACTACAGTTTTAGCTGTAGATCCACAGATAAAAAACGAGCATAGATCTACTGATCTACTGTTTTTTGGAAATCTCTTCTTTTATCTATGAATGTATTGAATGTATGAATGTATTTATGTATGAATGCTTATTCATTTATCATGCTTACTTATCTATGCAGTTATATATGACATGACATAACTAGTGGGGTGCATGGCATCGTGCCTTAAGATTCATTGCTGGAACTTCCCGTACCGTAATTAAAAATCTTGGCACCGAACCCAAAAAATGTGTACACATTATCAAAATCTCTATAAAATATCTGATAATTTGATGTACATATGTCCAAAAAACATTTTTGACTGCCAAATAACATTTTTTAAACTTATTTTTATTGAGAGTTCATAACAGCTGGACCTGACTTCCCAAAAATTCAATCAGTTGTTTACCTTGTCAATACAAGTAAAATGTTTTTTTTTATTATTGAAATCGGACGCTCCGTTCTCTTAAAAACTGAGTTACCGTTTTTGGCTCTTTTTGCCCCGTATCTTCGGCTAAACCTACCTTCACCAAAAACTAATCAGCACGTCTCCTTATCAATACAACCGAGTGTTTTTTGAATTATTGAAATCGGTTGATCGGTGTTCCCAAAATCGTCAACGAAAATTTTTATCCGCACACGCACACACACACATACATCCATTATTTCTAAGGTATGCCAAAATGTACAGAAACCTTTGAAACGTAAAGATATATACAAATTTGCATTTTCGATTTTTTGCGATTACTATAATCATAGATAAAAAGGAGTATATTATAATGACTATAACTTACCATGAATGCGATTTGCGATTACTATAATCATGGCCGGTAATCTCCGAACAAATGTAGATTACCTTGTTCTGAAATGAATTGGTATTCGAATAGATCGAAGGATGGCGCTACGATTTCCAATTTCATTGATCTAACCATGGGGGGTTATCTCTGAACAAATACGCTTTACCGTGTTTTGACATTGGGTATTGCCAAGCTTTGATTATAGATGGCTTACATTCGCTCAATTACAACAACGCTCGTTCGCGCATTTGACAGCCGTCGTACGAATGTGCCAATAACCTATATGTTGTTGCTAAATATTAAAAGTTCTAGTGAATATTTAATAAATAAATTTAGTGTGGTCACGTGCCAAGTTGTTTCAACTAATGAATATTGAATTGCACGTCTTAAGTGATGGCCAGGTATGTATGATGAGTTATATTTATTTATATAATGAAAATGTATAATAATAATACACGATGAAAATGTCAGAAGTCAAACACTTTTCAATCAATTCAAGAAAGCATCCTAAAGTTCATGTTCTCCGGAGCCTAAATATGCCGGATTTGTACTATATGAATGTATTTAATAATAATTATTTTAGAACTTGGTATATCAATGTCAATTCATAAAAATGATGTAGAGGCAGTGGCAGATTGTCGAAGGAGAGTAATCTTACTTCAGGTAACTAAATACAAGTTGCTTATATATTTTATTTTGAATAATGTAGTTGTATCTTTAAATCAAGTATCTGTCTTTCTTGTAATAATTTATATAATAATATGCTTCTTGTTTAGGCTTCTTTGAGCTGTATTGAAGTGTGTGGATTAGACAAATCTCCTTTACGGGAATCATGAAAGAGTTTTCCTCTCACACAGTCACGACTAGGAGAGCATTCTGATGTAGAATCAGGCGATAATTCTGATAGAGGGTAAACAAAATAATCTAATAAAAAAACACGACAGTGTGCAAATCCAGGGCCAAGTAATTTTAATTCTAAAGACCATTTGCAAAGAAAATAAGTAAGGACATAATTCTTGCTTTGAAACTGTACAAAAAG
>NW_020537324.1:47916860-47969360 GCF_003426905.1 Ctenocephalides felis | reverse complement strand
TAATTCGAAGTATGCATATTAATAAAAGTACTCACTTAGATTGAAAGCCGGCAAATATTATTACTTATTTTACTTTTACTTCGTCGTTTCTCGCTGGAACTACATAATACATGCATTTTTCTTGGTATTTCTTCATCGTTAAACAATGCACTTCGACAGCTTATTTGTTTTTTACTCTAACAAGCATTTATTATATTGTCTAGGTTATCTCTCCATGAAAAATTTATTACAATGGACGCCATGTTTAATTTAAGTATCTGTCATATGTCAAATTCTATTTCAAAGTGAAAAAAAAAAAAAAAAAAAAAAACAAGCGCGACCGGCGGCAGGGGCTCTAACTAAACTCGGGTTACAGACGTTTGTTCCGAGATTACCGGCCATGGCTTGATCTACATTGATTTGATCGGCCATTTTCTATAAGTTGTCATCGCGTATTGTAGTTGAGATGTGTATTTGCTTATTTATCTAGGACTATAATTACCATGAACACATCGTCATAGATAAATAAACATAGATAGATTGCTATCTCGGGCGATTTGACGTTACACCCATTTTAATTTACGAATTGATCACAACATGGCAGCACATGTACAGTATGTAAATTAACCCCTGGTATTACTTCTACATTAGTACATACATATATAAAAGAAGAGTATATATAATTAATACAGCCAAAAAATCTAAAAAAAAATTCATATTTGAAATAAGAACAAAACATACGAAATCTTATATATAAAAATGGATCGCAAAATCTGTTGGTAAGCGCATAACTCAACAACGCCTTGGCCAATTTGGCCAATTCTTTTTTTTTAAATGTTCGTTTATGTGCAAGGATGGTTCTTACGGCGAGAAAAAATCGAATAATCGTCGGGAAAACCCTAAAAAAAGCCCTTTTCTAACTAAAAAAAATAATCGTAGTCGGCTTCTCGATATTATTTTTTTTGTTTTACTCTCGGCAGGCGATAAAATTGGTATGGCTTTAAAGAATTTGACTTCAAGTCATATAAGATTAAAACAATCAATGTCAATGTCCATTTGCCGCCCTTGCCGGTGGTGTTTTTCTTGCATTTTCTGTTATACTTTTGTTTTGTGCGATTGATCGAATTTATTCAGTACATCTAAGCCATGGTGAATGTTTTTATTTACGACTGCTATTAGTCAATGTACGTGGCCCAATATCATTCCAACATTTACGAACTGTTGATGGTGAATTGTGTGGATCCTACAGAGAAGCCCGACAACGTTTACAATTGCTAGAAAATGACGCTCATTGGGATCAAATTCTCAGTGATGCTATAATATCTTCACACGCTCATAAAATACGAACATTGTTTTCTATAATCATATCCACAGGCTTTCCTTCAAACCCAATTGATTTGTGGACTACGTACAAAGATTATATGTGTGATAAATACGGAATAAAATGGGAAATCCAAATATGCAAATCAGTAAAGAAATTTACAACGAAGCATTGATTTCAATTAAAGACATGTGCTTGATGATGTCAAATAAAGTATTAATTCACTTAGGCCTGGCCGCGCGCAATTTTCCAATGCATGATGCTTTTAACCAAGAGTTGCATCAAGAAAAATTGTATGATCTCAGCAATTTAAAAGAATTAATCGAAATAAATTTTCCACTGTTGAATGAACAACAGAGATATGTATTTCATATTCTTATGAAAGTAACAAATGATGGAACTGGGGAGATTTACTTCTTAGATGCGCCTGGTGCTACAGGAAAAACTTTTTTGATTTTATTAATATTAGCAACAATTCGCTCACAAAACAAAATTGCACTTGCACTCGCTTCATAGGGAATCGCAGCAACTTTACTCGAAGGTGGTTGAACAGCCCATTCAGCACTAAAATTGCCATTAAATATGCAAAGCAATGAAACTCCACCTTGCAACATTTCAAAGAACTCTGAAATGGCTAAGGTTTTGCAGCAATATCAATTGATTGTTTGGGATGAATGCACGATGGCACATACAAAATCTTTTGAGGCTTTGGACAGAACCTTAAAGGATCAACAGAAATTAAAGAGAAATAACTTATTAATATTAATTACTTAATGACAAATAATAATAATATATTAAAAACTAAAAACTAAGAAGTGAAAAGCGCAGGAGTATTGACGATGGAATGACAAATTTAGAAGGAATGATAAGTAATGCAAAAATTTTAAAGGACAAAAAGAACAGCAAATTTTTAAAAAAGAACAAATACTTTCCAGATAAAATAATTCTGAAAACAAAAAATATATATATTGATATCCAAATTGAGATAAAACTAAATTCCTAGGATTAAAATTTATTTACGACACATTCTTCTTTATTATCTCTCCATTTAATAGTTATTTTGCTAGCTAACCAATCGTTAATAAAGTTACATTAACGAAATCTTTGAATAGTTTCTGTATAAGTGTTTTTTTAAACGTAAGTAACCAAAACCCTGAACTACTTTTAATTTATTCCAATTGTAGCTCAAACCTATCCATACTCTTCTTTTATCTATGAACCTATCTATCGTTTTAATCCAGTTTTTATTGCAAGGAGGTTTAGTTAAAACCATATACTCTTCTTTTATCTATGGTTAAAACTATAACTAAACCCTTGCTTTTTATAAACTGTCTGGTCTTTGAGTATGCTCTCTTAATTGAGACAATATCAAAATTCTTGCCCTTACATTTTACGTTTCCGGAATATTGGAAAACTTCTCAGAACATTGTATACTATCTGTTGGAAATTATCCTTAATAAATAATAAATTATTGTATTGTTTGTTAATCCTTTTTAATCCCGAAATCTTCTAGGTGTTAACGCACTCCTATGCCTTATCACTGCATTCAGCGGCAATTTGCAGCTACCACCAAGGACTTCTATTGAATATATATCATATTTGATTAGTTAATTATTTTTGCTGCAATTATTATGAAGAAATACCTTTGCAGAAAACTGGTGTCAGAATAGGTGACTTTTTAACCTGCACTTGACAATCTTAGGGGTGCTGCAAAAATCTTTTTCAAGGTTTTTAGGCTTTCATCTCCTAACTAAGAACATAAGATTCTTTCATTAATATTTTTTTGCAAATGGTATTGAAGTATTTAGAGTTATAATTACTTGGGCTTCTCCTTGGAGTTGCAGATTGTTCTTCTGATTCTGTATCAGAGCATTATATCCAGTGACTTGAAAACTATTCTGTTATTGCCGTAAAGTAGACACTTCTAATTGGTTTCGATTTCAAATTATCTTCGATTTGTGCCACAAACCGAAGAGTTAGGTCATCCTTGAAAGGATTATTCGCCCTCTGCATCCAAATTGAAAGCATCTTTTTACACACAAATATATATAATAATAAGCACATCGTATTCTAATATTGTCTAGGTAACTAACCCTACGGGAAGTTCCATGTTTTAGGTGTTTTGTCCCGGATTCTTAAAAATGTTTTGATTGCCAATATTTATTAAAATATATTTCAACTAGAGAATTTGAACAGAAAAAATGTACATATATAGCAAAACAACAAACCATATTTTGGCAAAAAAATATGGTCACCTTATGGATACATCAAATGGCTTTTTTGAAATCGGTCCTGCTGTTTTTGAGAAAACGTCGATTTACGGCAAAAAATCGGTTTACACACACACATACTTTTTCCAGATTTGATCTCATTCGATTCAGATTGGCTTGAAACGTCGAGAAAACATAAAATTAGCAAATCGTTTTTTTAATGAAAGCATAAACTTCTCATTCGGGAAGTCAATAAATAAAAATATATAAATAATGAGCAATATAAGCTCCGCATCAAAATTTGTTTCCTAATACTACATCAATATTGTAACTTCTAAAAATCACATGGTATCAGATTTGATACCTAATGATTTAGGATGCTATGTTATTTAAAAATATTCTAGATACAACATTCTTATGCACATAATCAATTGTGTAATTGCAAAACAATTTAATATATTTAAAACAACATTTAAACTATTTTATTGATTAAAATATGTATTTGTCATATGCATAGAGATTTATTACATAAATTGATATAAATGTTCATATATAAAATCTTCAAAAATGTGAATAAATATACTAAATTTTTAAGTTTTGATTATTAAATCATCCAAGTTTGTGGCTGGAGCTCTAAGAAGTGCAACATAGTCCATTTATCCTAAAAGTAGATGCTTGATAAAAAGATATTATTTGAATATATTATTAAATTTTGCATTAAATATGAGCATATCAAAAAGTTCCAGATAGTCAATATTTTAACATAAATTAGGAAATGCATGCAGAAAATAAAAAAGCATGTACAATATACCTCTTCTTCCGTTCAAAAATCTATTTCTCCCAAAAATCTGATGCATAGTAGTATAAACAGGTTTTTCCTTCAATGCAGGTTTTTCATTCGATGCAGGTTTTGCTCTGAAATTTTTTCCTCTTCTTATAATATTTGTTATTTTAATATTTTAGCATTACTAGGTGTTAATTGAATACTAGGATCTCTTGACAATCGTCCAATATAAGATTTTTGTTTTACACCCGAAGTTCTAATGCTTGACTTATTACATTGGGAACGCCATTTTGTGATAACAGGAATAGATTTTATAGGAGAGCTTTCATGTTCAGAACTGATTAAAGTTGATGAAGATATTCTTGGTAACTGTAATCCATTACCGGAAACAGATTCAATTGTTTCTAGCATTGGAGGTCTTCTTGTTGGTGGTGGTGTAATCGTATTAAATTGATTTTTATTATCCGAAGATATTCCTATACATGAACTGACAAATTAGTACTATCAGGTGAGCTTGTAAAAGACAAATTTTGGACATATTCGTATCAGTATGTGCAGGCCTTGACACAGGTAAGCGAATCGGAACTGTTGAACATGATCCAAATGTAGATGAAGTTGAAGGTTTGCTTGAAAATGTATCAGACAAATCAGGACATGATGTTGTCATATCTGATGATGTATTACAATTATCATTCGTTCCCGTACTTGATGGGAAAGCATTTGATTCTTCATATTATGTAAATTTGCTGCTACATGATTTATGGCTTCCATAGCTTCTCTATTTAATTCTGCCTGTTCCTTCCTGTTTATCACTTTCAGGTACTTCAATTTTAGGCACAATATTTGCAAGCGGAACATCATTTTCTCTATCACCATCTTCTTTTGCCTAAAAAAAATTCAATCTCTTATTTTGAAAACATTTATGAAGGATTACCATGATTAGAATATGTTTATTAAATTAATATTAATCAATTTAGCCACTCTTCTGAATTTTTTCAATGTAAATAATATTTTGAAAATAATAAGTTATAATATAATATTATAAAATATATATAGTAATTACTATTCATTTTACTACGTTTTACTACATTTTTTGCAAATATTTTATAAAATATATATAGTAATTACTATATATATATGTATTTTACTATATATTTTTTGTAAAATATTTTATAACTAAGAATAGTTTTTAAAAATTCAAAGATATCTGACCATTTTGAGATTTACACAGAATCCGTAGAAATGCGGCCCCCAATAATCCGGAATGCCCGATAGTCCGGCACCGTTTCGGAAAATTTTGTTTTTAATGTGAGCAAATAAAAACGCTTGAGAGCTATTCAAAGTTCTCGGGATAGTTTGGGCGTGAACAGAAATGTTTTGAAGAATGACTAATACTCTTTCTTGATTGGCTCAAATACAATTTGACATACAAAAATGAAGTTTGCTACTCATTGTCAGTCGGTAAACAACTGAAACATGAAAACAAAGAGACGAATTAAAAAGTCCAAAGCCAAGACATAAGTAATGGTTCTAGAGTCATAAGTAATAGTGGCTAGAACAGCTAATCAAAATACATTTAATTGGTATATTCATCAAAAATGTATGTACATGTACATATGATTATATCATATTCTAATTTATTTAGGAGCTAATTTATCAGCTAGATCAAGGATGAGCAATCTGCAGTCTCCATGCATTTCTAAAACAGAAGTTTCTTTATTTTAACAACCTTTTCTCATCAATAAATCAATTGTAATGCATTCATTGCCCATTGTATTATTGATGAAGTATTTACAATTAATCTTTGTGAGTTATGCTGAGTGCGGCTTACTACTAAAATTTAAATGTGGCCGACCAAAAAAATTGAAAACTTTCGGTCCCATTTGGCCCATGAGTTAAAAAGGTTGCTCACCCTTAAGCTAGATACATACAATAGATCATCAATAGCTAGATTATTGTTTAAATGATTTATTGAAGTACATTAAGAAGAAAAGCCGATAAAAGTGCACGCATAGTGCACGGTGGAAAAAGGAAAACCATAGATGAATAAACAAATTGGGCAATGAGTGGGCAAAACAGTTCGGCCAAGATATAGGAGTTGCTGAAAATGTATGCAATTAATCTGATGGTTGGCATGGAATTCACAGACTTCTTTTATTCACTTTATTCTGCAATCCATTTAAATTACAATATTAAGCAGAGAGTGCTGACAAATATATGTGAAAATAAAGTTGATTGCAGATTAGTATAGTTACACCCAGTGGTGTATCATTGTCAGTTGTGGGTGTATCTACTAGAGCTATATTTAACATGGTAACAAACATACTGAAATCAAAAAAAAGAAAAACAATAAAATATAGCAAAATAAAATTAATAAAGTTAATTATACTAGATGAGGTCATGTGGCAATTTTTTTTCAGGTGTACTCTACTGGCTACAATTTATTAAGATACACCTCAATTCTCTTTTTATATTTAGAAGCAAGTACTCATAGATAATTAAGCATAAACTACTGCAACTACTGCAATTTGTTCTTCTATTCCCAGTAAACTACAAAACGTTATTAAAATGTTAATATAACGTAACATCTTTAACGTCGAACATAACGGATACGTAATCTAGGGACACAGACGTCTCTATTTCCGCCCCAAAAAAGTAACAATTGTGAGCAAATCTATGTCTTCGTGAATACTTAATTAATGTTCGCGTGTAACGAGGAGCGTTTAACATTTTTAAGGTTAAGATTTTTCTCCGGATTTTATTCAGAGTGCGTTGGATGATGTTCAAATATGGTTCTAATTACTCTTTTTGCAATACCCCAATGTTAAATTCCGTAGGTCCACACGGGTCCGCAATTTTTCGTCCACGTTTTCGGGCGCGGATCACCAATTTGAATGGTTAAAAAAACATTTGATTCCTATTGATAGGGAGATGTGCTGATTAATTTTGGCAAAAGCAGGTCCAGCCGTTACTGAAATACGAAGCAAAAAGTACAGAAAATAGAAATCGAGTTTTTGAGAGAACAAAGTACTTGATTTGAATGATCCAAAAAGTTTTCAATTTGCAATAATTGGAAGAAGTGGTGACTAGTTTTTGGCAAAGGCAGGTTCAGCCATTTTGAAGATACAGAGTTAAATGTACAACAAATGGCAGTTTCTGAAAAAACTAAGCATCCGATTTGAATGATTCAAAAAAACTTTCTGCTTGTATTAACAAAACAGGATGTGTTTTTTATTTAATTTTTTTTTTCAAAAAATTTTTTTTTGTATATCGAAAATAATTCAGATTTTAATTTTAATTCTGGCTAAAGTTCTAAATCTCACTTTTATATTTAAATAAATAATTTTAACTTTGTAATTCATGAATTATAAACTGCAGTTTATATATTTCTAATAAATATTAGAAAATGTTTATTTATCAGTGTCATACACCACTAGTTTAAATTAAATTAGCTCTGATAGTCCGAAATTTTCGATAATTTATCACCTACACTGGCTCTGAGCGTGCCGGACTAATGGACTTCTACTGTAATATAATCAAGTTAATATATTTTCATTCTTCTAAAGGAAAAAACCAATTATAACCTTTATTTTTTTGTCTGAATGATTTAAACAAGTTTTGAACATACGAAGAGCTTGATTCAACGCGATTTTTAATTGATACATTTAAAATGAAATTATAAATTCTATTACTAATTTTTTGATTAAACAAAAAATGTATCAAAATATTTTAACAAAACGTAGATAAAAAAATATTTCTTAATGGGCATTTTAACATTATGGGTAACATATAGAAATTTATCAGGTATTTTCAAAATCATTAAAAACGTTGTAAATAAATTAGGAATCTTTGAGAATTAGGATGGAATTGGATCAGAATGCTCAAATAATATTTCGCAAACTGCATTTTAAAAATATATGAAACTCCAAACGAATCTGTTTTGAATTTCTTAAAATCCATAAAATCATTATAGAAACGGTCTAGAGTTTGAAAATTTATTCATAGTAACATCTGAAATTGATACCTAATTGTCTGATACTTTAGCACAAACCATTTTAAATATAATTTATAATATCTAGAATAATAGTACATTGTGGATTTCATATGTTTTTCTAGTAAATATAAATAATTATCAATAAAAACTGAAATATATTTCAAACAAATTCTGTTATATAATTTACAATTCTGACGTGATCAAATTAACTGCAAAAATGATAATGTCTGACTATTTCTTAGATTTCTGCCAAAACAAGGCAATTAATTCCTTACAAGGGTTTTTAATACATTCAATACTTAATATTCTATTATACGATTTGCATAATTTAAAAAACTCAAAGTACACCAGTTTTAAATAAAACATTATTTTTATTGCATAAAGAATAACATTATCGGAGTCTATGATATCTTAAATATATAAAATTACTTATGAATTCTTATAAGCAATGTGAAAACTACACTAAAGATTTAACTTGTCCAGACTGAAGCATTTTTGTTAATTTTTCAACTTCTTCTAGTGTTTTGGCATTACGAATAGCTTCTCTAATATTTCGAATTTCTTGCTGTGATAACTGTCCATTTTTCTCCTGTTCATTCAATTTATCACCAGGAACAAATGTTTTAGGTTTCTTGGCAATTTCTTTCTGGATGTCTTTTCCTTTCTTTGATTTAAATAATGCTATGGCTTCTTCACGTTCCTTTTGTTTGATTTTACGGAAATCCAACAAGCGTAGGTTTGGTAATTTATAAGCTACATATAATCTATAGTGTTGCTTTGATGCTACTGGATTGTTCATAAGACTCAATGTTGTTAAATGAGTTAAATGAACTAACGGATCTAAATCAGACAATTCTTGAATATTATTTGCAGTGAGAATAATACTTTCCAAATTTGGCAAATTTTCATGTAAATTATCGGCAATGACGCATAACGATTATATTCAGTAATAAACATTTCATACGTTTTAACAAGGGAAATCCATCAAGTTTTCTTATATCATTGTCAGACAAATAATAGTATCAATTGATCTAACGTTGCTCCCATATTTTCAATTTTGGGAATTTTATAACCTCTAAGATCTAGTTCACGCTCTTTTGCAGGATTTATGTACTGCAAAGACTGATGAATTATTTCTGGTGTTAACTTCACCATTTTGAAAGTATAGTATAACTGTGATAATCTGCTTTTATTACTAAACAATCAACTTTTTGAAACAAAATACACGAAACTAATCTTCATTGATATAAAATAATACCAGAAGCCGCTTATTTATCATTTTTCACGTTACCAACACAACACGAGTTTTGACGTTTAAAAAGTTTAAGCCCAGTGATGGAAAAGGATTTTCTAAATAAAGCCATAGATAAAAGGTACAAAGATAGCTATTCATTACTAGGTATATATATAAAATACATAAATAAAAGAAGAATTCTAAAAATGTATAATCATGTAATCATTATGTAATATTTAATGTATTTAATCTTATGTTCAAGCGGATGAAATAATATACGATTGTTGAAAAATACAAGAGTATTTCATTATATATGTATAATTCCATGATAATTCATGAATTTCTACTGTAAAGAAGATAATTTCAATATCCTTAAAATCTGTTTTTATTTATGCTTAAAATGGCAGATTCTGATTTAACTCTACATAAAGATTTAACAAATTAAATGATAAATACAATCAGTGGCGGATTTACAGTAGGGGCAGTCGGGGCTAGTGACCAGGATGGAAAAATTTGAAAAGTGAAAATTTTTTTTTAGAAATTAAAGAATATAAAACAATTGTTCTATTCATTTATTCTTTCTCAAATTTTTCCACCCTGGCTACTAGCCCCGGCTGTAAATCCAGAGTTAACTCCAGGCAAAGAAAGAAACCACTAGAGTGTCATCCTGCCTTAAGGCAAATTACTAGAACTTCCATTAAATATTCGAGTATCAATTATTATTGATCAATGATTAATAATAATTGTTTTAAATATTTTTAAAGAGATAACTTATAATTTTGTTCTATGGTGACGATCTTATCACTCAAAACTCTTTACATTAAGAAGAAATGTGAATGACTTGTTTATCTATGAATGAATCTATCTGAAGATATATATTTTTTACGAGTAGAATGACGCATATGAAATATACAGTTTTAAACTGAAATGTAAATTTAAAACTCATATTTGAAGTATAAAACTTTGTATATTTATGAAAATTTTGGAAAAAACATTTTTTCTGAAGATTTTGAAATTTGTTTGAACCGTATAAATGAACTTTAAAAAATAAAAATCTTGGTACCGAACCCAAAAAAAATGTAACAAAATTTGTTCGTATTATTGAAATATCTATAATTATAGGTAACAAAATTTGTTCGTATTATTGAAATATCTATAATTATAGATATTTCAATAATACGAACAAAGTTTGTTACATTTTTTTTGGTTCGGATCCGAAATATCGATATTTTAATTAAATTTAAATTTTAATTAAAATTTTATAAAATATCTGATAATTTATATGTGCATATGTCTAATGATTATTTTAGACATAGATAAATAAGCATAATGATTGTAGACCACCGTCAATACAAATAAAATGGTTTTTGAACCATTCAAATCGGACGCTCCGTTGTCTCAAAAACTGAATTACACATTTTGGCACTTTTTGTCTCGTATCTTCGAAACGGCTGGACCTGTTTTTGCCAAAACCTAATCAGCACGTCTCTTTATCAGTAGGAATCGAAAGTTTTTTGAATCATTGAAATCGGTTGATCTGGCCAGATCCAGGCGCCCGAAATCGTGGACAACTGATAAACACGAGATTGAGATGTATAGCTGCCAGGTCAAGACTATTTTAGAGCTAATACTTCTAATATTAGAATTGCATGTGCAATTCTTGATAATCTGGATTCTGAATTGCGTAAAAGATGTACAGCATATGAAAAGAATTAGTAAAAGTTATCAGTTATTATCGAATTTGGCAATTTGGATAATAACAAAAAGAGAAAGAATATTTAATACTTTATCTATTACAACCTTAACGCAGAACGAACGGTTTTTTGTCTTCCGGCAAGTTGCATAGTTGCAATGTCGTGAGAACATAAATTTAGTAGATTGGATTTTTTGGTAAGAACTTAAACTACTCCTTTCGAAATTTAATTACACATTAAACATTATACTATAACTCTCGCAATAACATTAATGTAAAAGATATTTATTCTGTAACTTTTTTGTTCCTTAACATAACTAATCTATAGCTTGAATAAAATAGTTTTCATTCAAGGAATAAATCAAACTTTAAAAACTAACAAAATATGTAATAAAACAACCCTGACTAATAAGATCAAAAATGATGATTCTATCACTTGCAAAAAATTTACAGTTTTATTATTTTTGTAGAAGATTGTGAATGGTGTAAAATCACTTATCATAACAACTGCAAATAGCTTAAAAAACTTATTTTAATCACAAACTTTTCAGTAGAAATTTTCAATCTTTATAATTTTAAATTTCCTATAAATTATTTGTTTATATCATAGCACAAAACATTTTAGTACAGCAGCTTAGTTTGAAAAGACCTTCATATCAAATTAGATTTATATTTACAGATAGTTACAATATTTTTCTTCAATTTCAAATAATAAAGTTCTTTCAATATTAAATTATTACAAATGCCTTTCTATTGAAATAATGACAATGAATGCCAATATCTTATGGCTAACTTTAATATATGATGTTAAACTTGAATGATGACAGAAATTTTTAAAATTTTACTTCCAAATTATGATAAGCAAAATGGTGAATTAGTCGAAGTTATAATACATATTGGAAAAATAAAAACACTGAAAAGAGTACCTCTACTTTTTTTTTATTATTTTAATAATTTTTATAACTGTCCTGAAACAGACAACAAGTAAAATATTTGACATGAAACTGAAGGCATTGGCAAAATACAAATCATCTGACCATTGCCAGTGATTTGTTGAAGATCTTATCTATTGTTGATTAATGCAGAAGAAATTTTCTTTTTAATCGGGCACTGGTAGAGTTGTTTTGAAGGTTTATGGCAAGCAAGTTTGGGTGATCAGCTAGGTGATTTCTATATTTGTGTGAGTAAGCGATTATTTCATCCTCAACTGTGCTAGTGCCTGTGTCTTTATGTATTGACCAATTTGAAACATACTTTGGTGCTTTCAAAATTTCTTTTAATAACTTGTTTTGGAATCTTTGAATTATTAAAGCGTTTGAGTTGGAAGTTGATCCCCATAGCTGTATGCCGTATGTCCAAATTGGTTTAATGATGGCTTTATAGAGGTAAATTTTATTATGCGTGTCAAATTTTGATTTTCGTCTGAGGAGCCAATAATATCTTCTTCTGGTTTCTTCAAGCTGCTTCCGCTTTCTCTTAATGTGTTCTTTCCAAGTTAGTCTCTTATCCAGGTGTAAACCTAGATATTTGACTGTATCTGTTTGATCTATAATTTCGTCATTAAGTCTTACTGCAGGATAAGTTCCTTTGCAAAGAGTGAAAGTGATGTGTTTTCACTTGCTGCTGTTAACTTCTATTCTCCACAAGCTTAACCATTTTTGTATCACGTCAAGATCCTGCAGCATTTTTGATGTGATTATGGGATCTTCATGTGTTGCCTGTGTCGTCTGCATATGATGCTGTCAAAATGTCATCTTTCTGTGGTAGGTCCGCAGTGTATGTGAGGTATAGTAGTGGCCCAATGACACTACCTTGAGGCACTCCCGATCTGACAAACCTCTACTCATAACACAAATAATAGTCATTTATTTATAATTAACCAGTTGTATATTTTGATAAATAACATACTTTTGCAGATGATCAATATGATTGCTCTGTAATTTTTATGATCTAAATAAATAGTAGTAGATTTAATTACATGTATAAAATAATATATATAGAATGCTGCCATTTTGCTTCAAACAGCTTTATGAGTTTTCATATGAGACTGCAAACAATGTGCTTGTATAAAGCCTTTTCCACATACCGTACAAACATGAGGCCTCTCTCCTGTATGGATTTTCCGATGAATGTTCAAAGCATTTGATCTATTGAACGAGCGACCACAATAATCACAGGTATAAGGCTTTTCCCCCGTATGTATCATAACATGATTTTTAAGACAACTACTAGAAATGAATTTCTTATCACAGTAAGTACAAGCAAAGGGTCGTTCACCACTATGAACCCGTTTGTGAATAGAAAACAGACTACTGTTACGATAGGCTTTTCCACAAACAGTACAAGTGTAGGGCCTAAGGTCAAGATGCATTCTCATATGAATTTTTAATTCACTATTTTGTTTAAATGATTTTCCACATTCAGTACATAAGAATGGTCGCTCTCCTGTATGTGAGTAAGTGTGAGCAACGTAAGCAGCACGTTGTTGAAAAGATTTAGAACAAGTTTCACATTTAAAAGGTTTTCCAGTCTCATGCACGTTCATATGACGTTTCATTTGTTCTTCTGTTCTACAAACCTAAAATATTTCTCAAATTATTATTTTGAAAATACACATAAATTATTAGGTGTTCAAAATTAAGTTTCATCACTATATTTTGATTCAGTGCAACAGTAATATAAATTAAATTCATACTATCATTATGGATCAATTCAAAATTAAGTAATGTATGCAAAGTTTATAAATATTTTTTATCATATACTAGAAAATATGTTAAAAATACAAGAATGCTTTAGTAAAAAGTCTTACCTTTTCACATATTGTACATTTTAACTTATTAGTTATAACACGATGTTTTTGCAAAAAATGTATCCTAAAGCTAGAAAGCCTTTTAAATGATTTTCCACAGGTTTTGCATTTATGTGAATTATTTACTACATTTTTACTGAGTACTGAGGTACTGACAGGTACTTTATTTATTTTGGTAACTATTATTGGAACAGGCTTTTCAACAGAATTTTCTATATCAGACTCAAGCTCTGATTTCACACTTTCATTTGTAGATTCTACAACTATTTCTTCAATCATATCATTGCTGGCTAAATCTTGATTTAAATCACCATCCTAAAAAAATATGAAAGTGAGGATAAGTATTATGCTTTAACATTAGTATAAACACTGTGTAAAACTGTGAAGTAATAACACAATTTTGCTATAAATTAGGAAAAATGTAACTTGCACTTTAAAAAATATACCAACATTATTAGGCTCTTTTTTAAGGCTTTCCTTTAACTGTTCTAATAAAATATCTTGATTTCGTTCACATTGTCTTCGGAATGAAAATGCTCGACTGACTTGCTGAATACATTTCACACATATTTGTTGTGGTAATCCATCATCCTTTTCAATCTATAATTTTTTTATTATTTACTTTTGTTTGTGAATATAAAGATATTAATCAATTAACTCATATTTTTACTTTTATGTATATTGTT
Source organism: Ctenocephalides felis (assembly GCF_003426905.1). Taxonomy (NCBI): domain Eukaryota; kingdom Metazoa; phylum Arthropoda; class Insecta; order Siphonaptera; family Pulicidae; genus Ctenocephalides; species Ctenocephalides felis. The sequence goes on along the minus strand of NW_020537324.1, from coordinate 47,954,650 downwards.
TACAAACCTTTAAACTTGCGCAAGTTAATATTACATCTAATAACTGTGCCGTTTCTCCCAAAATCGTTCCAGTGGCAAAAAGGGAACGCATCTCACCAGTATCTAAGAGACAAGTTCTACATATTTCCTTCATTTTATTCATCTTTTTAAAATAAACTGTAAGATTACGATTCTTATTCGCACGAAAAGTTCTCGTGTGAATGAAAATTATTTTACTAAATGATACATTTGTTTTTAATCTCAAACAAATGTAAAAAACATCATACGTATTATTAATAAAATATAAATATTAATTTGAAATCACTTAAAAGTATGGTAGAGCAAAAAGTTTGACAGCCCCGAATGTAAATATTTGCAGCAATGCTACACTGACATCAAGTGACAACCTATGATCAGGCGTGCTAACATATGAGCACAAATAACATATTATATAGTGCAGGCACGCCAACAGTCCGCTGACACAAGTCCCTAAGGTCTTGTTAACTGAAATAATAATAATAACTCACAACAACACTCATAGATAAATAAGCATAATCATTGTTGAATTATTATTGCATAGATCAATTGTTTATAATAATTTTGAAATCTATTTTGTGTGTGTGTGTGTTTTTGTTTTCAGTCGCGCGTGTTTTTTAACTTCTTGTAGGATAAGTTATTATAATTGTCCAAAAATTAAAATTGAAAATTTTTGCATACTTTCACGTTTTGAAGGTTTCTGAACATTTTTGCATACCTTAAGAAATGGACGAGTGTGTGTACGTATGTATAGATACAATTTTTTGTCCACGTTTTTGGGCGCACGGATCAACCGATTTGAATATTTCAAAAATCATTCGATTCCTATTGATAGGAAGATGTGCTGAGTTTTTGGCAAAGGTCGATCCAGCCGTATTTGGAGTGACGTAGCAAAGAGTGCATAAAATAAAAGTCGAGTAATTGAGAGAACGGAGCATGCGATTCGAATGATTCAAGTAAGATTCAATTTGTAATGACGGGAACATATGTATAAAATTAGTAATTTGTAGTCCACTGAAGATGACATAAGATTATATGTCGAAGTGTATGGAAATAATAAAGATGTTATAAGTTTTACAATTTTTTAATTGATTTATTGGCCTAAAGATATATAGTCTCACATATTTCAACATGAAAATTACTAAAATATTTTAACATATATAATAATTTAGAAATATGAACTAACATCACTCTTTATTGCACTAATTTATAAAAACCAATTTCACAAACGTTTCAGGACTAGGTTTGTCTCATCATCAGTGTATTATAATTTAAAATATAAAATATGAATGTAGCACTATGTGTTAACTGTTCCAACTTGTTCTACTTACTATAAGCTAAATTTGCAGTAAAAACCGAAGCTATGGCAAGGCTATGTTACATAGCGCTTCTCATACAAAATATTAGTACTTGTAATGCAATAAAACCTAACCTGAAAATCGCACAAATTAAAAAAAAACAATGTTATCATCATAACTGCATCTTTGTGATGTGGCATAATAACATATGAGTAAAGTTGTATTTTATGTGTAAAACGCCTGATCGCATAGTAAATACATGGCAAGTATTTAGTATCATTTTGTATGAGAAGCGCCACGTACATAGTCCTGCCATAACATTAGTCTATTTAACGGCAGAATTGGCCTCTAAAAGTTTCAATACAATTTTTATAGGCTAAATGTGTCACGTGATTTGCTGTTATAGTTGCTGAATATATTCTGTAATTACTACAATTCTAATTCAGCTTACAATGATCTTGCAAATAAAATTAATAATTTATTTTTCGAATACAACATACATTCTAATGGTTTGTTTTGGGTTTGTTAAAATTATTTATTTGAACTCAAAAACTTTACATAGTAGTCATATACAACTAGTTCCTGATATACCATATTTAACTATATTTACGCTACCAAAATAGTTGTGTACAAATTTGAGTTTTTAACTGCCCCTAAGGTAAGTTATAGTAATGGGCCGAAAATCGAAAATGAAAATTTTTGCATATCTAGATTTCTGAACATTTTGGCATATCTCAGAAAAAATGGATGTGTGTGTGTGCAAAAAATAGCTGTTTTTGAGAGAACTGAGCATCTGATTTGTATGATTCAAAATCCGCTTGTTTTGACAAAGTAATTGCTTTTGGAAAAAAAATGATTTAATTTTTTTTTCATTTCTTTATGTTTTAATTCTTTTTGTACACCGAAAATAATTCAAAATTTAATTTTAATTCTGGCTAAAGTTCTAGAAATCACTTATATACTCTAAAATGAATAATTTTAACTCTGTAATTTAGTTATTATAATTCTTATAAATATTAGACAATGTTGTAGCATATATAATAATCCATTTGAAAACATTTAATTTTCCTCGAATATTTTATTACGGTACGGAAAGTTCCAGCAATTTGCCTTAAAGCACGATGCCATACACCACTAGTTATTGCTATATTTGTTATTTATACTCTTTTATTTATTGTTTTACAATGAATATTGATACATAGTTTAAGTAATGTTTAATAAAGTATTAATTATTAATTTAAAAAAACCATATTAAAAAGGTTAAAGAACCTTTCCTGAAAAAAGACTCAATTTTTTGCGTGACAAACTGTGTGTGTATTTTCGTCATGGTCAGCGAACATACCATACCGTAAAACTTTATGGGCATTTTACATTGGAAATTGAGTTAGTATCTCTAAAATCGCGGTGACACAAAGTTGTGTGAATTTGAAACCATCGATACTTCGGGCTGGAATAGTTACCGGTAAGTAGCAAAAAATATATTTTAATTTAATTAAAAATGTATGAGAATTCTCTCTCCTATATGTTATAATATTTATTTATATTTTTTTATTTATAATTTTTCAATTAGTCTTTTCATGATATTTTTTGATGAGTCTCCATTTATTAATTATTTACTATTTCTCTGAAGTTAATTTTAATCTATTTATTTCTATCTATTTAACCTGCTATATTTTACATTGATCTATTTTTTTAGATTTACCTAGGAAAGTTGATGTTTTCGTATAAATCGGATTTACTAATTTTGTTTTCAAACGTTCTATACTCAAAAAATTAATAATTATCTAGGCACAATGATTAGGAAAATTATGTTTGTTAGAAAAATTTATTCAATATTTCTTTTGATAGTATTGTAAGTAGAAGGAAAAATTCAAGAGGCGACTTTAATAATTCCATTCGAAATTTTCTACAAGAAACGATACATTTCTACATACAAAAATCTTGAGTGATGATTTTCCGGTATGGATTGGAGTTACCAGTTACAGTTAAAACTGAATTTTAGAATTGTATAAAATTTTCGACCCATTTCAAATTGTTCAAGAATCATTCGAATAATATTAATCGAAAATTAGGTTTGATTATCATTGCTATTCATCGAACTTACATTGTGATTGGAAGAGCTAACACATATTGCAATTTATCGTTTTTTACTCAAGCATTGTTAACAATTTATATATGGTAATGTTGCTTAAGCCGTACCACTGCTGAAGTCGTACCCCGGCTACATTCGTCTGATAATTATAAATTACTTCATCTTTTAAATAAAATTATTTAGCTAACAATTGGTAGATTCGCCGAATTTGTGAAATGATCCAAAAGTAAGCTTTTTGTAAAATTTCTAATACAATATAAAGGTTCTAAATTCTATTCTTACTAAAGTTTATTTATATTACTTATTTGATAATCGTTTAGAATTGAAGAGTAAAATGTGCAAACTTGTGCAAAATTCCTTACACGCACTAATTTCTTCAAAGAAAGAATGGATAAATACAATATTGCAAAGCTCAAATTGAAAAACATCAAGTGGATGTAATCAATAACGGCTGTTATTTCTTGTACAAATTCCATCTCTTTTCTTAGCACTCAGAAACCTAGTAATTTCTTAATAGGCTATAATCATATAAGTACATGCGTACTTTTTGTGATTCTTATTTTATTTTAGGTTTTATTTAAGAACATTATGACCTTAGTCGTCTCTACAACTAAAGAACTTTATAGAACTTCAGTCTGAGATCGTTATTTCTGTAGTTAATAGTAGTTACCAAATCTCTAACATATCGTTCCTAAATAAAACCTAAGTAAGATAAAATGTCAGTGACACGTCTAAGGCGACTAGACGCAAAAAGTATATTTTTAAAAAACGTAGTAATGCCTATTTTATTAAAAAAAGTAATTGTTGATCTTAAGATAATAGAATAAAACTTTATTTCTTTAGAGAGTACGACTTAAGACTTATTTTATTACATTATTACTCAATAATTCTGATCGTATGTTTAGGCTATTTTTGAGACAATTTTTATTTAAACATTTAACAATACTTTAACTAATAAATCATTAAAACAATTACAAATTGAAACTTATAATTTCAGTAATTGTTATTCATAAGCCAGGAAATTGAAGATTCACGTCTAATACGTCTAAGACTTTCTAATTAATTTAACTGCTCTTAATATATATAATTATAGCATTATTTCTTAAGGAGTAACAAAATATTAATACAATTTATTTTAATATATGTTTCAAATCAAAATCGTCAATGCTACTTTATTGTTTGCCATTGACAAGTAAAACTATACGTTCAATTTTAACATACTATTTCGACACATCCTGACAAAGTAACAAAAATTCACATGAATTTTTCGATCTATCGTCGGACATCTCGCAAAGGTGAGCATTTCCGGACCGGAACATCCTGTTCATAGAATTTAGATCCGGTCTTATTGTTCTCGTCTACTGACCGCTCGTCGCATGACAAATGAAATCATTGTGAAACCAGGAACGCACGATACTCACACGATCATTTGAATTAAGCACTTGTTACATATTATACGCGCCTTTTGTAAATTCAATTAACCTAGTGGAACTTTAAAAAATAAAAATCTTGGTACGGAACCCAAAAAATGTAACAAAATTAGTTCTCGTGTTTAAAATATCTATAAAATATCTGATAATTTCGCCAAATATAATTTTTTTTTACATTTTCCTCTGTATCTCCGAAACCGCTGAACCCGCCATCCCAAAAATTTAACCAATTCCCCATTTCGTCAATACAAGTAAAATGTTTTTAAAAACTGAATACTATTTTTGACACTTTTTGCCCCGCACCTTCAAAACGGCTGGTCCTGTTTTCGCCAAAAACTACTCAGCACGTCTCCCTATCAGTAGGAATCGAATGCTTTTTAACTTCCCGTAGGGCAAGTTATAGTAATCGCAAAAAATCGAAAATGAAAATTTTTATATATCTTTACGGTTCAAAACCCTCTGAACGTTTTGGCATACCTTAGAAAAAATGGATGTATGTGTGTGTGCGTGTATGTGTGTGTGTGCGGATACAAATTTTCGTCGACGATTTCGGGAACACCGATCAACCGATTTGAATAATTCAAAAACCATTCGATTCGTATTGATAAGGAGAAGTGCTGATTAGTTTTTGGCAAAGGCAGGTCACCACAATTTTTTTGTTTCTGTATTCTTTATGTATGTTTGTATAATATTATAAGCAGCAGAAAACAACATTTAGTATTTGATTTTTAGATAAAGAATTTAGATTTTTTTATCAAAGGAGATAAACTACTTATTTAAAGTTACAAGATACAAAGTTATGTCACAAAAATTATTTATTCTCCTGCCGTCCTTATTGAATAATTCCACCTTCTTTTATAAGGTAGTATGCTTCAATATAAGGCTAAACTAAAAGTGGTGCATGGCATCGTGCCTTAAGACAAATTGCTGGAACTTTCCGCATCATAATTGAACATTTGAGAAATAAAAATAACTAACAATCAGAAATTAATCAATGATTAATAACAATTGTTTTAAATGTTTTTAAATAGAATAAAATATTTATATTTTATAGATATTTTATAAATAAAAAATAGAGCTTATAAATTAGGCGACGAAGTTTATATAATTTAAATTTATAAAAAATATAAATAAGCAAAAGCTATTATTTAAGCGAAGTTATTAATGCATATTTCATCATGCATTACGAATTAAATTTTTTAAATTTTTGATTGAATTTTCTATACATTAGAAGAAGTTTCAGCAGTTTGTCTTGAAGCCAACACAATACATCAATAAATTTATTATATGTTATCAAAAACAAATTTAATTTTTTGCATATTTAGTTATTTTCATGGATTTAACTGTATCATAAAACAAATTATAGTAGGCAAATTATGTTAATTATAATACCGTCAGACGACTATTTAAATGAAAAATTTGTTCCATTCTTTGCTCAGAGTTTGCGGTTGACAAATTTTGCGTGTAGCGTAACAGATTGCTAAATTATGTAATTATTTGATGAAAGGTCAGTAAAGTTTAGTTTAAGTGACATGATTGAATACATGTATTATGTATCATAAGAGAAAAAAATAAATTTTACATGAGTTGCTATTCGGTCACAAAGAGAAATGAAAATTGATTGTCATAAAATGCGAAGGAAATTTTGTTATGATTAGATTTGAAAGTACTTGGATTCAATAGAATTAGAATAATTTGACTGTCACTATTTTTTGCATATCTTCACGTTTTGAGGGTTTCTGAACATTTTGGCATATCTGAGAAAAAATGGATGTGGGTGTGTGTATGTACGGATATACATTTTGAATGGTTCAAAATACATTCGGTTCCTATTGATAGAGAGATGTGCTGATTAGTTTTTGGAAAAGGCAGTTCCAGCCGTTTCGGTGATACGGAGCTAAATGGCAGTTTTTGAGAGCACTAAGCATCCGAATTGAATGATTAAAAAAACTCGCTGTTTATGTTGACGAAACAATTGCATTTTTCAAAAAAGAAATCTTTTTGTATATCGAAAATAATTCGGATTTTAATTTTAATTCTGGCTAAAGTTCTAAAACTCGCTTATATACTTCAAAATAATTTTAACTGTGCAATTCAGTTTATATAGTTCATATAATTATTAGATTAGACAATGTCCTTCATTTTAAATCCGAATGATTAAGCTAATACATACATATATAAACGTCGTCTAATTTATGAACACTTACATTTTTGTCGATAAAAAAAGAATAATGAGAGCGACAATATTTGAGCAATTTGTTCTTTTGTTTTCAGCACCACTAGCTTATTTATTTACTAATATATTATAAAAAACAGACAAACTGTCTTAGAAATTCATTCAAATGGTAAAAATAAATAATTCTTGATTATTCAAAAAAGCTACACTTCATCAAACATAATTTTGGTGTAGTTTTATGTAAAGATCGGTGGAGCTGTTTTTTGCTTGTTTATTAGCGTCAGATGCTACATGATTATAAAATGTATCAAAAATATTTAGGATAAATACGTGGAATTAAGGAAAATTTCTGGAACTTCCCGTACCAGAGTTAAAAGGGATAAAAATCAATAAATTTTAAACAATGATTAATAATGACTGATTAATAATGACTGATTTAGATATTTTTACGTTGATAATTATAATTACTATTTTATTTTATAGTTTATACAATATACAGTGACGATCTTATCGCTCAAACCACTTAAAAATTTTTACATTAAGAAATAATGCCGAATGAATCCATCTGAGGTTATATTTCTGAGAATAACGCAAATGAAATATGTGCATATTTAAACTGAATCGTAAGTTTAAAATTTATATTTAAATATTAAAACTTTGTATATTTTTGAAAATTTTAAAAATACATTGTCACTGTATATTTTATGAACTATAAAATATATAGCAATTATATTTATCTATTAGAAAATGCTTAAATCAATTGTTATTAATCATTGATCAATATTTATTGATTACTGATTACTTCAATTGAATATTAAATTCTGGTACAGAAAGTTCCAGCAATTTGCCTTAAGGCACAATGCCATGCACCACTAGTTTATCTACATTTTTTCTAAACATCCAGAACCTATTGTAAAAATTAAAAAACCGTCCAAAAGATATCATTTGAAAATTGACCTGATTAGTTTTTAGCAATGATTGGCTGAGCCGTTTTTACTAATTAGGTTAAAAATATTTTCTTTGCCTATTTAATAAACTTCGCATGGTGATAGAGTTCATAGTATAGATCTAAACAAAGATCCTAAAACCTTATAGGCCTAGAAAAAATAAATTAATTCTAAAAATTCATTAAAGTTTGGATTAATTGTACTGCACTTTTAGAGTATACAGGTGCGTGTTTGTGCACTATCAATAAAACAATTACAAATGTTGTTATTAGTGTGCTTAAACAATATCAATTTGGAAATGGCAATGATTAGTTTTTAGTGAAAGCGATAAAATTCATTTTCGAAAAAGAATATTTGAGCGGTCATAGTCTAATAACATTGTTTCTAAGTTATGATTGGTCTAAGATGAAATAATGCATTAATAGTATTATATTGCATTGCATTGTGCTTCAACTGCATATGAAAATATGAGATATAAATAATTATTTAAAAAAGACTAACAATAAGTGAATAATGAATTATTATTGATAGGGCTAATATTTGTCCATAACGCTTAACTTAGTGAGTAGTGAAATTTTTTATACATGCACAATTCAATCCGTATCGTAAACATTTTTATCATGTAAGTAGAATTCATCATATTACGGATATTATTTTCATGTAAATTCTATCCTTTACACTCTTATTTATTTGAATTTATGTTATTATTTATCAATATTACTAGATGTTAAATATTTAACAGTTGTAATAATTATTGAAATTAAAAAATAAATGTAAGTAGAATAAAATTAGATTAAAAATAAAACAGAAAAATCACTTACCTAAATATGTTCCCCAGGCACAATGATCAGAGCCGCACCATATGCGGCTATCACAGTTCTGTGCATCTTACAATTCGAAAGCGGATTTGGCATCTCCCTTACTGGTAAATCATGGCCGGCAGTACCGCCACCAGATGTAGAACTTTTGGATGGATACGAAGGTGGCCGAACTGCTGATTCTGTATTAGAAACGCACAGTATTTCAGGAAGAGGATTTTTGAAGACGGTTCGCAATCGAAGAAGAGTTGAACCGGTAAATGATCGCAATAATTCATATATAGGATCCGCCAACTAGCTTTTTTTAAAAAATTCCTTAAAAAATCTACGGAATATTATGCCAATTTTCTTTTTATTTGAAAATTCTATTAAAAACCACTAAATATTTTCACTTTTTATTTGAAAGTAAAATGTAAAGAGTGCAGAGTACATAGTAGGGTTGTTTATATTGAATGATGATTGAATGACCCTATATAGTTTGATATTGAAAAGTTTTTTGTATAGTTTACTGTTATCACCTCTATTACCTTAAGCAATATTTCTAACTCCATCAAAGTTAAGTACAAAATCTAAACTTGAGATATTCTTTATTGTTTTTAGATTTCATTTTAGTTTGTATTTTTGGCAATTCACTATTATCTTTTTTAATGGAAAATACATGCATCAGTCTTGTTTTCTATAAGAACTAAGAAGAATTAGAACTAGAAAAGAACTAGAAAGAATTAGAACTTTAAAGCATCAGCCAACTTACAATTATATCGTATAAAAGATCGCCAAATTCAAAATAATTAGAAGATATTATTGAGCAAATATTTTATATTTTTTATTTATAAATATATCAATATATTAAGTTTTCAAATGAACCTGATGATGTGGATGTATCAGCCCAATTCGAAGAGCAGTATGAAATAGCTAGAGTTAAGCGAGAGTCACCAGTAAGCGCATCCGATGAAACGCAGTCAGAAACCAGCGAAAAATCTGAAAAAGTAGCAGGTATTATTAAAACGTGTTTCATTTTTATTTAATAATAGAACTGAAAGGTGTAATCGTTATCGATCCTAGAACTTGAACATTTCGAATAAATTGTGCTTATACTTGTACGGATATGTGCATCGACCATGTCATGTTATGTGAGTGACAAGTATTAAAAAAGAGTGCTGCTAAAATTAATTTCATATTCAAAATTAGTTACGTTAATTATGCTAATTTTCTATATAACTATGTATATTTCCTTATATAACTGTACGCATATTTATTTCTAATAAACAGTTAGAAGGTTTTTGAAGTTTTGAATGCAATATTTTGGTAGCTTTTAAAAAATATTGCATTCAATATTTATATTATTCAATTATTATTCAATATTTCAATTTTTAGTGCAAAGATCAACACGTGGTGCAACAAGGCAAGAATGGATGAAACAACCGCTGCCTGTTGAGTATCCAACATTAGATGACCAGGAGGCTGCAGCTACTAATCAAGGAATTGAGGCAAGAGCACCAAGAGTGAATTTCATTACAAGGGTATAACAAAAATAAAGAATACACTACGAGTTGGGATTTGTAACGCTAGAATCGCAATAACTACTAGTTAGATAATTAATTATTATCTAACTAGTGGTGAATGGCATTTGTAATTTAAGGCAAATTATCGGAACGTACTGTTCTATAAACAAACTATTAGATTGATAAACTTAATGATATATTGAGACTTGTAATACATGATATGTTTAAAAATAGTATCAAATTTAGAATTTTGATCTTTTGACATTTTTTGTATAAATATTTCTAAACTTAATATTCTAAATATTCTATTTGATTCAAACTCATAAACTCTTGTTTTGGACGTTTGTGATATCCTTTGTTCAAGATTTTAAACACTAGATAGTAAAATAAATTATTCAGATTTCTAAAAAGATAAGTTATGGAAAATACACTTAATCTGATATTTATTTTTAACTTCCCGAAGGAGAAGTTTATGTTTTCATCAAAAAATCCGATTCGCTAATTTTATGTTTTCTCGACGTTTCAAGCCATTCTGAATCTAATGAGACCAAATTTGGAAAAAGTATGTGTGTGTGTGTGAACAGATTTTTTCCGCGTTTTCTCCAAAACGGCTGGACCAATTTCAAAAATTTAAAAGCCATTCGATGTATCTCGATGAGGACTATTATTTTGTGCGACGATCGGCCAAGCCGTTTCTTTATAAATCGCAGAAAAGTGAAAATTTTTTTGTCTACGTTTTAGCCCGCAATTCTGAATCGATTTTGAAAATTCAAAAACCGTTCGAAAGATATTGGTTGGGAATCGTCCTGATTAGTTTTTGTTAGAGATCAGCCGGACCGTTTTCTTGTAATAAAGTTTTAAAAAAAATCGACGATTTTTATGATTATTTTTTGGCGGTAGATACCATAGTCTTATAGATCATACTAGAATAATACGATCCTACGACGAGTCGTTTAATTTTAAAAAATCGTCAAAGTTTGCAAAAATTAGTGTCGTTTTTTGGCATTTGTCAAAATTAGAACTTTCATCGACGTTTGCTCAAAAACGCCTGAACCGATTTCAAAAATTTAAAAGTCATTTGATGTATCTCGATGAGGATTATCGTTTCTCAGTTTTGTGCGACGATCGGCCGAGCCGTTTCTTTGTAATTTGAAAAAAGTGTTAAACTTTTTGTCCACATTTAAGCTCATACTACCGAATTGATTTTAAAAAATCAAAAACTGTTCAAAAGATATTAGTTGGGAATGAGCCGTTTTCTTGTAATTAACTGTTGAAAAAAGAAATTAAGCCGATTTTCATGGAATTTTTTTGGCCATATTTAACATGATCTTATAGAACTTACTGAAATATTACGGCCTTACGACAAGCAGTTTAATTTTAAAAATTCATCAAAGTTTCAGAAAATGAGTAGTTTTTTTGACATTTGTTAAAATTAAAATTAGACGATTTACTTTGTATAACGATAGAGTACTTGGTCTTAATGAACATGCTAAACAATTAAAGTCCTACAAAAAACTGGTTCAATTATAAAAATTATTAATTTTTGAAAACTTGCTTTTAAAAAATATTCCGACCGGGTTGACGTGTTCGATTTTTAATAATGTGTAATAAATCCACTTCGAATACTTTTAACTATTCATAAATTAATTTATCTATCGTGGATTAAGTCGATTATTTACAAAAATCAGGAAGTTTATGTAACTTGCCTCAAGGCAAAATACCAATACTAACTAGTTCAATTTCGAGTTCGTATGAGCAAAACTCGTATTTACATTAAAAACTCGGTATTTTATATAAAAAAATGAACCAACAAAACTATTATAATTCTTCATCAATATTACTAGAAGTTTGTTTGCTTTTGAACGACATTTGTAAATTTATTCATGTAAATCTGATGAGAGTATCAAAGGTACGGATCTTAAAATTTAGAAAAAAAAGTTTATTTTTATAAATGCTTCTTGACAAACTTGACAAACTCCAAAAACGAACACTTTATTTACAAGACATATGTTTATTTGATGTAATACCTATTTGCGAATTACGATAAGATTTTGATGATTGTACCTACTAGGACATCTATTATGGAATAGACAATTTCATTCGTTTAATATCTGATTATTAAATTCGCTTTATAGAAAGTGGACGCAGCTGAGAGCAGAGATCAGCGCGAATCCAGTCCGCGACCACGGGTGACAAAGCCGCTACGAACCGATATACGCACCAGACCTTATTACGATGATATTCCCTATGATCCACTTTATGAGCCACGCTACGAAGCTTCATCGTATGATCCTTATTACGAACCAGCTGGATACAGAAGGTTTGATTACATAACAAGACCTTATTATAAGATTTACCTTTTCGTCTACAATGAGCGGCATTTTCTGATCTCAAATAGATTGCGGTAGAAGTTTAATCGAGAAAAGCAAATTAATTAAAAATTTAAAAATAATAAAATACCATTCAAAATTATCTTATTATAATCCACTGAATCAGAAGACTTTAACAAGTATAAATTTAATTTCACATTTTAGCAAACGTTTATGGAGAAGCTATTTTTTGAAAGTAAATTTTGACCCAAAGAAATTGTTATCAAATTTTTTTCGTCAAAAAATTCTTTGCTTCAAAAAATCTTACGTTTACTCTTGTCAGGATAAATCTTTACATCGTTATTAAGATGATAAATCTTGAAGTGAAGCCCAAAATGATAAAAAAGAAACAAATAAACGAAAAAAATGCGCTCGCAGAGATACTTGGAAGATACGTTCCAATAAAAAACGTTTAACTCGAAAAATTCACTTTTATATGGAAAAACCGTGCTAAACGAAAATCACTATAAAGAGGCCCTTTTTGTCAGTTTTTAAAGTAATGAATAACACACATTGAACAAAAAATATATATTAATATATTTATTAAATTATAGAAAAATTAATTTATTTTAATAAAAAAATAGAACTATTTTGAATGTTCTACTTTCTTTATAACTAAAAATTAAAATTGGTTTATACAGATACAGATATAAACTTTCTGTTACACTCTATTTTTTTATTTTCATCTTTTGTCATTGTTGAAATATAAATTTTTTTTATTAATTAAATATTTTGTAAAAAATGATTCTGTTACATGCTATATTATATACAATCCCCATTTAAAAACAAAGTTTAAAACCAATTATGCTCTTTTGTTTTGATATTTCAAACAAACTAGCTCATACACACATAAAATTTAGTTCTGATCATAAAACGGGAAGTTCCCATCTTAATCTACTTCCATCATAGCCATAGACCAGTGATTCCCAAACTTATATCGCCTACCGCCCCCTTTCCAAAAAAAATATTACTCAGCGCCCCCCTATTTTTTTTCTTCATTTCAATAGTAATTAATAAGATATATAATAATTATTGTATCTGTAAAAGATAAATTGACGAATAAGAAACCAATTTTGATAGAGTACGCTATTTTATAAATTATAAAACATTCAGAAAAAGTTTGCACCATCAGTGAATTTCAAATTAATAATATAATTAATATAATTAATAATATAATTAATATATGTTTGGATAATTTTAACTAAAATATTATTTTTATATATTTCAGTGTTAATGTTAATCATTTATTTATATATAATAATATTAATTTATTTATTCACTTTTGTGCTGTAAGCGCGCCCCCTACAACTAAGCATCGCCCCCTAAATGCTCCAAAGCCCATCCCGCCCCCCTAGATCGCCGCAGCGCCTCCAAGGGGGCGCTGGCGCCCACTTTGGGAATCACTGCCATAGACGTTTTATACTTGTTTATCTATGGACTACTAAGAATTTGCAATTGTTACATACATTTTGTAGTGCATACAAATTGTAGGTTTGAGTTTGTAATTTCTTGTAAATGCAAAACTAATAAATTTTGTTGAAAAAAAGCTTTCAAAAACCGGGTGTATGAGCAAAAAAGTGAGATTGCGTCCTAACAAAAACATACTGACATATCAACAGAAAAAAGCCTAATAATCTAAACTTTAACTAATTATTATGAATAAACCACTTCTTAAACAACCTAAGATATGTTGAAGCATTCGTTTTGACCGTAAATTTTTTAAGTGTGCAAAATTTCATAAAATTTCCGGATACTTAAAAATGAGATCTTGCAAGTTAAAGTTTAAATTATATATAGAAAAAACTTTATTTAAAATTTTGCTGGCTCGAAATTCACTTCAGCGCTATGGTTTATACGACACAGATTCGTGAATGACCCTAGAAACAAAATCGAAATATTTCCCGGTGAATTGTTTTGACTTCATATAGTGTAACCCGTTCTAACGTATTGTAGTTTTTGTATCTTGAATTTTTATATTTTTAACTTCCCGTAGGGTAAGTTATTTAGATCTTTTATTGAATTCATCACAGAACTGTGGATACATAGATATTGATGGTCTGTCTTATATTATTTACATAATTCTACAAAAAAATTGAAACATTTACAGGCGTGCCCGATACTACGACGATGCCATGGCGCCGCCGCGAATGATGTATGACCGCTACGACCGTTACGAGCCGCGCTACGAAGCGCGCGACCGCTACGACAACAGACGCTTCGATGCATACAGAAGAAACGAAGACGCGCAAAGTTTGATGACATACAGGCCAACGAGGCAGCAGAGGATAATTTACTATGCAACGTTACCTGAACCAGCATTATATAGGCAAGCGTATGGACAGAGACGATATGATTTACCATCTGATCGCGATCGCTATGTAAGTGCTATACCTTATTGAATGCTTTGGAAAAAATTATGCCATTTTCAATTATGAATTCGATAGTATTACACAATGCATGTTGACTCCGAAAAAATGAGAATTGAAGAAGAATTTATCTTTCTTTATGGTCAAGTAACATATTTCATATATTGTATGCATCTCTGTTACTTGATTTTCTATATTCAGTTATGATTGCCTAAGCCGTTTCTTTGTAAGTAGCAGAAAAATGATCTTCTTCGTCCATGTTTTTATCCAAAAATTCTGAACCAATTATACAAACTCAAAGGCTGTTCGGAATATATTACTTAGGAATCGTGCTGATTAGTTGTCGGTAAAGGTTGGCCGGGCCGTTTCTTCCCAATTAATTGTTGAAATATTTTTGACGACTTTGATAAAACTTAGATCGATAAAGATCGTTTTCTTAAATAATACACTAAAATATATGGACCCTGTGATAAATGCTTCACTTATTTGGAACATACAAGCGCGTGTTTGTGCATTATAAAATACTGATAACTTTGTTTGAAAGATATTAATTGGAAATTGCATAAGTCCTTAGTAAAAGCAAAAAACTTTTGTTTTGAAATAAACAGTTGAAAATTCTATCTAAATAGCTATCTCTCAATTCCTTTCAGTTAAATCGATTTTTCACATGCAACAGAAAGTTGATGCAACTTGCCTCAAGGCAAGGTGCCGCTTACACTAGTTTATACTCCGAAGGTAAAGTTTGTTTTTGCAAAGAAATACGATATGCTAATTTTTTGTTTTCTCAACGTTTAAAGTCACTCTGATGACTGAATCAAATTTGGAAAAAGTATGTGTGTCTGTTAGAACATATAGGCCAATTTTTAAATTTTCGTCGACGTATTCTCAAAAAAGCTGGACCGAATTCAAAAAAATCAAGCCATTCGAACTAACTCGATACTCCAAATTGGTTTTGCGCGACAATCGGCCAAGCCTTTGCTTTGTAGTTAGCAAAAAAGTGAAAATTTATAGTTCCCGGTTTAGATCACAATCTTCAACCGATTTTAAAAACTCAAAAACTGTTTAGTTTTTATAAAGATTCGCCGGGATGTTTCTTCGTAATTTAATGTTCAAAAAAAAATTGATGAAACTTTCAACAACGCTACATTTCATAGTTGAAAATATTATACTAATATATTACTACTATTAGCGGTTGAATTATAAAAATTCACAAAAGTCTGAAATTGCGCTCCGAGCTTAAGCGATTCTAATCAGAATCTATACAAATCAATCGGGCTGGACTTATTGCTCTAGGAAGGCGCCATACCGTTCCAGGGGTGGCCAAAGCTATTTTAAAAATATCAATTTCAAATGCTGAGTAAGTGTTAAAAACAAATCAGCAAAATACGTGCAAGAAATCCACAATTTTCGCTGATATTTTGTCAGGACAAGTTAGGGATCAAAAAAGAAATTGCCATATTTCTTGCTGATAACAAAAGAGATAAAGCAGTTTTGTTTTAGGATACAAAGTTCTTCGCAAAACTTGCGTTTTTAGTTGATATTTTTCAAAGACTAAGAGATTTAAATAAATCAATGTAAGGATCTCGAATTCATGCTTTCGTTCAGAAAGAAAAGATTACGGCTTTTATGAAAAACTTAAAGCTGTGAATAGCTAGTATGAAAACTAATAACTTTGACATGTTTCCCACCTCTGTCTTACTGATATAGAAATAAGTAAAGATCTTATTATCAATCATATGACTATTCTAAAGAACCAATTTTCGCATTATTTTAAAGATCTAGATATGTTCAAATACGAATGGATTAGAAATCCATTTGTCATTGAGAAATATGATAATATGACAAAAAACAAGTTTAACCGACGTATTAAATTTTTTAAATGTTGTGTTAATTATAATTCTATAATTTGTTTTCATTAAAATTAAAATTACTTTTTCTTATAATCAATAGTTATGTTTGTATGTACATTTTTTTGAATATTGGATATTATTTGGCATAATTTCAGATAAGTATATTAAATTAAATTGTTAGAAAAATTAGGGGGTGAGATATTTTTTTCTTTCGAAATGGGGGCGCAAGAAAGAAAATGTTGGAATGTTGTGTTAGTCAGTTACCGCTAAATTGGATTGGTTCAATAGTACCTATTGAAAATAATATACATGTACAGGGTATCCCAAATTGTGACGTCAAGCCAAAAGTGGGTGATAGTATTGACCCTCACCATCCTGAAAAAAATAGAAAACATTATCTCACGAGTTTTGGAAATTACGTGAGATAATTTTTTTTCCAATTTTTCTCAGGGCAGTCAAGGCTAGTGCTATCACCCACTTTCGGCTTGACGTCAAGTCTGTGACACTTTGTATAAGAATTTGCAATAAAATCAAATTAGTTACCTATAAATAGTGAATAAATTAAAGAATATTAATCAAATTGATTACCTTCTTCAGTCTCCGATGCCGTACAGGTCTGAACCACGTGTAGGATCTTCAGGTGAGATGGCTCACCCCAGGGAGATGTTGCGAGAAGCTCAGCAGCCAAACACTCCAAGCCCAGTGCGAGTCTCGGCTACCGTTGGCATTCGAGAGGATGACAGAAACTCGCCGCAGCAACGATTTATAGCCGCCCAAAATGCCGCGGCTGATTTTTCTCAGCCGCTCTCATTTCAGGTGGTAGAAGATACTAGAACATATTCTCCGAGGAACTAAGTTGTAATATTGTTATTTACGTATATATTGATAAATATAATTTAACACTTACATTATAGAAGTTATTTGGTGTAGTATAAATTATGTTAAGTAATATAATTTTTGTAAGCACTTTTCATCATAAATTGAAAGGTATAAATATAAGTAAAGAGTACCAAAATTAATGTTTATCATAATGTTGAGATAAAATGCGTCGGCAATGAGAAGTCAATATTTTTGCAGAGATAGGTAAAAATATGGGTAATGATGATTTGTCAGTAAAGAAAAAAAATATAAATTCATAAAACGATTGTTGAAGTTTCAATAAGATTATATTATATACGCATTACTTTATATTATTAAAAATGTACATTACATACCTCATCGGATCTTCTAAAAATCTCAGATCTCAAAACACACACATACATACATACATACATATATATATATATATATATATATATATATCAAAAGTTATGAGCAGATGGTATATTAAATTAAGTATGGAATATAGACAAACTATACTCTTTTTGCACTATTTCAGTATTTTAAATTTTACAAACGTTTCGAGACTCAGTTTGTATCATCGTTAGTATAATAATTTTAAATTATATCACTAAAATATGAATCAGAACATCCGTGTTATCATATGCACGACTTATACAGTCATATGGCTTTTAATTTTTAATAAAAATTTAATTTATTAGGTGCGCAACTAAGTTTTCGCTGTTTTTCGATGAAAATGTAACTTTATTATAAAAAAAACTATTACATCTGATTCATTCAAACTATTTCCCATCGCTAGACACATCTTTTGCCCATCTTTCTGGCAGAGCTCGTATACCTTGACGTCAGAAGTGGTAGTCTTTTGAGGCTATCCACGAATCAAGTCATTTTCTGATGTCTTCGTATAAGTTGAACTGCTGCTCAGCCAGGCCATGTGCCATCGAACGGAACAAGTAAAAATCGGACAATACAATATCTGGGGAATATAGCGGGTGGGGTAGGATTGCCATTTGACCGTTCCCAAGTAGGTTTTAACAGGCTTGAAAACGTGATGCTGAGCGTTGGCATGCAGTAAAATCACTCTGCTCGTATTCGGCCGTTTTTCGCGCAGTGTTCGGCTAAATTGCATCAATTGGGTTCGATACAGTTCTCCAGTGATGATTTCGCTCGGTTTCAACAGCTTATAATGAATAATACTGACCTGGTCCCACAATATTCAAAGTAAACCTTCGCAGTGAATATACGGCCGAGCCGAGATTTTTTTCTCTTTGGATTGCTGTAATGTATTCATTTTTATCACCTGTCACGATGCGATGAAGAAACCCTTTCTTTTTCGCAACTGGAGCAGTGGTTTACAGGCGAAAAAACGACGCTCGACGTCTCATGGCTTCAACTCACAAGGAACCCAAGTTTCTTGCTTCTGAATAATCCCCAACGCATGCAATCGCTTGGAAATGGCTTGATGGGTAACTCCTCATTCCGAAGCAAGCTCTTCTTGAATTTGGTACGAATTCTCTTCGAGAAAGGCCTTCAATTTAGCGTCTTTGTAGATTTTGGACCCTCCTTCAAGAGGGCGATCGTCAACATCAAAATCACCGTTTTTGAAGCGACAAAACGCATCACGGCATGTTGTTTCACTCAGAGTAACATTTTCGTAGCTCTTGATGCACTTGAGCTGCCGTTTTTTTCGAATGAAAGAAGAAAATCAACACTTCCCGCAAATGACGATTGTTTGGCATAACATTAGACATTTTCACTTGATCAGAAGTATATATTCCAAAAACTAAATCACTTATGTGTAGCATCAGTTTTTTTGCCATATGTCTAAGCTTGGTTCATGACGTTTTGGATTTGTCAAAATCGACCAACCCTTACTGCTAGAGCCATATACTGATAAACAGCGAGAACTTAGTTGCGCACCTAATAAAATTATTACACTGATTATGAGACAAACTGAGTCTCAAAATATTTAATAAATAGTGCAAAAAGAGTATTGTTTGTTAATATTTTATAGTTTATTTAATATATATATATATATATATATATATATATGCATATTAGGGTGGTCCTTAAAATGGTTATTTTCGAATTTCCTTGCTCCCAGGAGCTAAAATGGTTCCAAATATATATAAAACAATTCTCTGAAAGTTTTAGCTCTTAATATTAACGTTTAGATAAAGCGCAATTCAATCAAACTTCGTATGGAAAGAGCATGGAAAAAAATTTGAAAATTGAAAAAAAATGTTTTAGGTATAACTTAGCGACAAATGAATGAGTTTTATTCATTTATTTGTTTGCTAAATTACATCTAAAAAACATTTTTAAAACTTTTGAAAATTTTTCCATGCTATTTCCATACAAAACTTTGATTGAATTGCGCTCTATCTAAAGGTTAATATTAAGAGCTAAAACTTTCAGAGAATTGTTTTTTATCTATTTGGAACCATTTGAGCCCCTGGGAGCAAGGAAATTCGAAAATGACCATTTTAAGGACTACCCTAATATATATATATATATATATATATATATATATATATATATATATCTATATATATATATATGCGTTTAGGTTCCGAACTGGAAACTGAATGAAAACATTTTTATAAATAAGTATTTCCGCAGTTTTGTTATTAAGCACGTTATATCTTCAGGCTTAATAATAGAACCTTTAGACAATAAAAGAAATAAAAGAACGGATTTAATGCCACCAACATGATTCAATTCTTTTTTTCATAAATGTGTTTCACGGTTAACACTCAACACTAGAAAATCTATAAAAAATTTATTAATTTTAATTATTACGACATTTCAAAAATATTAAATGTATCCTTCTTAAAATACTTAAAATTTAATTTGATCTAAATATAAATGAGAAATTTATTTTTAAATAACAATAACTATTATCACTAATATATTATATTAATAATTACCAAACCGATATATAATTTTATTATTTACTATATAATGAAAATTGAAGACGATTTGTTCAGGAGCAAATACTATAATTAGCAACTGTCTTGTAAATTGAATACACTGTAAGTTATAGCAGAGTAAGAATAAACGATATGTTATTATATTAGTATCGTTAATAAGGTATATTTTAGATAAAAAAGGACAAAGGAATAACAATAAGGATGTACAATTAAGTAACTATAAAAGGTATAAAAATATGGACAATATTTTTGGATCATTTTCATTTATGTATTACTGACACTCCTCCAGTATTTAAATATAGTTTAAAACAAAATAGCCTAAAACATTTGTATAAATCTAATAACAATAAAACGGTTTTGGAAATATGTAACAATGATTATTAAATGATTAATAAATGTTTCATCTCTACTTTCAACTTTGTAAGTTCCAGTCCTCATAATGCAAGATACTGCATCACAATCTTGTACAAATAACATGAGAGAGCTTCGCTAAATATTGGGCATTTTGTGATGTTTCTTATAGTTATCATCCATTCATTCACCTAAAAATGTGTAAACGTTTATTATAATTATTTTACATATAGTGGTACTTTGAATTATCAAAAATTAAAGTTTTTGAAATGATTTAATATTTAGAAATATATAAACTTTAAGCTTATTACATTTATCTATTATTCATTAATATAAAAGTTTATTATAGGTTTCATCATAACGTTACGAACATTCAACGTTATAAATATATTTATATACAATACATATTTGAATGTGTAATTTCAAATTCACTTGTCATCAGGAATATTAATAAAAAAATAAACTAAAAAATTGAATTGAACTAAAACAGTTCAAATGTAGCCACAAAAAATTAACAAATTAACATTAAGGTGAGTATTTTAGGTAATATTTATAAAAACGTAAACAAATTTTATTTTAGGTCTGTGAGGTTTACGAATGTATATTTGTATAATTTTTTAAAATTAACCAAAATTGAGCTGCTTTGTATAAGCAAAATATACAGGGTGTCCCGGAACTCGCTGTCAAACCAAAAACGGGATAATAGTATTGACCTAAGTGTTCCAAAAAAATTATCTCAAGTTGTTTGAAAATTATGAGCTTTTAAGTGCAGCATAGAGCTTTCGTAAAATTGTGACCATATTTTGGTTATTGTGGTTAATTTTCATTGCCTTTATTTATTTAAATGTAGGAAACGCAACCGTAAACAGCCTTTTCTGGATCACAGTAAAAAAATAATGACACAATTGCGCCAAGTTTTTAACAACTGAGACTCTAAACTATGAATTTAAATTTTCATAAATCGATCGATTTTGAGAGGAATCTCTTTAGAAAAATGTACTAAAGTGTGCTGGAAAGTTTCATCAAAAGTTTTGGAACATGTAAAATGGTAATTTTTGACTGTGGTGCCATTATGGTTATGACTGTAGTACTATTATTCACGGTTACGGTCCCAAAATTCACAATTTATAAACAACGTGATATAATTTTTTTTTCAAAATTTTTTTTCAGAATGGATACGGTCAATATCATCACCTGAAACGGGTTTCAGTTATGTTCTGAAACACCTAGTATATTATGTAACATAACCGAACATGAAAAACAGGTAAGAAAAAGACTTTACATTTGGCATTGTTTTTCAATAGAATAAATGATCAGATTAACAATGAATGTTCCTGTTGAAAGTAATGAAGTTGGTAAAAATTTTGATTGTGTATTTTTCATTTTTTACAAAGGTGGTTGGGTAACTTTTGGTAACTTTAACGCGACGATATCAATTAATTTTATAGCTATGGTTTATTTCTTTTAATCCAGTCTAGTTTTCATCATAACAAAATCAAAGGGCAAATATTTTTTTTAAATTATGTTTTTTAACTCAAAAACCAAGCAAATAGGATTTAGCGCGTTTTCTATTTTTAGCGACGTCACGACATAGTTTATTTATAAATGCTAATTGAACAAAAATTGGTCATCATGTATGTTATTTTATACCTTTATAGATCATCATACGGTTAATGTATGTGAGTTTCCAGGTATTTCATAGTTCACTTCATATTTATTCATATCTAAATAGTGTTTAAATAATAAAAGATTACCTGAACTGATGATGATTTAAAATCGCCACTTTCACCTGTTTTATTCGTATCATAAAGTTGAGCTATTTCAGCAGGAGTTAATTCGAGTAATTCACATGCGCTATATGCAGCTTCGCTTCTAGAATGATTTTTATTCTTTTGATCATGCTGATTTTGCTCTCCCTTTCGAGAGGCCACTTTTGTTAAAAATTGTTGCAACATTATTTCGTATTGATGAAGTTTGGATTCCGATTTTACAAGCCAAGCTTGAAATTCCGTGTATTTTGTACGATATTCGGTTAATTGCTCATCTAGCTCACTAGATATTATTTCAGTCTAAATAAAGAAAAACACAGTGATTTTGGAGATTGAAATATTCTATATATGAAAAAATGTTTATCTCCAACATATTGAAGGTACATGAAAAATTGTTTTGAATCTATACGAAAGTTTACAGATTTTTTTCTGATTATATTTGAAAAAAAAAATGTTTAAAATTTATAGAGGTTTGTCTAATCCGATATAAAAAAGGGCGAGAAAATGACACTGAAATTAAAATAATAAAAAAATGATATTAAAATACTAATATAGCTGCTGCTCATACGCAATTATTAATAACAGTATAGTATAACATTAGCATCAGAATAAATTGCAGTAGGTGGGTACATATTGAATTGGAAAAATATTAGCCAAAAATTTTGACGATGAAGTAATTTTAGCGATGAAAAAGGGTCCAATTATAAAATGGTCTTTTCTCACATATCTATTTTAAACTGTTGAGTGAAAATTATTCAACTCAAATTTCAATTGACTAATCTAAACAAATTATTATTCAAATACTTTGGGTTACCAACGGTTAAACTCGAACTTAAAAACTTAAGAGTTTAAGCCAACTATGCGATTTTAAATCTTAATATGCAAAGAGATCAATTCCCAATGGTTCTGAATTTAATTAGCCATTACAATATTATCCAAAAGTAATTGAATAAAATTCAATTGAGTGTGTCATAGGTTTCAATAAAATTTCATTATATGTCCTACAAACTGAAGAAAGCTAATGAATACTAGGATCACTATCAAATATTAAAAATTCATTTTGAATATTTATAACAACTCTGACTTAAAAGACTGCCTTCTTCCTTATTCTAAGTGTAAACTCGTATCTCGATAAAAAATAAAGTTAAATATAACAATTAAGTTTTAAACTTGACTGAAAATGTCTCTTTTAGGTTAATTCACGTATTTCACATAAACATATATATCGATATATTAGGCAAAGATAATATACTAGACAATCATCTAATCCATCCTTTATACTGGAGATATAAACAAATTGGATTTAGTAAAGGTGAACGACATACTATATAGTTTGATTACAAAAAACTTAATTATGGATAATATATTGATACTAACAAATTTTGTTCGTAATTAAACACAGGTCAACAAAATAAACAAAGTTGTCTGTATTGGGCGTTCGGATAAACATGAATCTAAAGTAAAATTGGGGGCCGAATGGCAAAAAATTACAAAAAATTAAAAAAAAAACTACAAAATCTTCGATCTGTAAAAAAGTCTGCTGTAAATCTTATAATTTTTGTCATTTCCTTGCCCTAATAACTTAATCATTATTTATAAGAAATTATTTAATAAGTAAATATTGTGAATATTATATCGAAAAAACAACTACTGAGTTGTTTTTTCCAACATGTCAAAGTAGTATACAATGTTCTTTTCGGCGGACTATTGTAAATCCATTAAATTTACTGAATGTCCTATACTGGACAGTTGTAAATAAAAGAGTTAATAAAAAAAAAAAATTCCTTGCCCTTTCAACTTTTAACTTTCAAGTTTTAGTTTGATATAATGCAGCAGTACTTTTCAGATATTCGAATTGCAAACATGGTTGCAGATTACCCAGGAGCAATGGGGAATAAATATGTTTGCAAATTACAGTTGAATTACACAAATAAATGGATCATTTAATTGAAACTCAATATTCATTCAAGGTAAAAAGGGCCGGAAACGACTGAAATTACAAGATTTTGATTATTATGCAAAAGAATTACTAGATCGGAGATTTAATCATTTCTTCATCCTTTTTTTTCAATTTTTTGCGATTTCACCTCCAATTTTGGTTTTAGTTTTGTCTTCAGCGCTAAAAACTATATCGGGAAACATATGTTGCACATCCAATGCAGCCATTTTTTTTATTTTGTGAACCAGTGTTATTGGTGCAAAGTTATACTTCAATTTTATCTCCAGCGTAAAAACTAGACAAGTTCAACATAACAAAATTTAAAATTTATTTACCTGACAATAAATTTCTTTCATTTCCAAACATGTAACAGATTTGTCTACCACCGACATAGGTTCATCGCACTGGGTGCTCATATCAAAATGCTTTATTTTACCTTTCGTTCGTTGTATATTAACTTCTAATTTGCTCAGACGACATTGTAATGAACTTTTCGAGTTTTTCACAGTTTTTAATTCATCCTTAGTTTCAGATAACTGTCTTTGCGAAACATGAGCTCTCTCCTTATAGGTATTCAATATAGAACTTTTATTTAAGTTCAAAGTCTCTGCACGAAATAATCTAACAAGAAACGATGATTAATAGTTTTTAACAACAAAATAGGTTAATTTAATCAAAAAAACTCTATTAAAAATCACTTAACTAGCAATTATCAAATCGGTTATAACCCTATACTGATTGTGCCTTAGGGCAAATTCTAGAACGTTTAAAAACCGATTTTGTACATAAATGTACAATGAATATTATGTGAAAATGTGAATTGAATTTCAAATACTCAGTTATTGGTACATAATGAATTGTAAGCCTAGCACAGAACTTTATAATAATTCTGATGATTTGATATTTCAAATATTGATATATTCTTTGCTACAAGACCTATAGGCATTTATTCACGTACGGTTAAACTCTTGAAATTGTTTTAAAATTATAATATGATAAATTGAACATGCAACAACTTACTTTTGCTGAAGTTCCTTATTCAGAGATAGCATTTGATTTAGGTTCATCGTCTGCTCATTGAGAGCAATATTTTTCTGTTTCAATGCAGTATATAATTGTTTATTCGCAGCTTCATATTCTAATAAAGTAAAAACATTATGTCTTTTATTATTAAATTAAATATGTTGAGAATGATTACTGGGAAACTATAATCACAAATTAAATATTAAAATTCCTTGAGTTATTATCGCCATATTTACTCGACTATTGCAGTCCTTAGGGTAAAGCGGGGCTTAAAGGTCCACCACCATTTTATTAAAACCAAGTAAGAATATTTTTTTAACGATACTATTTTAAAGTAGTCGGCAGTTTTTTGGTTCTGTTATTAGTTTACGATATCTGAATATAATTTTTTGGAACAGGCGTTATTTAATTGTTTTATATGATGTTTTGTTACTTTTAAGTTAGATTCAATAGTCTTTTATTTAATTTCTATAAAGCTTATATATAAAACGTAAATTAAGCCAAAAAAACCACTCTCCTGGGGGTCTCCTCATCAGTCAGTTTCAAAAAATCGATTTTTTTTTGCTTCAATCGTTAGATTTATTATTTAAGAATATTCTTGCAATGTTTGAGAGTCCAACTCAAACTAGTTTAAGATTTACTAAAAATCCAGTACTTTTTTTAAAAAAAAGTTAAAAATGTTTAAATTTCAACTTTAAGCCGCCATAATAGTCTATGATGTGCAGAAAAGCCTTCTGAATAAAGAAGTATTTCCATTTTTAGTTTCAGATAAAAATTACGGGCTGTACCTTGCACGCAGTTTGAGTTGTCAATCGCGAGCTGCTGCGCAAGATTGTTTATAAATCAGCCATTTTTATTTATTTTGACATACAATAAACTTTATTTTGTTGAATAAATATGTGTTCAAAACTATGCAAAAGATCTTTTGTTTCTCTTGTTGTTTTCATGTTCAAAAAAAATACGAAAAATCCATTTTTTGTAAGCTACTGATGAGGAGATCCCCTTAATTAAATTAATAGTTGTTCCAACTCTGCTGATAAATATTTTTGATGCTAGATACTAGATCAGAGTTATACACAGTGTGATCTTAAATGTGCTTATAAAATTTGTATTTTGCATTGGTTACATGATGAAGGTTACATTGTTTCGTAAAATCTCTTTAAAATTAAAAATAAGACTTTGGACCTCTTTTAGTCTGAGATAAAAAGGGACAGAGAAAATAAAAAAAAATAGCGAAAAACCTTATTTCTATAATTTAGAATTATCCGATAATTTTATTGCACATAATTCGATACTTGATTGTTCCATATGTATTATATGTTGTAATAAAGTTCATTTAGTTTAGACAGTATATTTATTGAAAGTCAAATTGATCCATTGTGCCGCGCTCTGTCTTATAAAACAATTGAAAAAATAGATTAAGAATTATAAATCTTAAGAAAAACTGTAAAGAATAGGCAAGACCTAGATAATACTAACGATTATACATCTTTAATAAATAAATTATTAATTACAATTACAATGCCTTGAAATATATTATGGGAATAAAATGGTAAAACGAATCTTTCTAAAATTACGCACAGTAAATTATGACAAACCTTAACCAAATTCTTTTCAATTAGAACAAAATCAAATCATTATTAAAGAAATTATTTATTGTAAATATTTATATTGATAGTATATGAAATAGAATTGTTCTTTGACTATATTCGATTTAATTTTGATAGACATACCATAACTTCATTATCCGCATCACTTGACTTTAACTTCTTGTTATTTTCCGTAAGATATCTCGAGGCATCCTTCAATCTAATAACTTCAACTTTCAATCTAGATATAGTATCTTGTAATTCACAACAGACCTTGTCACTCTCTACAACTAACCGAGTTGATTCTTCAAACTTTTTCGTAATGTCAGCGACCTAAACTAATTATGTTACAGACTAATAAACTAAAAAAAATTAAAATCTCCTTATTAATAATCATACCTTATCCTGCAAAATTCTGTTCTCTTTTTTAAGTTCTTGGATTTCATTTTCTTTTTCCATGATATACTTTTTGGATAATTTTAACTTATTTTTTAACATATCGCACCGTGATGGAATGCTCTCAATATTTTTAATGCATGTTGTTAATTGATGTATGTTGGTTTCTAGAGATTCGTGCAAGGATTCGACCAATTGCTGCCTATAAGTTTTGAATTTGAATAAAAAACACAAAAGGAAAAAAGGTTCTAGGGATGACTATTTTATTATGAGATATAAGTGGTTTTATCTTATAAGTAATTCATTGCCGATTTTTTTAAATTTCATGTTACATATCAGAAAAATTAATCGCAAACCCTCCTAGATGTTTTTCGCATATTGTTAAAGTTAAGATAAAGTATAACAATAACAACAATTTCGGCTACACTTGGTTGTAGTATGCCTGTAAAATACATACCAATGTTATGGCAAGGCTATGTTAGGAAAACCTTTCCATACTAAATCATTCTAAATATTGACAAAAGCCACGTGGTTGCTGTGCAATCAGGCGTTTTTCTCAGGTTGTCAGATAGAACACCTAACCTAGAACCCGCACAAATGTCAAAAAAAACGAAGGTAACAGGGTCTATCTGATCCAGCTTCATAACAAACAAGTGACGATGCAGTTCATGTGCAAAACAACTGAATGCACAGCAAATACATGACATTTTGACAGTATTCAGTATGATTCAGTAGCCAGTTAGAGCGTAACATGGCCTTGCCATAACATTGGTCTTTTGTGCGGCAGAATCGGCCCATAAGTTATTGACTTCAAAATCACAGCATTTTGAAACGTCGCAATACTTTGTATAGTATTAACTTGTTTCGATTACGTCTATACTGGCAAATTGTTGGTAGAAGTAGTTTTCCAAAAGAATTTTTGGCTGGCGCTATATAGATTAATTTTCTGTTCTTCTATAGAATTATAATTGCATATGAAAAATTGTTGATTGAATTAAGACATAAATGAAAAACATATCTTAAGCATACTGCCCAAAATTCCCTATAAGAAACTCTTTAAAAAATGATATGTCTAATATATCCAGAATAAAATACGTTTTCATACACTTTTGACTAAATCAGTATTTGTAAGTATGGAAAAATAAGTATTCATTTTATATATATACTAGCAGCTGCGCTGATTTTAGGTTTAGAATAGTAATTATACAATTAATAAAATTAATACAGACCAAAGACTAATGAAATGTCATACTTTTCTGGATCAAGGTCTTGGTCCTTCTTCAAATTTAAAAGAATACTTCGTGTGTGTCTCAATTCATTCGTAAAGTCAAATATCATTCTTAAATTCAGTTGTTTTGGATCCTGCAGAATTATTAGTAATATAAATTTCTGCCTTCAAAATCTAAGTAATCTAAGTAACTTACTTACATCAATTATCATAGAAGCAGCTGCGTCAAAGACAACTTCATTGCATGTTTGCGTTTCAGTTGCTACGAATTCGGTTAAATTGCTTACATCCATATCAGTTTGGGTCTTTACCGAAGATTTACTCTGAGACCGCAATAAACTCTTCTCCCTCAAATATTGCTATAATGTTTGAAATAGACAACATTGTTTAATTTCACATACATCGCTTATTGTTATATATATATATATATATATATATATATGTATATATGTATATATATATATATATGCTTATTTATTAATCACTTTGATTATTATTATCAAAGTATTATATAACGAATAACTAATAGTTATCTACGTTTTTCGGTACAGCTTCGACTCTAAGACGCTGTGTGCATAATCTATATAGATTTTGTTACATCTGTGATTAATATGTTTTGGAATACCAAAAACCTATAATCGAACTGCGTAAAGACAGCGTATTTCAACCACTTTATAATTGAATTGCGAAATCTAGATAAAAGCATGAGTTTTTCATACTATATACGAAAATAGCGCAGTGTGTTTACGTTATTGTTAAGAAAGCTATAATTTTAAGTACCCAGTCATTTAGAAAAAACCTCAGAATCACGGCAAAGGTTGTTTCTTCTGTGTGATAAATATCAATGAAATAAATTCAAACAATAGAAGCAAATGGCCATACCATACCCCACAAACTCAAAGGTCTTTGGACCTATTTACGATGAGCTGCATGATTCCTATTAAAACTAATGATTAAAAAACCAGCGTTGAAAGAGAGGGCGGTGTTAAAAACGGATATATTTGATGATGCCCAAATTTAAAAGTTCTAGGATGCATCAAATTTTATTACCCACGCTCTCATTTATTATTTAGAACAGTTTTTAGAAAATATCGGAGATTTTAGCGAAGAGCAGGCGAGCAAATTCACCAAAAGAGCAAGACTTTAGGGAGGTTGGACGTCTACATGATGGCTGACAATTGTTGAAGCTTATGACAAAATCAGTCAGGTCTTGTCCACGCACAAAAATTATATAAAATGATTACCGAAGGCATAAATAAAATAGTAGTAATTTGAGGGAAAATTAGCACATCAGTATATCTCGAAAATTAGCTATTAGCAAAGATCTGATACTTTTTTTAGAAATCAGTGGCCTCGAATTACTTAATAGCCTCTTAAGAAAAAAAAAATTACTATTTACTAGTGTTCTTCATTGTAAAGAATCAAAAATAACAGCACTTATGCATTGTTTTCAATTCGAAGAAATTTTTATACTCAAAATAAAAATGAGAGTTTGCGGCATATTTTGAAATAAACCAAAAAATAAAGAAAAACATTACATATGTATATAAAACGTGCAAGTTTTATATAAGCTAGCTGTTAAAATGCTTAATTTTGGCTAGATTTTTCGCGCTTTTAGAGACTATATCAGAATTTAGAAATACTAAAAATAAATGTTTAACAGACAATTTAACAAAGTGTAACAAAAATATTTTTATAATATTTAACTTTTCCCGCACCTTTGATTATATCAACACTCAGCAAGATACTTTGGCCTGGATCTCTTTTAAAAAATCTAAAATAAAATTTTCTTCTCGTTAGGCGCAATTTGAAGGAATTTGTTTTAAACAATCTGCCTCAAAATAATTGAAGGTGTCTGCAATTAAACTTACATTCAATATTTAACAGATACAGATTAATGTAATCTAATCCGCCTTTGGAATTTTGCATTCGGTAAATTTTTTAATTCATAGCGTATTAATTTATATAAGCATACTCATTGTATATATCATTTCCAGATATTTGATGCGTACTTGCAATTTTATTATCAAGCAATTACGAAGGTTTGATTATACTTTTCGAATAGTGGACCAATATTGGTTTTAGAAAAACCAGGGTTACAAGGTAAAATCAGGGACTGTTTAGCGGCGAAACCGGGAAAATATAAAGGGTCCATAACAAAACGAAAAACATCGCAAGGCGTCCATGGCACAAATAAGTATGGGAACCTATGATCCAAATTGATACATTTCTCATTTAGCATTTCTCTAATAAATATGAAATATTTTTGATTTAATGCAGTAATCAAGGAGAAGGACAGTTTCCACATTATATATATGATAAACATATTTGAGATCTAAATTTTTAATGAAAGGCTGTTCAAGATGGATGTCGAAAGAATAAAATATAATACTTAATAACCATAGGCGGAATAGTAATAACTCTAGTACTTCATTAATTTCATTATATAACTCATAAATATTTAAAAAAATGCTTTGACAAATAAGGTAAATAGAACTAGGTTTATACGTCAAATATAAGGGCAAGCGTTTTTTTTTTTAAAAAAGATGTCTGAAGTTATTTTAAATATCTATATCTATTTAAATATGAATGTGAAATTGTTGTGTTCCGTTGAATTATTTGAATAGCGGATCCAAGGTTGCAAAAGAAAATACATAACACTTAATTAAATAGTGAATTATAATCAAATAACATCACTAAAATATGTAGATAATTTTGATATATCTTAAACTCGAACAAAGTATGGTAGGTACCTGTAACAGTTCAACGAGATCGTATTGGATGTCGCTAACAGTCTCGTTTTGAGCACAATTTTCTATATTCAGCGGTTTCTTGGCTGTTTTTCCAATGTCCTCTAAAAAGAAAAAGGAATATTAATATAAATTAAACTAAATTCGTAATACATTTTTTTATAACTTATTAATTATTAGTTTCCCGTAGGGCAAGTTTTAGTAAATATAGTAAAATAATATAATAAAAAAATAGAAAATGAAAATTTTTATATATTTTTACGTTTCACAACCTTATGAACATTTTGGCATACCTTAGAAAAAATGGATGTATGTGTGTGTGCGTGTATGTATGTGTGTGCGGATACAAATTTTCGTCGACGATTTCGGGAACACGGATGAAGCGATTTGAGTAATTAAAAAAACATTCGATTCGTATTTATAAGAAGACGTGCTGATTAGTTAGGTCTAGCCGTTCCGAAAATATTGGGCAAAAAGTGCTAAAAACGGTAACTCAGTTTTTAAGAGAACGGAGCGTCCGATTTGAATAATTGAAGAAACATTTTACTTGTATTAACAAGAAGAAGAACTGATAAAGTTTTCATGAAGGCAGGTCTAGCGGTTTCGGAGATCTGGTAAAAAAGTAAAAAAAATATGATCATTAGACATACGCACATCAAATTAACAGATATTTAATAGAGATTTAGAATAAGTATAAGTACATTCCTATGGATTCTGTACCAATGTTTATCCGTTAGATGAAGACGCGGCGCTTACTCGTTTCGATATTTCGACTCTATGCAGTTAAAGCAGTACAATTGCTTTGAAAAAAAGTTCAGAATTTCCAAAATATTTCAAAATAAATTTTTCTTCAAAAAGTCTTTTTTTTTCAAAAAAAAAGTAAATTTTTGTCAAAAATTTATAGTTTCTCAAAAATCTAATTTTTTCAGAGTAATTTTTTTTCATAAATGTTAATCTTTCTTAAAAAAATTTTTTTGCTACGGGGAAGTACCAGCAATTTGCCTTAAGGCGCGATGTCATGCGCCCCACTAGTTATACTTATGACATAATAGACATGTATTTACATTTATGCAGCTATAAATACGTTCAGGTTATTAATGGATTCGTTGGATAAATGGGATTCTTAAAGAAAATTTTATGGACCAATTCTCGGATAAAATAGGCATGTTACAATAATGCGATGTTACAGGTCTCTATTCGTATGAGTTGGTACTAATGAACACTTAAATACTTAAAACCTAACTTCGCGCATGTGTTATCAGTAAGATCTCAAAAAGAAGCACTTGCGATAAAATTAGTTATGTTATAAGAAAGTCATGTTATAAGATAGTCATGTTATAAGATAGTCAAGTTATTTTATCGTAAGAAGCACTTACGATCAAAATATTCTTTAGCGTTTGTGCGTTTTTGTGAGTAAGATTTTGTGCGTTTTGTGAGAAAATACATAGCAAATATTTTATCCGAGAATTTGTTCCTTATATTTTTCATAATTTTAATAGTATTCTGTCGCATTTGACAATAAGACCTAAAATAAAGTTTATTATAAATATAAAACATTATCTATTACTTTTTTATGCCATTTTGCTTTTGTAACCAGTAATTTGACTTGAACTTCAGATTTTAAAAAAGAGACTCAGAAGCTATTGTAAGCTCAATTAATAAATTTAATATATTAATTGGATATTAATTGATTGCGAACTAAATACAAGCTTATTGAAAGTTAATATTATCTTTTTATTTCATTCATAGAGTTTTTTTGATCTTTTCGAAGGGTTTTTACGCTGTTTTTTTATAAAAAATAGCAAGACTAGTTGTAAGTAGCATTTTGCCTTATGTGAAGCATTAACCTCCCGATAGGTATTTAGGTGAAAAGTACAACTGTTATTACGAAAATAACATATTTACTTTCTCTAACAAATTTTTGAACTGTTATTTCGATCTGTAATTGTATAATTTGTTTAACACATTTCATTTCAACTATTTCGTGTTATAAAAATGCATTTTATTGAAGTGTGGACATCA
Source organism: Ctenocephalides felis (assembly GCF_003426905.1). Classification (NCBI taxonomy): domain Eukaryota; kingdom Metazoa; phylum Arthropoda; class Insecta; order Siphonaptera; family Pulicidae; genus Ctenocephalides; species Ctenocephalides felis. The sequence continues at coordinate 47,920,947 of NW_020537324.1, read as the reverse complement.
ACTATAATCAGTAGATACCTACGAAACACCACTGACATAAATATTCTTCGGCATAGATTCTGATTAGAATCGCTCAAGCATACGGCGAAATTCTAAACGTTGATGATTTTTTATAATTCAACCGTTTTGCGTAGACTTATAATATTTTAACTATTATATAGTATAGTATATTTTTTCAGACTACAAAGTCAATCCTTATACAAAGTTTCATTAAAACTTGTCATTTTTTTTTTTAATTTAAATTTAATTACGAAGAAACAGTATGGCCGAACTTTACCAAAATCAATGCAATTCCCAAAAAAATATCGTTGGTACAGTTTTTGAATTTTTAAAATCACTTAAAAATTGTGGGCTGAATCGTGAATGAAAACTTTTACATTATTCTGCTAATTACAAGAAACGGCTTCAGCCGAACGTCGCACAAAACTAAAATAAATATTTCAGCTTAGATCACTTAAAACAAAAACTTAACTACTTTGTAAATTTTTAAATAGCGAAAATTGCTTTTTTTAATCACGGGTAGTGTAAACCTGCGATTTAAACAAAATTAGTAGTTGCGGGATGATTAAGGGCTGACATTTTTTGATGATTTATGGCTTTCGGTATATCATGTTGGCGAGGTGGCCTCATAGTGATTAGTATTGAGTGATTAATAGAGTTAAATCTTTCCAAAATCTCGCACACTATAATTTTATAGAAGTTTTAATACACAAAGATTCAAACACGTCCTCGAGGCGATATACGACGCAAAAATATCTCGTAATTAAAATCTGAGTGAAAAATAGTGCAAAAAAACGTAGGACCGCTTGAAAACTTCGCATCACAATGAAAGAAATTTTCAAAATTATAATTGCATTCGGGTTAGGCTTTGAAGCGAATGATAATAATTAAATACTGCGATGAACAAAATGCAAAAACCGTTTATTATATAATAATTAAATCTAATTTGGAGTTTATTTTCACGTTGCAAAAATGTACATTTAAGACAAGAAACCATTCATTCTAACCATACATCCATTTTAAGTAGCTATAAGAACTTTATAAATGCTTACTTAACTTAAACTTGAAACAATTTTTATGCGATTTTTTAAAGTTCTTTGTTGTTTCTTAGCAAATAAAATTTTGAAAAAAAGTCACGTTTCTCATAAAACGTTATATTAACCATAACGAGAGATTTTTTAGCCTGAAATAATATACTATAATATTATAAATATTATTTTCAAAATAAGTTATACATTTTACCTAAATACATTACATTATACTTTTCTTAAAGCAAAAACGATCAGTAAAGAAAAGAAAATTGCAAAAACTTGATTACAAAATTTTGAATAATCTTTACCATATTTTGGTTTACCCATTATTGAATTAAAAAATAAAACTTTTAAAATTACATTCAATTGCAAGAATGTAAGACGTGATAAGGTGAAGTGTTAAGTGTAATTTGGTGAATTATTTGTTATTTAATATGATTTATTATATTTTTGTATTTTTTCACATGTTTTCTTCACAGGCTGATTATTGAAAACAAAAAAACAATTCTTCTAATTTCAAGGCCATTTCATAGTTAGAGGAAAGGTTCATAACTATATTATCACATAAGTAAATGATTCAAAATATTAATTTTACTAGTTTAGCAGAAAATCTGATAGAAACGCATAAAAATCAATATTTGACCGATAATATACGCTAGTAGTTAAAGTTCACTTTGCTGAATAATTTCTTTGAAAGTTTGATGACTAATCTTGGTTATAAAATATCCATATCAAAAGATTTAATATCAAAAAAATTAATTTCGGCAAACGGCACCTTATTTGATCATAAAAATTCTGACTAAAACTAAAATTATAACAGAATGTTACTATTTTATAATATTACCTTGATTATAAAATGCTTGATTGGCAGATTTAGTTCGAATTCCATTCCTCTTGGGTTTCGAAGCACAAACAGAGATGTTGGCAGATGAGTCATGCTGAGTAAGCTATGAGAAATATAATAACAAAATTCAATTTTTAATCGATTTAATTTTTAATTGATTGCTTATATGCCTATATTTTAGTATGTTTGTTCAAATTTCATTGAAATCGCCAAAAAGTTTTAACAATTAACGAGTTAACTATGTTTGACGAGTATATTCGTCATAGAGAAGTAGCGGAACTTTGTGTATTGACAAGCATATTTGTTATGCGTATAAATCTTTGACCTATTTAAATATAACTTCAAAAATTTAACAATATAAAAAAGTTTTTCATAGAGGTTCAGGGCTACTTATTCATTATATTGCTTGAAAAAGAGTAGTTATGAATCTGAATAATTAATAAAACATTCAATTTGTGTTATTGTATTCAATTTGTCACACAACTAAATTTTTAATGTTTTTGTAGTAAATATTAAATATTAAAAATGCTAGATTGAAACTCTAAACTTTTAAGCATTTATAAATCCATTTTGGAAATTAAAAATCATTTTAAAATAGTACAAAAAATATCAAATCTTAGAATAATATATTCAGGTTCAAATCGTATATGTACTTTTCTCGTTTATATTACCCAAAGCTCCATATCAGAAACATGAAATGTATAATTCAAAATATATCCTGAAAAATAATTAGTGAAAGAATTATTTCACGATGTTTGCAATTATGAGCTATTAGGTTTGATCTAGAGCTTTGGAAAAATAATGACCATTTTTCGGTTATTGTGGTTAATTTTTATCAATTTCATCTATTTAAACTTTGGAACCATAATAACATTTCTAAGCAAACAGTTAAAAAATGAGCACAAATGTAATGAGTTTTCAAGAATGAAGTCTTATTGCTGAACTATAAATTTAAAATTGTTAAATCCTATCAATTTTAAGAGTTACGCTTTGGAAAAAAATCTATTAAAGTGTGTTGGATTTTAAAATGCTGAAATACTTGATAATTTGATTATTAAAAAAATTTGAGTAAAAAAATAAAAACCTAAAAATAATACGAAAACGGCTTTTTCGCTCACATTCAGTTCAAATATTTCTCTCTCGCACGTCGAAGTGCAATAGCATATGTCATGTTATTTTTTAGGTTTTTATTTTTTTATTCGAAAATTTTCAATAATAAAATTATTAAGCATTTTTCCCATAAAAATTGCATTTTACGTTGGTTTAATAATAAATTAAATTATTATTCAATTAAAATTAAATATTATTTCGTAAAATCCCTTAAAAAGAAATAGAAAAAGATGTTGGATCTGCTTGCTCCCTGACTGTCCCTTCTTAAACGCGCATTGGTCAAAAAGGAAATGAAGACAAGTTTTAGAAACATAAAAATAAAAACATATTTCTATAAATAGAAACTAGGAATTTCACTGAACATAATTCTTTATATACAATATAGTATAGATTTAAAAACAATTTTTAAAAGCAAAGGATAAAAGATATATGACCAGTCATAACATTGATTTTTATGAGGTCGATATTAGGAGAAAACCGTCAATGTTTGAAAATCCATAACAAAAGTATTTTCTTTCGTTGGTATAATGTTTTTGATTTTGAGCACTCGTGCATGGTTTGCGAGACCTTAATATAATTTTTAGCAACCATATTTAATTGTTTTATAAGATGTGTTGTTAATTTTAAATCAGATTCAACAGTTTTTTTATAACACTTATGTAAAAGCTTATAAGTGGATGGGGTTAAAAGGATCAACTGAAGCTTTACACTAGCAAAGGCGTAAATAATAAAACAGTAAATCAAAATGTAAATCCAGTTAAAAGAAATAATTTCACACAAAATAAATTAAACTAATATTTATTATTCCAACTTTGCTTATGAATATTTCTGCAAAATGCCATACCAAGATTATATTTAGTCTCTGTAAAAATGTAACCATAAAACTTATATTTTGCATTGGTTTAATATTGTAGCTATTATTACGTAAAATCCCTTTAAAATTAAAAAGATATTAAACCTATTGCTTATGGCCGTTCTATTTTACCCCACCTATGAAGTGAAAAAAAACCAGGTGACAAATTTTTGAAAAACAGCAAAAACACATTTCTACGATGATGTATATGTATGTGACGATATGTATTATGAATAAGCTTGGAGTTTT